>NC_053434.1:3867359-4201516 GCF_007990345.1 Gossypium hirsutum | reverse complement strand
TCATCGATACGGGCATTTTGCGATTTAATGGTACTGGCAGTACGACCGAGAATCTATTCCCAAACCACACCGAAGGGAATGTGAGCGCAGTAGGAGAGGAAAATGAACGGCAAAGTAAAAGATGAGTTTCTGAAATAAGAACACCTCTGCAGAAAATCTGGGAGGTACTAGTTGAAAAAGAGTTGCTCTATCGTCTTGACGGAGTATTCGAAGGAAAAGATGCAAAAGGTCACAGTTTTTGTGAGTTTCATGGCGTTGAAGGGCACGACATTCAGTCCTGCGACGAGTTCAGAGGATTACTACAAAGTATGATAGATAACAAGGAGATTAAGATCTTTTATAAAAGCGAGGAGGCCGATAGAGGAGAAATATGCGCTTCTGACAATCAATCATCGGGTTTCTTATATAGCGCAGACCGACCGTTAATAATTTATTATGACGCGAAGAAAGAGCCGGTGAAGCCAAAAATGATAATCGAAGTACCATCTCCTTTCCCTTATAAGAACAATAAAACAGTACCGTGGAGATACGATGTTAATATTTTCACACCGGAAGTTGGAAATTCCAAAGCCATAACTGAAGATGTGGGAGAGGTAGGTCATTTTACTCGAAGTGGACGATGCTATTCTAAAGAAGTTGAACCGGTAAAGAAAAGTAGCGACTCGAAGCAAAAAGTGAAAATAGTGATGCACGAAGTCGAAGTTGAGCAAGAAATTCCACCCGTGCAAGAAACTAAAAAGCCTGTGAATGAGGAAGAAGCTCAAGAATTCTTGAAATTTATTAAGCACAACGAGTATAGTGTGGTGGAACAATTGAGCAAGCAGCCAGCGCGAATCTCAGTTCTATCTCTATTGTTAAATTCAGAGCCACACCGGGATGCTTTATTGAAGGTGTTAAATCAAGCTTATGTGGCCAACAACATATCTGTCGAAAAGCTTGATAAGTGGGTAAACAATCTGAATGCGGACAATTTTATCTCTTTTAGTGATGATGAGATACCGCCAAATGGTAGAGGCTTGGTGAAAGCGCTGCATATCACGACTCGTTGTAAGGGATACATAATACCAAACATACTCATCGATAATGGGTTAGCGTTAAATGTTATGCCATTGGCCACGCTTTCCAGAATACCGATGGATTTGTCCTACTTAAGGCCCTGTCATTCCACGGTAAGGGCATTCGACGGGACGAGGCGCGAAGTAATGGGAAAGATCGAAATCCCTTTGGAAGTGGGCCCTTACATTTATGATGTCGAGTTCCAAGTCATGGACATTACACCCTCTTATAACTGCCTTTTGGGAAGACCTTGGATCCATTCTGATGGAGCAGTCCCATCATCCCTCCATCAAAAGGTGAAATTTATCGTGGATGGCTGTTTGGTCACAATCGAGGGCGAAGAAGACATTGTCGCATCTATTTCTGCCGATGCGCCATACCTGGAAGTAAGCAAGAACGCAGTGGAATGTTCCTTTCGATCCCTTGAATTCGTCAATGCCACTTTCGTCGCTGAGGGAAACAGAATTCCGATGCTAAAACTATCGAGAAATACCAGAATGTGTGTCAAGTTGATCGTAGGAAGGGGAGCTCGTGCGAGAAGAGGTTTAGGGAGACATCTGCAAGGAATAGTTAGGGCTTTAAAGCCAGTGCACCACAAGGCCCGATACGGTTTGGGGTTCCAGCCTGACATGCGTCAAAGAAGAAGACAGTGGAAGAAGGATCAAGAGAGAAGAATTGCAAGAACTTTGGGCCGAGAACCAAAATGGGAACCAATAGAGTACCCTCCTTTGTCAAAAACATTTACATCTGCGGGAATGATGTACCCTGGACAAGATGATCCACGAAACATGCTGGGGTTAATTGAAAGGGGTTTTCAGAATGTCAGTATAAATGTCATTGACAAAGAGGCTTCTATTGTGTCCTTAGATATAATAGAATTCTTTTGTAAGAGCTTGCATTCGCTCTTTATCATTTAAATGAATATCAATGAAGATGCATTTTGTCACGATTTTTCGCATTATCACTAATTTCATAATCATTTTCTCATTTCATAGCCTATCCTTACATTTGCCTCATTGCCATGACATAACATTTTGATTGTTGTTTCCAATACTTGGATGTCCCTCTATAGCTTCCTTTTCCATTCAAATTTCAGGTGCTCAGATATTGACGACATGAATAAGCCCGTTATGAATCTTGAAATTGATTTTGAGAAGGCTGTTTGCTTAGGAGAATTTAAAGCCGTAGAAAATGCTGAAGATTATGTCTCGTCTCCTGAATTGTTAAGAATGGTGGAACAAGAGGATAAACAGATTCTACCTCATGAAGAATCTGTGGAAACAATAAATTTGGGCACTGAAGAGAGGAAACAAGAAGTGAAGATTGGGACTTCTATTTCAGAAAGTACCAGGCATAGTTTGATCACTTTACTCCGCGAATACAAAGATGTTTTCGCATGGTCATACCAGGACATGCCAGGGCTAGATGAAGATTTAGTGGTCCATAAGCTCCCATTAAAGCCAGAATGCAAGCCCATCCAGCAAAAATTAAGACGGATGATGCCCGAAATGCTGTTGAAAATAAAAGAGGAAGTCAAGAAGCAATTTGACGCTGGCTTCCTACAAGCCTCCAAATATCCAGAATGGGTGGCTAACATAGTCCCGGTACCAAAGAAAGATGGCAAAGTACGAATGTGCGTGGATTACCGTGACCTAAATCGAGCAAGCCCAAAAGATAATTTTCCCTTGCCACATATTGACACGTTGGTGGACAACACAGCAAAACATTCATTGTTTTCTTTCATGGATGGATTCTCGGGGTATAATCAGATCAAGATGGTCCCTGAAGATATGGAGAAAACTATCTTCATAACAATGTGGGGAACGTTCTGCTACAAGGTGATGCCATTCGGGTTAAAGAATGCTGGGGCAACATATCAGAGGGCTATGGTAACGTTATTCCATGACATGATGCATAAAGAAATAGAGGTCTACGTCGACGACATGATTGCTAAATCCCGAGGAGAAAAAGAACATGTAGTGAACCTCAAGAAGTTGTTCGAAAGGCTGAGAAAGTTTCAGCTAAAGCTTAATCCAGCCAAATGTACATTTGGGGCTACCTCGGGAAAGTTGCTAGGCTTCATTGTCAGTGAAAGAGGTATCGAAGTTGATCCAGATAAAATAAAAGCCATCCAAGAATTACCACCTTCGCACACGCAAAAGGAAGTTAGAGGATTTTTAGGGAGATTAAACTACATCACCCGATTTATCGCTCAACTTACCAACCAATGCGACCCAATCTTTCGGCTTCTTCAAAAACATAACCCGGGAGAATGGAACGAGGAATGCCAGGTGGCCTTTGATAAGATAAAACAATATTTATCCAGTCCTCCAGTGCTAGTACCGCCAACTCCTGGAAGACCATTGATATTGTATTTGACTTTGTTCGAAAGTTCAATGGGTTGCGTACTAGGGCAACACGACGAGTCAGGAAAGAAAGAAAAAGCGATCTACTACCTCAGCAAAAAGTTCTCTGAATATGAGGCAAAATATTCGTCCATTGAGAAATATTGTTGCGCTCTGGTTTGGGTAGCTCGGAGACTCAGACAATATATGTTGTATCACATGACATGGCTAATTTCAAAGCTGGACCCAATAAAATACATGATGGAATCGCCGGCACTATCAAGAAGAATGGCACGATGGCAGATCCTCCTTTCAGAATATGACATTACCTATGTAAGTCAAAAGTCGATAAAGGGAGCGCAATAGCTGACTTCTTAGCAACTCGAACGACAGAGGAATATGAGCCTTTAAGATTCGATTTCCCAGACGAAGACTTAATGTGCATCACAGAAATAGAATCCGAGTCATCAAAAGAGAAGTCATGGAAGATGTGCTTTGATGGTGCGTCAAATGCTTTAGGGCATGGAATTGGAGCAATCCTGGTATCACTAGATGGGAATCATTATCCGTTCACCGCAAGACTGAACTTCTTCTGTACCAATAATATCGCAGAATATGAGGCCTGTATCATGGGGCTTCGTGCAGCTATCGAACGAAACATCAAGATCTTGGAGGTGTACGGGGACTCAGCCCTAGTGATTTACCAAATCCGTGGAGAGTGGGAAGTGAGGGACTCAAAATTGATTAAGTACAGCAATTTAGTGGCTGGATTGATCAAGGAATTCAAAGAAATAAATTTTCATTACTTCCCACGAGAAGAGAACCAACTGGCTGATGCCCTGGCCACTTTGGCTTCAATGTTCAAAGCGAGTAGAGAAGCAGAAATAATGCCCCTCAAAACGATCATATACGAGGTCCCTGCACACTGTTGTAGCATTGAGAAAGAAGTAGACGGACGGCCTTGGTTCCATGATATCTTAGAATATATCAAGAATCAAAGGTATCCCGAACAAGCGAATGAGAACGATAAAAGAACAATTAGAAGAATGGCAGCGGGATTTGTTCTTGATGGGGATATCCTGTATAAATGAGGAAAGGATCAGATGCTTTTGAGATGTGTAGATGATGTTGAAGCCAGAAAAATACTTGAAGAGGTCCATGAGGGAATTTGCGGAACGCATGCCAATGGTTTCAATATGGCCAGAAAGATCATGAGACTCGGTTATTATTGCCTGACAATGGAAAATGACTGCATCAATTTTGCCAGAAAATTCCACAAATGTCAAATCTATGGCGATAAAATTCATGTAGCCCCTTCACCCCTTCATGTCATGACTTCTCCGTGGCCTTTTTCTATGTGGGGCATGGATGTCATAGGGCCAATTTCTCCAAAAGCATCAAATGGACATCAATTCGTTTTTGTGGTCATCGATTACTTCACAAAATGGATAGAAGCCGCTTCGTTTGCCAATGTGACGAGGACTGCAGTTTGCAGGTTTTTGAAAAAGGAAATCATTTGCCGGTATGGTTTGCCTGAAAGAATCATTTCAGATAATGCCACGAATCTGAACAATACGATGATGAAAGAAGTATGCGAGCAGTTCCAAATAAAGCATTATAATTCCTCGCCCTATAGCCTAAAGATGAACGGGGCTGTTGAAGCAGCCAACAAAAATATTAAGAGGATCGTTGGGAAAATGACTGAGACTTATAAAGATTGGCACGAGAAGCTACCATTTGCTTTGTATGCATATTGCACATCTGTGCGGACATCTACGGGAGCAACTCCTTTCTCTCTGGTTTATGGAATGGAAGCTGTGCTACCTATCGAGGTTGAGATCCTTTCTCTGCGAGTCTTAATGGAATCAAAGTTAGAAGAAACAGAATGGGTACAAGCTCGATATGATCAGCTGAACCTCATTGAAGAAAAGCGTCTCAGGGCAATTTGTCACGGGCAGATGTACCAAAAAAGAATGATCGCAGCCCATGACAAGAAGGTACGACCAAGAGAATTTCATGAAGGAGAACTCGTGCTGAGAAAAATTCTCCCAATACAAAAAGATCTGCGAGGGAAATGGGTACCAAACTGGGAAGGACCGTAGGTCGTAAAGAAGGCATTCTCAGGAGGAGCTTTGATCCTTACCGAGATGGATGGGAAAGAGTTGTCGAATCCAGTGAACTCAGATGTTGTGAAGAAATATTATGCTTAAGATGAAAACCCGAAAAGGGCATCTTAAAAAAAAAAGGGATCAATGTGAAAACCCGAAAAGGGCGTCTTGATTAGTACAAAAAGATTAGGATGAAAACCCGAGAGGGCGTCCTAATGAAACAAACCTGGCGGTCGAACGATAGGTCAAGCAGTGAGGCTACGGTATTTGAAGCATTTCTGAAAGCTCGAAATCTTCTATGCAAGAAGCCGCGCTCGAAAAGATTTTTGATTGAGGAACGAGGAAGAGTTCATGTGTTGAATATCTAGAGCATTTGTATCCATTGAATACGATCCTTTCTTTTTTTTTTGACATTTTTTACTCTCATTGTTTAACTTGCTTTGTTTGCCACATTTGAAATAGATGAATATGAAATATCATTTTTGTCCCTATCTGACCTTTTTCATGCATCTCATTATGGGTTCATTTACATGATAAATAGTGAAATGACATACTCTAAACAAAAGAAGTGCTAAGCATTACCCAGATAAGAATTTGATAAGTACAAGAGCCTCAAAGCAAAGACAAAGTTCAACCAGGGGCAAAAGAGCGATATCTGAGAAACACAGATTAGTCGTGAAGCTAGAGAATGGGTACAGAGCTTGAAGAGAAAGTCAAGAGTCAAAGCAATGAACGCAGATCATCAAAAATCATGACGGAAATAGACATATGACAAGTAAGCCCAAGGCGCATAGCATGATCATGTAGGCATAAAGGCATTTAAGGCAAACATGTGCATATCATGATAACATCATGCATGACATATACATGTATTTCAGCAGAACAAGAGGTTTCGATGATAGCTGTACTGAATCAAAGGAAAAGACACCTGAGTTCCACCAGATGAAATCTTTTGGTATTTTGATGTTTTTATTTCTGATTTTCAAAAAAATCAACTCATATTGCGAGAGGTGAGTTGAGCCTCTCAGGACACGCTGAGGTGGTTTTAATTTATGTTCATAAAAAATTAGCTCATATTGCAAGAGGTGAGTTGAGCCTTGGCTCACACGCTGAGGTATTTTCAATTTCTGGTTTTCAATTTCTGTTTTTAAAATCAACTCATATTGTGAGAGGTGAGTTGAGCCTCAAGACACGCTGAGGTAATTTCAATTTCTGTTTGTCAAAAATCAACTCATATTGCGAGAGGTGAGTTGAGCCTCGGCTCACATGCTGAGGTCTTTTCAATTTCTGTTTTTCAATTTCTGTTCGTAAAAAAAAATTAACTCATATTGCGAGAGGTGAGTTGAGCCTCAGGACACGCTGAGGTATTTTTAAATTTCTGTTTTTCAAAAAAATCAACTCATATTGCGAAAAGTGAGTTGAGCCTCGGGACACGCTGAGGTAATTTCAATTTCTGTTTGTCAAAAATTAACTCATATTGCGAGAGGTGAGTTGAGCCTCGGCTCACATGCTGAGGTCTTTTCAATTTTTGTTCTTCAATTTCTGTTCGTAAAAAAAATCAACTCATATTGCGAGAGGTGAGTTGAGCCTCAGGACACGCTGAGGTATTTTTAAATTTCTGTTTTTCAAAAAAATCAACTCATATTGCGAAAGGTGAGTTGAGCCTCGGGACATGTTGAGGTAATTTCAATTTCTGTTTATCAAAAATTAACTCATATTGCGAGAGGTGAGTTGAGTCTCGGCTCACATGCTGAGGTCTTTTTAATTTCTGCTTTTTTCAATTTATATTTTTCAAAAATCAACTCATATTGCGAGATGTGAGTTGAGCCTTGGGTTCACATGTCGAGGTATTTTCAAAATCTACTTTTGCGAGAGGTGAGTTGAGCCTTGGCTCACGTGCTGAGCTATTTTCAATTTCTGTTTTTAATGTCTAGTTTTACAGAGTCAATTCATATTGCGAGAAATGAGTTGAGCTCAGGATCACATGCCGAGTAAAGAATCAATATTAGAGCTGATTGAAGACACCAGATTTTTTCTCCCTGAAGTTGCAGTGGAGTTAATCGAGGATATCAGATCTTGCCTTTCTAAACTGGCAGAAGAGAAGACCCAAAACCTTATCTCACTGAAGCGATAGAAGAGCAGATTGAATTACATTGGAACAGATTGAAGCTACAAGGCATATCTCCGAATTTGCAGTGGATTGAACCAAAGCTACAAGATGCGATGGACTGGAAAAAGACTACCTGGATGAGAAGAGCACCAAAGAAGTCCATACTTAGCAAGACCGGGCAAAATTGGCCTTTCTTTATATCTTTGCTCTATTCTCGTTACACGATAATAAGCAAAGAGGGGCAGCTGTTGTAGGCCAATTTTAGCCCATTTACATCAAAACCCAATTTAGCCTTACCTAACCCACCAAAATTAAACCCAAAACCCAAAATCTTAAATACCCAAAGCCCAATTTACATCAAAACCCCAATGGCCCAAATTCTAAGCCCAAATCAAAATAAAAAACCTAGCCCACAACTTAAACTTTTCTCAACTAGCCACTCCTTTTCCACCACCAACTCCACTAGCCACACCTTTTCCACCACCAACTCCACTAGCCACTCTTTTTTCCACCACCAACTCCACTAGCCACACCTTGTCCACCACCAACTCCACTAGCCACTCTTTTTCCACCACTAACTCCACTAGCCACACCTTCTCCACCACCACTTGTACCTACAAATGAAGACATAAACAATAAAAAAATATTTTGTAAATGGCTATATAAGCCTTCTCATATTTTGTATATGGGGGGATTTTTTTTGGAGAGTTTTTGGAAGAGAATGTTATTGTAAAGGATTTTTGGAGAGGTTTCTTTTTAAAGTAATTAAGGAGAAGAGTTATTGTGAAGGCTAGTTTTTGGAGAAGCTAATTTCTTTTTTTTGGAGATTAATCAAAGATCAAAGCAAAAGAGGTTTCTTTGTCTATTCTCATTTTAAGTTCTTTGTTTACTTATTGTTTTCCTTTCAATCTTATTTTGTTTCTTTTATACGAAAGTAAAAAAAAACAAAAGGAGGAAGCTTACCCATTTTTACCAAAAAAGTTTTTTTGAGGTCCGACTGCCGTGTACGGTGGCGCCGGCGGCGGTCCGGCGACCGAACGATGGCCGACCTTGTGGCCGAAAATCATCCACCCTCTCCCTCTCTCTCCTTTTTTGTTATTATTATATTTCTTAATATTATATTATATATATTCTTTTAATATATTAGGTATATTTTAAATTCTATATTACGTATATATATATTTTATACTATTTTATGTATATATCTTTAATATTATATTATTTATATATATATTTTTACATGTTATCTTATGTATATATCTTAACTATATTATGTATGTATTTTTAACACTATATTATGTACATATTTTTAATATTATCACGTATTTATTTTTTATATATGTACATATTGATGTAGTATTATTAATAGTATTGATTTTTAAACATCATTATTATTTCTAATATATATATTATGTACATTTTTTTATTTCTATTTCATTTTTTATTTGTCAATATTAATTATTATTATTCTAATATTTTGATATTTTGATATTTTAATATTTTATATTTTATATATTTTATTATTCACATCATTATTCGCATTTTTTTGACAATAATATTCTTGGATTTTTTTTACTATCATTTTAAAAACTTTTTACATTTTAATTTTAAGAATAAGGCAATGTACCGATTTTAACATTAAGTCATCGATTTCATCGCTATGTTGGGTGAAATTAATTGGCTCGTGTTAAAAACGGGACATCCTTCTAAAAAACAAAAAAACTTGCAACTTCTCATTTCCTTCAATCGGATCACACTTAAATGTCAAATTGAATTCGTATTTTTGAAAATCAAGACAACATGTGTTTAATAAGATACCAATTTTGGGCGTCACGAGGGTGCTAATACCTTCCTCGCGCGTAACCGACTCCCGAACCCTAAATTTTCTCTGGATTTTAACGTAGACCTAAACTTAGCCTTTTATTTGTTTTAATAAGAGATCTAATAGGTGTCCGATCACACCTAGGAAAAAGGATCGGTGGCGACTCCCTGTTTATTTCAAAAATCAAACGTCAAATTTCAAACTTTTTTTCAATAAATCGCCACAATTAGCGACCAAGCTAAGCTAAAATTTTTACGTCGCTACATCGAGTACTACGACAGTTTGGTTGCATCCAGTACATCCCAGATTCGCCAATGCAGGTGGGGTTACGCACTGGGGGGTTACGCACCGGAGATATATTGCGGTGTGGGAGAGTCGGATGGCTCGAAGACCTCAGATGGATATGTCTTTCGATTTGCGCCCATCGTTAGAGTACATACAATGGTACTCTAGTATGGGGAAGCCATATTTACTTGGTGGGCAGTCGACTATAGTCCCCCCGCACGTGCAGCGATCTGGGGCATACGAGCCAGATATAGAACTCATCCACAGCCAGATGCCGAGCATGACCCAGAATCGGAGCTCGAGGTACAGCCAGAGGCCGAGTCCGAGCGATCGCATTCACATTCGACTGATACTTCTTATCATCCGGCTGTACCTGACAATGACTATTTTTCGGGCTCGTCATCGCATTCACATTCGGCTGATACTTCTTATCATCCGGATTTGGTGGGCAATGACTATTTCCCGGGCTCATCGGGGGGTGGATACCATTACGGGTTAAATATGTTTGGGTCGTACCCACCGCAGCACAGCACCTCTCCCGGCCCATATCCACCGCATTATAGCACTACCCCCGGGCCGTATCCACTGCAGTACTCCACTCCTACTAGGTTGTATCCACCGCAGCATGGCACTCCTCCCGGCTCCAGTTCTTCTATGTATCAGACACCCTCACCTGCGACTGAAGAGGATGTTGGTCGTCGCAATCACCCACAACGTGAACGTCGACCTCCGCAGAAATATACCCCTAGGACCACACCATCGAACCATCAATTTTAGGAGTTTCTTGGGTTTTGATATTAAAAAGTTTGTATTTTTTTGTATATATTTAATTAGATTAATTGGAACTTTGAAACGTGGAACAAAATTTGACCATAACATAAATTAGATTAATTTGGACATTTTTGAACATTAAAACACTAAAACTTGTAACAAACTTAGTCTTGTAATATAAATTGGAACAAACTTTAAATACATTACAACATTAATCTAATTGGAACATTAATTAAATTGGAACATACTATTACCGATATATATATAGAGATTTCATGGACGTATGAAATAGATGATACATATGTAGTTATATTGGTAATTGAGTGTAGGTAATTGGTAAAAATTACCTTGATCAATGGAATGTTTGGTTATGTGTGCTTCATGAGAATTTAATGATGATTATATTAAGTTTTATTGTGTAATTGACCATGGGATCCATGAAATGGTGAGTTCATGATTAGTTGAAAATGATATTATGATAAATATCATTATATTGTACAAAAACAGTTTGACTGGATTTTGAACAAATAGAGAAATATTTGCAATATAATTTTTTTCATATAAAAATAAATACATTACAACATAAGTTCAATTCCTACCTGATCGTGACGATTGTCCGACATGATAGTTTCGTTGTGGGCATTTACTCCGATTATGACCAGCTAACCTGCATAATCCACAACGCGTACCCTCGGATTTCTCCCTAATGTTCATTTCATTACGGATTCTAGTTGATTGCGGACGACCTCTCAGATTCCGGCGTAGACCTCTGTCTGAGACAAGTTCGAAAGTCGTCGGAGGCACTTCCCACATAGACAGGTCAAGCAGGACAGGGAACTCATTTTCCCATACACGTAACGTGCGATTGAGTGTGTACACATCATCGACAAATTGTTCAACATTAAGGTTCACTTTAGCACACGCTGCCACGACATGCGCACACGGATAATGAAGTGTTTGGAATCTCCTGCAATCGCATTGTCTATTCCGGAGATCAACTCCATAGGACCTAGGTGGTAGACTAGGTCGACGACCAATGGTCTCCGTAACTCGAAACGTTTCAAGGCATCGTGAATATATTTCTACATTCATCGACCTAGCCATCCGACGGTTTGCAACCATTGCATCCCTGACATCTTCGACAAACACGTGTCCCGCCTCAATCTGGTTAACTTGTTGCTGACCCATTCTTGGCATCAAGGTAGCCAACCTGTAGAATGAAGCCGAGAAGACTGTTGAAATCGGAAGATGTCGTGTTTTCAACAATTCAGCGTTGACCCCCTCCACTAAGTTTGTGGTCATCTGACCATAACGAAAGCCCTCGTCAAAACTTTGAGCCCATTCCCACTGCTCCATAGTACCCAACCACTGTCGGAAAGATGTATTCGTTTAACCCTCCATGTCACTCTCAAGTCGAGTCATTCTTTGGCGAAAAATGTGTGGCTCTAGCTCGTACGCTGTATATGTATTAAGAAAAGATAAGTTACAGTATTGCCCTAAAAACTTATATTGAAAAGATAAGGCTATCATTTACCTATTTTCATAAATTATCTTTTCCAGTCTGCATTTTTATAATCTCTAATGAAGTTAGCTGCGATGTGACGGATGCAGTAAACGGATCTCCATGGTACACCGGAACGTCTAATGGCGGCAATTAATCCTTTCCCTCTATCAGAGATAATACAAATATTATCGTTGCTAATAACATACCTCCGCAGGTTGGTAAGGAAGAATTCTCACGATTCCATGTTCTCCTTATCTACAATGGAAAATGCTATCGGGAGCACGTTCCTGTTGCCGTATTGAACAACCGCAAGAAGTAAGATCTGTGTATATTTTCCATATAGCCAGGTCTCATCCACTTGCATAAATGGCTTGCAGTGGGGAAATGCGCGCACACATGGATCAAACGTCTAGAACATCCGATGGAAAATTCTTTTTCCCGACTGTAGTTGGTCATCCAGGCCGTAATAAAGTCGTGTCTGTAACTCAATGACTGTCCCTAGTACGTACTCCCGCATAGCTGCTATCCATCCTTGTAGCTCGTTATACGACGCATCGAAATCCCCATACAATTGCTCCATTGCCATTTGTTTTGCTATCCATGCCTTTCGATATGACACTCGATACTGAAATCGTGCTTGTATTTCGGCAATCAGTACCGATACTTTAATGGTCGGCATGTCCTTCACCATTGGCATGATACACGTACAGATAGTTTTAGAATCAAGTTTTCGATGATCTTCTGTCATACGTGTTGATGTGCATGTGTGAGGCCCAACAAATTTGCGTATCTCCCACATCTGCGAATTTTGAATAAATGCAGCTCGTACCCGCCAATTGCAGCCTTCCGCCGACTTCCAACACTCTCCAATATATAATGTCAGTTTAGACACTGCAACTTTATAATCTACTGATATATTCATGCTATACCGCTTAATAGCAAGTACGCACTCTTCTTTACTTTCGAATCTCTGGTCGACGAATAACTCCTCAGGATCAGAACTTACGGCCAGTCGGTGAGCAGGAAGTATTTTAGGGTACTCTGGAAACTCGGCTACATGCGCCGCATCGGGGTCTATGAGCGACATGTGTGGCCCAGGATTATTGTGAATCACAATACGTCGCATCTGGTTCCCGACCGAAGACGCGTTAATGTTTCCATCGTCATTCACATCTTCATCGTCAATATCATCGGGGACATCGTCCACATCGGGATCACTATCACTATCGACTTCTTGATAACAAGGACCACTGCTATCGTAACCATCATCACCAACCACATCCATATCGGGTGTAACATTAAGATCGATATCAATCCCATGTATAGTCGATTCACTATCAACGTACGGTATTGGAGCCACCATGCAAGGTTCTTGAGCTCTATGTTCTTCACCATATGCAATGAGATCTTCATTTTCCTCCATACCGGCTAACTCAGCAAATAAGTGAATTGGTGCATTTTTGTCACTCCCATTCCCACAATAAAGAGCGATCATTGTCTCCACGTCTTCGTCGTCTACAAGTTCCATTTCAGTGAATTTGATTGGATCTGTCGAAACTGGAAACTTGTAAAAAAGTTTCGAGATCCTTCTCCCACAACGTCTAACAATTTTTGCATTAATTCTTCCCTTCATATCATCCAACGAGACATTTCTATTAAATCTCATTGCTATTTGTTGTCGACATTCAAATATGCATCCAACGGTTGTTGTCAAGATAATTCCATCAAAATAAACGCATAAAAAAATTGATTATCCATCTTCAATGCTCAATCTGTTAAAAAATAAACAAACTTTCTCAAAATAATTCCGAACACCAAATAAACTACTTATTATAAAAAAATTAATTACTCAATATGCATGCAATTTTTTCATTCATAAGCTCATAGTTTTTCAGTTCCCATTTTATACATAAACAACATTTATCTTTACATTTAACCATTTAAATTCAGTTCTATGTTTTCTTCCATCTCCGACCCTGTATCTTCCTCTGGAAAATACTGTAAATCCAATTTAGATATTCTTGATTCTCTTCATATTCATCTTCTACAATCCAATTTGGCAATTCCTCGGGATCTTCTTCCTCTTCAATTTTTATAGCGGGTATTGAATTTAGAAATTCTCTTGGTAATTTCCTAACATCTAATTTATCCATCCATGGTATGTCAATCACATTTTGCTTCCCAGTCAACTTTCGTGAACCTATACTTTGTCTTGCTATTTTCCTTGCTCCATAAGAGATTATAAACTTTACGAAGCATATAACTAGAATCCAATAGGTTCGTTATTTCATCAGGTAATACCAAATATGTTGCCATTTCTAACAATATCTATAACATGCCAAATAAATTTCATAAATATTATCTAATTAACCTAAAACGGGTTTTTTAGCCTAATAATATAAAAAATAAAATAAAATACCAAAATAAGTTGTTTGAAAGATTAAGTGCCAAAAGTGCCAAAAATGGTACTTAATCTTTCAAACAACTTATTTTGCTAATTTATTTTATTTTTAAAATAATAAGGGTAAAAAACTACCTAAAACACATAACAAAATAATACATTCTTTACATAACATAAATAGACCTTTTTAGGGTTTTTTTTACAATAATAATAACTAACAATAATTATGATTTTTTACTAACAATAATAATAAGGGTTTTTTACTGACAATATTAATAACTAACAACAAAAAAAAAATAAAAATCAACAATAATAATAACAACAAAAATACAATAACAATATAAAATTTCATTATTTAAAAAAAATTATACCTTCTTTTTTCCTTCTCTTTCTTTTTCTTCTCTTCTCCTTTCTTTCTCTTTATTTTCTTCTCCTTGCTGCTGATTCTTGCTCCCGGGGCTGCTGGTTCTGCTTGGTTCTATAGTGCTTAGGTGCCGCTTGTGGGACCCACATAACTGGTGCCGCCTCTGCCAGAGGCAACACTGGTGCCGCCTCTGGCACCCATGTGTCCCATATTTTTATTTTTTTTTCGTTTTCAGCTCTTTTTTTTTCGTTTTCAAAGTTTTTTTTTACTGTACCGGTACTGTTTGTCAGGGTGGTGCCACCTGTTAGGGTGGCGTGACCACCCTGACTATACCATTTCAGTAATTAACTTTTTAGGTATATTATTTTGGAATTTTTTTAATTTTTTTATACTTTTTTAGTAAAAAACCCTTAATATAACAATAACATGACACTTTTTAAATCTGTCTAATAACAATTTTAATCCTCGACACTTATATTTTTTTTTATCAAATTGACCTTAATCCTATATAAAATAAAATAAAAATAAAAAATCTTTTAAGAATTTGAAAAACTCCAAAATAGATAAAAGAACATTCGAATTTGAAGGTGTCTACAACTTTGCCTTTTGCTAAGCTTTATTTAGAAACCCAAAATTTCTCATTGGTTCCTCCTTCTTGTACAATTGTTTCTAGTTGGAACAAATAGCAAACAGTTTGGCTCCAAATTATGGATTAATACTATAATTAATAGAATCATCAACTAAATAATAATTTCAACAATCATCGCCATTGCAACAACCCAACATCTGCCATGTTTGCTCAATTCCTCAATTCCTCACTTCCCATTTTCCCTTACCCTCCTTATCATCATCGAAACGGCAAACTCTAATTGCCCTTCCCAAACCAATGTTGTCGCCTTCTCCTTCTCCATACACCTATGTGTTCTTGATCCTAGGTTCTAGACCTAATTACGTCTATAACTATTGTACACTCCACCGGTTCCTAATCGTGGTCATCATCAATCCACACCGTCACCATCTCCCATCACTTTCGGTATTAACATTTTTCGATTTGCCAACCATTGAATTCAACTTGTACAGTGCTCCATATCCAAGACTTCCAAGCGGGTTGGATTTGAAACCCGAGTCATCAGCTTTCTCGTAACTTTGGACATTGTTGGTTCAAACTTAAGTCATTGGAAAGTTATCTTCTTAAACTTCTTTGAAAGTAACAACTAAGAAGATTAGCTTAGCGAGATTATAAGAAAATATTAAACTTATATAAGAAAATTGATGCAAAAGTTGTTACTAATAGATGAACTAAGGCCCATAAATAAAATAAAAACACTAACCTTAAAAAAACACAACACTAGAAATGAATCATCCTTGCATCATAGTCAAACTAAAAATGATGTATAACTTAATTTTTTTTATGTATTTATATATATATTTATAATTTTATATACTTTTATATAATTTTTCAATTTTTAAAAATAATTTTGATTTTTTTATATAGAATAAGTGTCAAATTGATAGAAAATATAAAAGTTGAGGACTAAAATTATTATACCGATTAAAAAAGTGTCAAATTACTATTACGTTAATCAGTTAACGGTCGAGTGACCAGAAAAAACAATTTTCAAAACATTAGTGACCAAATAGTTATTTTTTTATAGTTAATTGACTAAAACAAAAAAAAATTCATAGTTAAGTGACTATGACTGTAGTTTATCCTTTTCTTTAGTTAACTGTAATATGTAGCAATTAAATTGTGGTTTTTGTTTTATTTTAAAAAAAAGGGAAGGGGGGGGGGGTTAAATAGTTAATGGAGGTAGTAATGATGTGGTACCAGAAATCCTTTTTGAAATCCGATACATTGAACAATCAAGTCTTTAAATAACTTCAATCTTCCCCCTTTTTTCATTCAATGCATTAGGCATATTTTATTTTTATATTAATTAACAAATTAAAAAATGTGTAAAACGACAGCTTTAACAAATTCAACATACTCAATCCACGCCCTTCTTTTAATTTAGGCAAACTATAAAAATAGTTATATATCTTTAATTATATTTACGTTTTGGTTATCAATGTTTCAATTATAGTAATTTAGTCACTAATTCATTAGTTGCCATTAAGTGATGGATAGAAACCATAGCTAGTAGTACAACCACCTTTAAATGGCCACGTGGAGAGGATGTCATTTCCACATATTTAAGTAATTTTTTTTTAAATTTTAAATGATTTTAATATCTACTGCCTTCACTCTCTTTATCTTTCTTCCTTTCTTTGTTATCTCTTCTCTAAGTGAATCCAACCAAATTAATTTAGGCAGCCTTTGGTACAATGGAAAGTAATCACTTTCTTAAGAATTTAATCAGTTGGAAAGTGATTCCAATATTTGATATGTCAAGTTTTATTTATTTTCTTCAAAATTTAATTTTTCTTTGAGAGCTACTTTTCTATAAAATGACAATATAATTCCCATGATAAAAGATGAGAAAGTTGATTTTCCATGTAAACTGGAAAGTTAAAAAATATTAAAACAAAATTAACCCTATTTTATATTGGTTTAGGATATTAGTCTATTAATAAACATAAAAAAGCTAGTGCCTCCTCCCTGCATATTATTTGATTTTCTCTATTACTTCAATGGATTCTTCGCAAGATAGTTTTATTCCCTAATTTTATTTTTATCCTAGCTATAAATTTAATTTAGCACTTATATTTATATGAAATATTTATTATTTTTTTGTAGAATATGGCCAGAATTGTACCGTTTAAGTTGTGCAAGAATTGTGGGTTAGATGCCTATGACTTTACTTTCATATCATTTAATTATTTATAGTTTTGCTCATAGTAATACCTAGAATCAACTATTTTTTTTAATATTCCTATGAGTTAGTCTTTAACCAAAATAAAACGTGTTTTTTAGTTTTTTTAAAAAAATTATTTCAAAACAATTTTTTATATCAATAAATTTATATATGCATTATTATATTTAGAAAATATATGCAAGATTGAAACAATTTTGCTTTCAATTAGAATTATAAATTAAAAATAATTTTAAAAACTATAAATTAGATTTTATTATTAAATATTTAATCTAAATATTTGTTAAGAATAAATTTTATTATAAAAATTAAATACATGAATATTATCTTTTATTTAATAAGGTGAATTCAAAAATAATTATTACATATTTAGAAAAGTACATAGTAAACTAAACGTGTGATAATACAATTTCACTGAGATTTTAATTAATACAACCAAACTCGTAAATCATTTAAGATTTGGAAAAAAAATGCTTAAATATGTGGCAATGACATTGCCTCCAATGGCCATTTAAGGGCCGTTGTACTGCTAGCTGTGATTTTCGTCTACCACTTAACGACAACTAATAAACTAATAACCAACTTATTATCAATTGATAACTATCTGTGACTAAATTATTACAATTGAAACATTAGTGACTAAAATATAAACTTAAAACAAAGATATATAACTATTTTTATATTTTACCCTTTTATTTGTTATTCTAGTAAAGTTGGTCCAAATAGATTCGCACAAGGTTCTATTCTCTTTTACTTCTTTACATGGATTAGCAAGCAAACGTCACATATTATAAGATCCCACACGGAACATGGGATAAATGCATTTGTCCATGTGCACCTCACCAATGCAAGTACACGGGGAAGATTGAACAACGGTGTCTCTGTACAATTGCAAAACAGCCACTGTTTGATTGCCATAACATAATGCCGCGTTTCATACTATCAACTCTGGTTTTTAGTCGCATGCTACTATTAAAGACGGCACACGGCTTTTGAAGAATTAAATATCTTATGGCTGCTCACTGTGGCTTTTCTGAGTGAGGCTTTTTTTTATATATTTTATTTTTATACTTTCTCAAAACTAACCCAACCGGCCTTAAACTTTTGTATATATTTTATTTTTATATAATATTTAAACATAAAAAATAGTCTAAATTTAAATTTTAATAAAAGAAAATTTATTAGAAATATTAAGTATTAAATTAAAAATAATATATATTTAAAAATTGCAGGTTTAAAATATGCTTATATAAGTTATAAATGGACATGGCTAAATACGTTCACCTAAATTTTTGAACAGAGTCAAGCATAAGAGTATACTATTATCATACATAAACTTACATAAACTCACTTCCAACCCAATTGTGCCATGAACACCTCTAATTATCTGTAAAGGGTAAAAGAAAGGGAAGACCATATTTGATAAACTAAAAGAGGAACGAACACGGATCCATATGTGATAAACTCTACATCGTCCCTACAACAGTAAATTATTATTTCTATACCCTAACTTCCTTAAAAATTTATTCAGTATGATATATAGTAAAAGAACTTACTTTTGCTCAACCCTACCTATTACTCACCCTTTTCGTGGAAGGCATTGTCACATATATTGTGAGAATATTATACTGATAGAATTGTTATTGCACATATATTATATTAAAATGATTAAAAAGGTAGAAATCATATATTGCAATAATTGACAGAAAATTAGGCTTCCAAGCAGCAGCACCGTAGGCAACTAGCAGTCATTAACGAAGGTTACCTTGAAATGTTTCAAAACTGAATATTTGAGTTAAAATTCATCCCTGAAAACAGTAAGTGGTAGTCTGTTTAAAACCAACTTTTTAACATCTAAACTGTTAAACAGCAGTCGCATGAATAAACTTACACATTTCTTACTTTGCATCAATCCATGATATGATGCAAGAATTTGCTACGTTAGCCAAAGAGGCCAATGGGAGCATATACTATTAATCCGGTTAAATTCTTTTGTGGACAAAACAAATCAAAAGTCTACAACCTTTTTTTTAAGGAAAAAAAAAAACACTCACAGGGGCTCTCGCCATCACACCTTGATAGGTTCATATTTTTCACCTATAGCTCCACCTTTCTGTTTCTGAAACTCCATATATCTGAGAGTGCTGGCAAAGAAAGCATCCGCTGCTGGATCTAGTGTGCTAGAGTCACTATGCATCTCGGTTGTTATTAATTCAATCAGACTCTGGATTGCAGCAACAGTGATCTGGGGGTTCCCCTTCTCAAAGAAATAAAGGTACCTACCAACAACAGTGAGGATGGAATTCCCATTACAAATAATTAGGATAATATTGAACAAACCAAATACAATTTCATCGCAATCAGGGTTTGCAGGAATTTACTTGTTCAGTATCTCAACAAAGAGAGTGACTGATCCAGCGCTACCTCGTGCTGCATTCGACATTTGTTGAGCAGCATTTGCAATTCTCAGTGCCCGCTTAAGGCAAAGCAAGACCCTAGTCAAAAGCAAAGAAAAAAGATTAGATCAATATGACCCAAGGCTTCTCAGTCTCATCCAGATTCAATGCAAACACCAGATGGGATGCACATGCCCATAACATGTAGGCATGAGACTATGAACATAAAGGTCAACCTTACCTCTCTCCATCTTTTACATTGTCTTGATCATCAACCCAGAAGAGATGCGAGCATGCATAAACAGCTCTGCACTGATCAGGCTTCTTCAAAAGTTTCGCAGAATACTGCTCAAATACAAGGGTTCAAGTCAAGTACAGTTGAAAGATGCTAAGCTGCTTTCTAAACACGTGAAATAATAGAAAGATTACCCCTGTAGCCTTGTGTGTTAAAGTATCCCTATTTTCAACACCAAAGACATGCATCCTCTGCAGAGTTCCAATTATTAAATGTATAGCAGTAACCTGTGCCCTTGAGTCCTATAAAAGCATATATTAGCAAAAATCAATTACTAATTCCCACGTTTTATTAGTAATAGCCATGTAAGTTGTAGAGACTCTATAAAGAGGCATTGTAATACTCATCAGATTGTGCAAACTTACTGAAATCTCTTCCTCGTATAAAATGTAAGCTTGTGTGAAAAATTCATATGCCACAGGTTCTAAATCACAGTCATTCGCAGCCTGATCAATAAAAATCTATCATAAATATTAGGAAAAAAAATAAATTATCTAACTTATGATTTTTATATATAAGGTCCAAAAACACCATGTACCTCAGCACACTGCAGAAACAACTGTAGTGCCAGCTCAGGGGCCGGAATGTTAGAGAGAGTTTCAACAGTCTGAAACCAGAAACTACATCATCATCAAATATGCAAAAAAAATTGTGCAGGGAATTCAGATAGAATTGAATAGACATGAGGACCTTCAATATGCGTTCAAACAAAGCTTTTTGCCAAACACAAATCACAATTTGAAATCTAAATACACCATGATCAGATATTATAATCTATTCATACTTCAAAACCCAAGCAGGTAGTAGCCTAACTGCAGTTCTGAAGAAGATGACTGACCTGATTCAAAACCTGGAATATTTTCTTGGGCGTAGTTGATTCCTCCTCTCCAAAAGGATTTTCCTCTTGGCCTTGTAGTTGCCGAACCAACTAACAAGCAAAAAATTTAAGGTTAATATCATTACAAGAAAGAAGAATCAAAGGTGCAAAGAATTAAAACCATTAAGTTAAACTGCACCCCAGGGTACAGAAACAAGAAAGTAGCAAGGGGAAATGGGGAATAATTTTCTATTTAAAGATAGAAAGTGTAAGGTATTTTTGCAATTGTATAAAAGTTAAAGATATTTAATATTTTTAAATCCGGATTTTTATTCTTTGGACCAAATCCATTTCATGAGACAATTTCTTAAAATGTTACTTAAGTGCAGCAATGAGAAGTCAAAAATGCTGCACCATATACTCAAACACATGCCATTATCTGCTTAGATATCAACAGGAATATTTGTTTAGTCTTCACTTTTAATGTCATAGCATTCTATAGTCAAACACACAAAGTAGAGACAAACCTTAAGTGAAGAGAAAACAAGGGGAGGGACAGTGAAGGGTAGGCGTTTTGGTCCTCCACCCAAGATATGCTTCCTCACCGTGCATATTATCTACAAATAATCAAATTGAACACACAAATACTTCAAAAGCAGAAAATATGTACCATTTATGAACATTCAGGACAGTGGCATAGCCACCCGGGGGGGGGTGTGGCAGGGGCCCCGGCCCACCCCCCCTTAAAATAGAAAATTTTTCATTTAGGCCCCTTTAAAATTTATAAAAATGATAGAAATTGCACTTTGGCCCCCCAAAAATGATAAAAATTGATTTAATCCTTTAAAAATTATAAAAATATAGACTATTAAAATGGTGAAATTGCATTTTTACTATCATAAAAATATACAATTTAATTTCGGACCCCCTACAAAAATTTTCTGCCTTCAGCCCTGATACAGGATAAACTCTATGTAATTGTTGAGGTCATATTAGCAAAGTGTTCATGAGAAAACCCCAGTAAATGCACTAAGAACTATTTGACTACCTAACCTTGACTGCATCAATCGTGCTATGAGAACAAAAATGCTTTCACCCAATCAAGTACCTTAAACATCTCTTCAGGGTCATCACTATGCAACAACTGAATAAGACGTGCTACAGAATTCTGCTCCTCCTTGAAATCATCTTCATCAACCTGAATGCAAGATTGAATAGTTGTCATGCTGCATATTGGTGAACATGCTAAAAATAAACATTTAACTCTATAAAAATGAAGATGAATAAATCATAGTGACCTCATCATGAAAAGCATCATCCAGGTCCTTAATAAGACCTTTTATCAGTTCAAACAACGCCTCAACCTGTCACAAAAAGTTACAAGATCAAGAAACCCCTTCAACAAAAAACAAGCTCAAAGCAGTAAACAACATAATTACAGACATACCCTGTCAGCAGTAGAGATACGAGTTTTGTTCTTCATAATGCTTTGAATTATCACAGTTGCCATGACTTTATTTGTTTCACTGTCAAGGTATTCCATAACACGAGGATAATTTGAAAGCTTCAAGGCTGTAACAATGTCATTGTATTTGTCAAGTGGAGCACTTAAGAGTGCAACAATCTGTTTTGTTGCTTTCTTGTCTTCGAGCTTTTCTTTGCCAGAGAGTTTTTTAACACATGCTCCCTGAACAATAACAAGGTCAAGTTACCTCTTTGTCGATTTCTAACTTCTGTGAAAATAGATGGAAGTAGGAACAAATGATTAAATAGCTTTCTCTTTATAAATCAAGCTTGTAAGCACCACCATACGAATTTCAAGTGACAGACAGACAATAATTTAATATTTGGGAAGAGAGCAAAAAAATTGATTTAGCGTATGAACATCTCTTGGTTTATGAGCAATAAAATCATAAGCCTTATGCGAATATGCATTATACAGCTTAAGACAGTAGCTTACCAAAACTTGATCGGCATAATCAAGCCTGTCAGGATGGACATGGAGAGTAAATGTAAGAAGAGACGAATATAGAGTTATCACACCAAGGATAGGCATATCAGGCTGTACTTCAATCACCTGCATCATAAGATAGAATAAGACTAACTATTTACAACATTAATCTAGGTTAAGCTACGAAGGATTATCTCTGGAAACAAATTTTACCTTTCCAATGGCATTATTCAACTTTGAAAAAGCTTCCACTTGCAAGAACTCAGGCAACACATCTGCACTTGAAGCAGCATAATTTGATAGCCTTTCCATTAATCGAGATAGCACGGTTTTGATGTCAACAGTTGGCTGAAAAAACAGAAGGAAGAAAGTGCTCAGAAATTGTAGGGCGTGCTTAAGATGCTGCATTTATGTCATAAATATTAAGTGGAGATACCCATCCATGTTGATCCACACACCAGGAACAAGAAGAAATATGTAGATGATGCAAATTACAGAAAAGCTCTAGGAACCATAGACAATAACAGAAGCAGAAAAGTTCTAGGAACCATAGACAATAACAGAAACACACATTCATGACACACCTGAAGTTGTGGGAAAGCACCCAGTAAAACATCAAGAGTTTGCAAGTGGTACTCATCAGGAAAGACTTGAATTATGCAATCCATTAGATAGTATTGAGCTATCTCATCTTTACAATTGACAACCTGACAAGATATTTTACACAACCAACGCTTGATGGTTAGCAAGCCAAAATTACCTATTATAAGCTCCAAGACAGAACATAGGAGTTAAGTTTAAGCGCATTCGTGCATGTGCACGACACCAACCTGTTCAAGTACACGGGGAAGAACAGTCTCTTTGTACATATCAAGGTCAATACCCTCTATTTGACTGAGCACATGAAGATTCTTCCCAACCTAATTAAAAATCAAAGCAAGCAAGGGAGAGGCAAAACCCTTCGTAAGCATCCTTCAAACTGGTACTCAACATTATTGCAGTGAAATTTACCAGTTGTGGGTCACAGATATTACAAGATCTCTTAGCTCGCTCCTCTCTTTCTCTCTTTTCTCCTTTTCTCGGGTGGGTCCCTGCAGACCAGAAAGCCCGACAGCAAGCCTCAATTCAGGATCAGCTAAGAGTATGAATGATTGACAAGCACTATAACACCTGCATGACCAGAAATCATGCCCTCATGATATAGTTTTACCTCCCTATCATGCAAGCATTTTTGTGATACATGCATGCCAAACATGAGAGCAGGAACAGACCATGGATATTCAAGTCAACTAACCTGGTGCTGCATCCGCACCCACAACTTGTTCATCTCCGTAAAGTTTTGAAGCACAAATTCCACAGCATCCACGACAGTGTCTGCATCCCTGAAGGGATCAAGAAAGTCAACCACTGGTCAGGAAATCTCAACAGAGGACCAGCTTAAAGGTTGAAAAAGAGGATTATATGAGTTATCTATTAACCAACCAATTTGATCAGATCATAACCAAAATCATAGCAGGATTGACATGATCAATAATTTAGTGAATCAATTTGGTAACCATATTTCCAGTGAGAGAGGAGCATGCCAAGAATAGTGCATAAATGATGGAGGATAAACTCAAATTTTGGTTTTTTGATATAGACGGAGATTCAAGCATAAAAGATATTGCAGAAAACATAAATTAGGCCTTGTTTGATAGCGCATTGAAAAAATGATTTAGTTTTTTAAGCACATCTGATAATCCATAATAAAAAAAAAATGGTGGAATTTTTTTCAATAAAAAAGTATGGAAAATGATAAGTTAAAATCCCTATTTAAATATCAAATCCCTTATTTTCATTTAACTTCAAATGAACTGACCCAGGTTCTTCGAAAATTGTTAAAATCCCTTATTTTTGGAAAACAATGAAAACAACTTTTTATTGTTTTTTAATTTCCACATATTTTCATATTCCAAATATCATTTTTAAAATTTTCAACCAAACATGTTTTCTTCAACGTTTTCCATTTTCTTAGAAAACAGAAACAAAAATGGCCTCCGTTTCCTGAAACGAAAGAAAACTTTAATTTCTTACCCTTCATACTCAGAACCTATGTCAGGCAATTTATCCCTGCTAACTTGAGCCAGGTAACTCCTAAGAAAGAGCCCACGTACGGGATGCTGAATTCCACGGCACATTTCAACAAGATCTTTAAGAACATCCTTAGCAGGAGCTTCTTTGGATTTAATATAAACAGAGCCTACAGTACAGAGGAGATACCTGACATAGATCACAAGGCTTACCATGTTAAACACAAATTGTACACGTAAGTGAAACCGAGATATATTCATTTTTTGGTAATTCAAACGAAATTGCTCAAGCAAGTTACTAAAATAATTATGCTACTTGAACATGCTTTCCCGTTATGCAATATACGTGCCAAAAGAAACCATTTCACACACCCTACAGATGAACCAAAGATGATGCTCTCGCTAATTGTACATATGTATAGGACCTAGGTTAATTAAAATTTCCCTAAATAACATAGAACTATTTACCATACGATAACCCACAGAAAAGCCGCTTTAAATCCACTGCATAAGCTTGCTGAAATAAATTACACAAGAAAAAAACAGCCTGAAGCCTATTGGTACACTTGCTGAAGTGATGAAGCACGCATTAAACAGTTTGAATGTTAGTTGTGCTTACAATCTTGGCAATATATTGCCAGCATGTTGTACTAACTCATACAGATCGACAATAGAGCAACCACGCCTTGTCTCTTCCTTAAAGAACATCTCCAGCTTCCTCAATTCATCAAATGCTCGCATATCTGTACCATCAACCAAAAACAATCAAAATCGCAGTCCAAAACGGAATTTACCAATCACTTCATGAATCTAATGCAAGATCGAGATCAGATCAGGAGAGAAGAGCTAACATAATTCGTAGTATTTGTGAGGGGAAAGCCTTGAGGTTCGAAGTTCTGATAACATCTGAGCAGAGTACTTCAAAGCATCTCTGAGATTGTTCGAATCCTAACAAAATCACAAATAATCAATATGGCGCCAAATTTTCACAATATTGCAAAAATTAGGGCTTCTACGGTCAAATTAAGTAACAATATTAAAGCAAGTAAGGGTTTCCCCTGATAATCTCACTTCCCTTCAACCAAGTAAGGTGTAACAAAATAATTGAGAAGGGAGTTACCAAAGCGCGATGCATGTAGAAAGCGTTCTGTTGGAGGCCAGCAATGCCGGCGGCGAGCCATTTCTCTTCATCTTCGACTCCGTCTGCGATCATTTTTACGGTCCCTATTGTTTGATCTTTTCTGAATCTTAATTTGCTCTTTCTTTTCTCTTACTAAGAGACGTTTCTTAATTGTTATCGAGGTTGTTTTGACTTGTTTCGTGAACCTAACGCCTTTCAAGTCTCGTTTTCGATCGAAGTGATCCTGTGCTACGCATGTCTATGTCCTACTCTAATCAAGCCCTTGATATTGCTAGAAGTCTAAAAATGGGATTTACACCGACTGATTTTGTCATACTCATGATGATTTACTTACTAATTTACCTAGATTAATTACTAATGTTATGTATGATGCAGGGGATTAAATTTTTAGTTAATTTTTAAAAGGATTAAATTTTAAAATTTTATATTTGATTCAATTTATAATTTAATATATAAACTTTAATTTGGAGTAATTATATATAAAATATATTTTGATTGTGTTTCAAATATATATAATTTTTATTTTGGTTTAATTATATATATTTAAATAAATAAATATATTAAATTATTTTTATATTTGATTATATATTTATGTGTGCAATATTTCAATTTAAAGGGTGTGTTTAGTTGATTGAAAAAAAATGAATGAAATAGAAATGAAAGTGAGATAATAGAAAAGTCGAAAAAATAATTTGGAATTAAAATGTCCACCATCGATAGCAGTGGCTAATCCCCCTGTCACAGGTACTTCATTCTTATGGATGAAAATCGAATTTCTAACATGGTTAAAAAATGAAGTAAGTAACTACCACACCACAACTCATGGCTATGTTAAGGCAACTTCTCCAATTTTCACTGCTGCTGTAAAGCAATTTAGTGCCTGTCAGATACAGTCAGTTGTATAAAAGAATTGGATGAGAAGCAAGCCTTTGGAAGAGTGACTCTGCGTTGCAGCTATGGAGTTATTCAACTATGCTAGGGAAAAGTTCTTCTAATCTCAAGCAATACAAGTGCTTCACTTGGTTGCTCTCAGAGCAATTCATTACCAAAACATAATTTCATGATTCAAAAGGCAAACAGAAAAAGGTTTTAAAGAGAAACTTGCAAAGCATTCAACACTTTCCAATGACGAAATAAAACAAGTTATACAATTCTACACTCCTACTTGACTGGAATTTTCTTCCTTGTCTGGACTTTGATCCAAATACCGAACACGTATCAGTGGTAGCATCATTTCGATCTCAAGGAAGTATTCTCTTCACATCATGTTCCTGATCAATACCCTTGGCTTGATTGTAGACAGATTCAAAAGCTTGCATACATACACTTGAATATCCCACCATTGCCTGGAAGACATGAGGAAACCCCATTTGGAGGTTGTTTAAAGTCATTGCTCTTGTTACACTCGCTGACTTCTCATGTTTATTCTTCTCCTCTTCAGCCTTTGCTCTCAACATTTCCACCTTTGTTCGTTTTTCTACAACAGGGTACTTGTTCATTTCAGGCATGGAGGAAAACGGGCCATACTTACTTTCCAGTGATCTAAGTTCAGCTGCCTTCTTCTCAAAATCTTTCAAAGCAGAATCTGCCTTCTTTTTTTGCTTATACTCTTCTGCTTGCTGGACCACGATGGCATGGATTACTGTCAAGAAGCTCTTGATTCCTTCAGACGCTACCTTATCTGGAATTCTGTCAATTGCAAGATGCCATTCTTCACAAAAAGAGTAAATTTTCGATTCCTCATTGTTTCTTAAAAGTGGGTCTTTGCTGAACTGGAAAAGGCTAAGCCGGAGCCAACCTGCTAAGGACTGAATGTAGTCTCGTTGAGCCTTGACTAAGTTGCAGAAAGAAGAATGCCACTGCTGGACTTCAAGCTCGAGCTGGAGAGTTGATTGCTTGTGAATCTCAGAAGTTGGCTCGTTAGAAGGCATAAAGTTAAGGTACTTGAGCTGCTGAACTATGTGTGTGTGAACTTGGTGAATTTCGTACATGCTTCTCCACATCCACATCAACCTGCACAAGGAAATAACCCTCAATTCAGAGTTAATGTGAGGAACAAACTATTTAAACAATAACCCTCCACTGCAGATTAAAAAGAAAGAATTAAGGACATCAAATTAGGTAAAAAGCATATTGTTTGCTGCGGACAACCTCACATCCTATAAATCTCCAATGGGAACCAATGGTATATAGGAACCAACTTGGAATCATATGAATCCGTATGGATGATTAAGATTACTTTAGCAGTACCTGGAACCATAAGCATGCATTAGCCCGATATGGTCAATCCGTTAGCTGCATGAATGCCCAATTTTTCAAATTTCATACAATTAGGACCATAGGATTATCTTCCTGAGGAATACAGGAATCAGTAAAGATTATGGTTAATTATAAATGGAGACCCCACTAAAACTATTCAGTTAGTGACCATTCTCAACCTGATACAATAGGACGCAAAGTACAAATGGATTCCACTTGTCATCTAAATCAGTCAAAAGAAACTCCATATACAATTCTAAATCAGTCAAAAAGAGAGGGAAACAACAAAAAGAGAGGGTCCCAACTCCCAAACATAGCCTTTTTCTGTACAATCTCAAACAATAAATGAACTATATCAGTCTATGAAAGATGACATGAGGGCTAGTGTCTGCAGCATATTGATGCTCAAGGCAAACGGGAAACAAGTACGTGGAAGCAAAGTGATAAACAAGCTAGACTAACCCGTTTACAAGGTCCAGGAGTTGAGGATAAAGCTCTAACTCTCTCAGTTTGATGATTTCCGCTGATATGGTCTCAATGGCCTGTGAAGAAACCATCATTTGGGATTCTAATTTTTCAACCTCTTTCTTAGTCTTTTCAGTCTTGACATAGTCAGCTCTCTTCAACTCCAGCTTCCTCAATTGGGCCACCCGCTTCTCATGTTCCATCCTTATAGCCTCCACAGTCTAAACAAATCACCAGTAAAAGAGCAGTCAGATTAAAACTATAGATCACTTTTTTTGACTCATCAGGCCACTGCAAATTTTCTAACCATGGAACAGGATCTAGTACCTTGACCTCTTCGTATAATTTCTTCTCCCAAGCATACAATCTCTCTATAGTAGAAGAATGGCTACTGTTAAGAATAGTACCACCTACATTTCCATTTTCTACCGTCCTATCGCCTCCCAACTTCCCAGTTTCTTCCATTTTTGAATTTCGATTCGATGCCCAAGTTGTTGGAGTCAGATTCCAACCATAGTTATACACTTTACCTGCAACAAGAAAAAGAAAAAAAAAACCCACCCAGAAATGTTAAGAGAGAAAAAGAAAAGGAAAAGAATGAGAGAGATATAACTCATTTACTTTGAGCAGGAAAATTGGAATTTGAAACTTCTAACAGCAACGAGAGCTGGCTACCAGCATCAGCAGCTTTAAGAAAATACTCATCGACCTCTTTCACGATCTCCACCAGTTCTTTACTATTCCTCGACACCACCATAGCAAGCTCACTTCCCGTATCTTTCGAGAACCCACTCACCACAGAAGGGGGCGGTGCCATGCTTGCAGCCCTGGTCGTGGGGGTTGTAGCGGTGACCGCCACCTCAGGCACTGACGTGGAAGCCTCCCATTCCTCCTCTGTGGCTGACCGTGACTCTGTAGCTGGAACAAATGGATCCCAAAAGTCCCAGTTACTGGATTGAGGAGGAGGAGGAGGCGGCGGCAGAACAGGGGAGGCCGTGGTAGCAGATGTCCAAGTGTCTGAAGTAGGACTCATTGGCGGCGGCGGCAATGCCGGCTGTTGGGGCGGCGGAGTAGTACGGTGGTGGGAGTGGGTAGTTGTTTCATTGTTGGAAAACTGAAGGAGAGCTGAGCCTGTGCCTCGTAAAGAGCGCAGATACATAGAATGTGAAGCACCAAGAGCTTGTCTTGCTTTAACCAACTGTTTCATGTATCTCTTTCTCGCCTTGCAACGCGAAACAATCTCTTCCCTATCGATCCTTGAGTACCAACATCCCATTTTTTTCTTGCTTCACCCTTCTGCCACAGATCAACTTTTTTTTTTCTAAAATTTGAAGCAACTAAACAGTAAAGAGGGAAACAAAATGAGCTGTGAGTTAATTTTACTTAGTCTAAAGATCTGTTGCTTTTACCACTGCAGCTTTCACCAATGGAGGGTCTTTCATCTTCAAGAAACTATCTTTCACAGCAAACAAAGCTTCTTCGAACATGAAAATGTTGGCTGTTACTCTACTCCGTGGTGATGGTGAAACCAACTTGGGGCAGAGAGCCAGAAAATTAAAATTTTTATATTCCGATTTAATGACGAAGTTACCCTCCTGGAATGTACTTTTTCCTGTTATTAAAATACGGATAAATTACATCATAGGTCACTCAATATTGTCTTTTTTTTTCTACTCAATTATTAATTTGCTTCAATTTGATCACTACTTTTTTTTTCACCCAATTATCAATTTTTTAATTTGATCACTTAATTAATCTAGATTATTTTTTTGTCTATTTTTTATTTAGTACTGTTAAATTTTTAGCAGTAAGATAAGGTAGCAGTTTAAACATAAATATAATAATAAATTTAATCTTTAATTTCACATATTATATCGATTTATTAAAATTTTAAAAAAAAATTAATCTTTAAAAATTTACGAAGTCTCAATTTAAATTTATCTCCTTCTTCCTCTTCTCCCACTGCCACTAGCATTGTTGCCTCCACCTTCACGCTAAATATCATGAACAAAAGATACAACAAACCTGCACGCCAACATCTACAGTTTCATCATCATCAATATCACCAATGGCTTCAGCAATATTGTTGTTGGATTTAACAATAACTTTGGTGGCTTCCAAAACTTAATGTGCATCGCTGCCATCTTCAGGTTCCTTTTTTACACCATCTTCCTTCTGCTCATTATCACCTTTCATATTTCCATATGAAAATGCAATTACAAATCCCCACACAATAAAGCATATAAAGAACATCAGACTCATGATGAGAACCATAATCTCATCCATTTTTCATTCCCAAAGTTGCGGCTATACAAAGATTCAATGCAAAAGTCAACGAATCATTTATGTGTAATATGTTTTTAGAAGCTTTTGAATAGGGGGAAAAATATCAAAAGCTTAGTATTTCACTATGAACTAATGGATAAACTGTCGGCAATATAAAAAATAAATTTTTTGTTTAAGAAAACAAGATGGAATCGGCAGATATATTGCTAGAGTATTTTTTTTTATTTTTCTCTTACAATGATTATTTTTATTTGTGTTTCTGTCTTTGAGATTTGTAGTTGTTTTTGTGTTTTAGAAACGAAAGAGGAAGGGAAATTTTGAGAATTAAGTTGAGTTTTTTTTTTTTAAATTTTAAAGATTAATTTTAAAAATTATAATTAAAAGAAAAAGAGAATAGTTGAATAATTAAATTAGAAAATTTGATAACTGACTGAAAGAACAACAATTAGATGACCTGTAGTTTACCCTTAAAATATTACTGGCTACTGCAACATACCGCTCGAACCTGCAATGCAACGACTGAACCCAAGGTGTTGTTGTAAACCCACATTTAAAGCGACATTGGAAAGCTTGATTTGGAAATGGTGAAACTGGGAAAGGCAAATTGGATGGAGATTAAAGCTGCATCATAACCGAGTTAAGACTCATCTTAGCAATGGAATCTAAATTATAATGAAACAGGGGGGTTTTGTCCTTTTCCGAATTTTCTTGTCAGAAAATTATACAGTGGAGTGTTCCTTTGAGGTGGAGAATGGCGTCGTTTGCTATGAACTTGCAAGCGTGTTTATCTTATTAGAAATAAAATATAAAATGGAATATTCAATTGTGTTGCCTTTTATAGGGAATTGTGAGCCGTGACCATATCAGGACAATTGATAAGTGCTAAAAGGGTCTTCTTTAGGGACAACTTTGCCCTTGTTGCTGATTCTTTTTTGCACAAGTACGAGCCTCAACCCCATCAGTCTTCTTTAGTTCACACTAATCCTGGATTTTTGCACATTGACTTTTGTTTGCACTTGAAAAGCCAAGCTCAACCCTTAGTTTAATTTTCATCCTTCTACTTGAAAAATGAGTTAACTGACCTTGTAGTTTACAAACAATAGCGAAATAGTTCCTCCATCAGTTTTTTACTGAACTTTTAGTTGCTGATTTTGATTTAATGATATCTGAAAGGCTTATTAAAAGTCTATATCAGTAATTACCGTAAAATTTTAAAAGAGGAATCATTTTATTGTTATATGTCACGAAGGTTGCTTATTGTTCTTTTAATGAGAAAAAGGGTAAATAATGAAGCAATATCAATAGACAAATTAATTTTTTTAGTAGTTAATTTTAGATCAATTATTGGATTAGGTTATTCTTTCGAACACAAAGGTTTATCTAAAAGTTGAAAGGATTTGAGTAAAAATATTAGGCCCGAAAAAATAATATTGATGGACTTAAAATAGGCTTGAATTATTATTTTATAAACATGGACGAACTTGAGCAAAAATTTAAGCTCATATTTTGAGTCGGTTAGACTTGAACAAGAATAAAATATGTTAATATCATATTCGAACCCGATCTAGCCTAACTTATGGACACCACTGGTTTATTTATTTACGATAATGACTGGGAAAGTATATTAAAAAGAAAGTGAAGTATTACTTATATATCAACAAGGATCAAATCTGATGAGTATCTTTCCTAAAGGAATCAAACCTTGCTGGCAATCTTATTACAGCCATAAACATTCACATGTTAACTCTAAAGAAAGGCTCACACCATAGCATCATGCTTTGCACTAAAAAATAAAACCACTATATAATTAATTTAAGCAAATGCAAGCAATTATTGCAACATCATTAATTAATTAGTGTGCTACTGGTACAACATTCTACCTAAATCTACATTTAACTTTATTAGTTGTGTCCTCACCCTATATGCTTTCTCTTCAAAAAAAAATCTAATATATATATAGTTATAGCTATATATCATATATTATGTATCCAATAACAATACAGATAGATTAATACTTGGGCTTTGGGTATTTACAGGGTTGTCTTAAGACACTCAAGCATTATCTTATTACATTAACTAAAGAAACTACCCAAGCATTAGATAAAACCACTTTCTAAGACAGGAAACTTGGTCATACTCCTAGGTATACTAGACATGTTAAACGATTGCTTTTTCCTCTCTCCACAAGAAACTTGTATCCATCTTTACATCGGAAGCCGCCTATCACATTCTTATTTGGTTACCGATTTTGTCGAGCGGGAAACTTTAGGCTGATCTTTTAGTGAGTGAAAGAATGGTGGATACCATAAACTTGTAGTCAATTGGCTTTGTTAGATAAGCATCCATGCCAACCTCCAAGCATTTTGCTTCATCTGATGGCATTGCATGGGCTGTCAAAGCAACAATCGGAATGTGCCAACCCATCCCTGCTTCTGATTTCCTAATTGCTTTTGTTGCTTCATATCCATCCATCTTTGGCATCTGTTTAACGTGAAACACAGAAAAGTTAACTACACTACAAACATAACAAAGTTGGGAAAATATATGATTAAATGCTCTGTGTGTGGGTCAGCATGAAGCTTTAAATTAGTGGATATGTAGCACTGTTGTTATGTATCTCCCAAGTGGTTTCTTACTTGACAGTCCATTAAAATCAAATCATATGGAGGGGAATCACTAATATCTGTCTGCGATCTATTCCTTCTTTCTTGCAGTGAGGACTCCGTTCTGTAGTCTTTTCCAACAAGCTCGCAGTTCAGCGCGTCCACTGCCTGCAGTCCATCTCCAACAGCAATTACCGTAGCTCCCATTTTTTCCAGCATGATGGTTGCTACCCTTTGGAGAACAGGCGTATCTTCTGCAAGCAGTATCCGTAGACCCTCTAGAGATTTGTCTCCGTTTGCTGCCTTACTTGTATATGAATCGTCTCCATCTTTAGTGCTGCTGCCGACGTGATGTTGCTCTGGAGAATTGGAATTTTCACATTTGGCATCTTCAGTGTCATGTAACTTGGGTGTGATGCCATTACATTCATCTTCTTCTGCCTTTAGATTGTTCACTTCTGAATCTAAACGCGTCAATTCAACTAGGCAATTCTTAGTTGTCTGGCAATTCAATGTGTTGGATTTTATAGTTCCTTCTCCTTCTGGTTTATCTCCAGTGTGCACACAACTTATAGAATTAGCTCCACCCTTTTCAGAACTATCAGAATCATCAGAGCTGCAACTCTCGAAATGAGTTGAATCGATTTCAAGACATTCATGAGAACCACCTTCTTTTCCTTTTGGATTTCTCTTGTGAAGTTCAACATATCTCTCCTTTACGACAGCTTCCAAAATATGAAGCATTTTTGCCTTGTACAATGGTTTATTAACCATCAATATATGTCCTTTCCTGCGGAGCTCCATCTTTATTGCATTGGAAGTATCATGATTCAGCATCCATGCAAATTTCACTCGGCCAGAGAATCTGTCAAGAAAACTAAGCTGTTCTTTCCATATATCAGTGCTCAAGTCAAGCAGGCCCAGATCAACAACTATAATGTAAACTAGGTTCCTCATGTCTTGTAGGCCGTGTATCTTAGATCTCAGAGGTTCACCTAGTGAATAATGATTGTCAAAACCGCAATTACGAGTTCTGACATGAAACAGTTCATGAAGAATTTGTGTCAGTTCATTCCACTCAGATGCTTCCAAAGCGAGCACTCCATTTCTAGACAGCCACTTGGACATAATCAATCTTCCCATGTTGCCTTGTATGGCAAGGATCACCTGCATTCACGTTTTATGTGTGTTAGATTCTAAATTGTTGTTTTGAGCTATCTTGTCTCGGTTGATACTCGGGCAAGCAGAATGTACAAATTTTGGTTTTCTAGGACAAGGTTTAGATAGAATAGAATATTAACTAAAGTGCTCTCTCGTAAACCTGTCACGGATATAAGTGAAAGCTGTAATATTGAGTCTCAAGATGTATTGTGTTTCATTTATGCAAATTAGAAATCAGACTTAGAAGAGTGTTTGCAGCTCCAAAGAGCAAAGCTTTACTCACCGCTACATTATGCTTCGAAAAATCCATTTGACCATGTTGTTCTGTGCTATCTGCAGGAGTAGTGAGCAGCAAGAATAGTCTGATTAGAGTTCCTGGACCATCCTTTTTTACAACCTTGATTTCTCCACCCATCTTGTTAACCTGTCATAGACAGTACGAGGCTATGATGAACTAAAAAAATGGAGAGATGGAATTCATCATATTCTGTGCAGTTGATCATAAAAGATGGAAAAAAAGTTTTCATTTTCTTAACAATTTATTCTTTTTTGTGTTCAACTTTACATGTACAAAGACACTTCACTTACCAAGGTTCTCACAATGCATAGTCCAAGACCAGTGCCACCATGCCTGGAAAAAGAAAAGAACTTAGGATGAAATCTGTACATTACATTTCTTAATCTCTCTATGGATTTCTTCCACATTAGATTTCTTTCCATTTTTTTTCATTGATTCGTTTATAAATGTCCGTTTGATCTTGCTTGAAGTACTTACGTCCGAGTTGTTGAAGGATCAGCTTGCTCAAAGCTCTCAAACACAGATTCCCATTTGCTTGGATCAATTCCTGCAGATCATGGAAGATACAGATTCCCATTTGCTTTCCTCGAAATGAAACATTTTATATTTACTGTACAGATATAATTCCTACGGTATCAAAAACAAAAGAATCATACCACTGCCAGTGTCATCAACTTCAAACCAAAGAATAATTTTCTTGTCTCTCTTGTTGGCTGCCTTCATATGGTTTCCATGTTGCTTCAACTTCGTCTTTAATGCAGACAGTGATTTCTTCTGAACACGAGAAAACTTCGCAGAATCACTAGATACACTGGGATTCTCGCACCATCCACGCAATATAATATGACCCGCTGAAAGCCATTTCCAAACAGTTAATCATGCAAGTTGTCTCTAAAGGTAAGTTACAAAAAAAAAATGAGCATCTAAGTGTTCAACTTACATGTTGTGAACTTGATGGAATTGCTTACTAGATTTGCAAAAACTTGAACAACTCTGGCAGAGTCTCCTCTAACAAACTTCGGAATATCATCTAAAATCATTTAACAAAAAGAAAGGAAAAATGTTTTTTTTTTCAGATATATGTCGATTTTCATTGTTTATCATAACTTTTGATTAAAAAAATAATGTCTCACCCACAAGTTTGAGTCATACCAGAGAGATCCAGAACAGTCTCCACATTGTGGTTTATGCACTGTACAGAGAACATATCAACAAGTCCTTCAAGTTCCCGTCCCAAGTCAAACTCAGCTTCTTCCAACACCAGTTTTCCTGATTCAACCTATCAAATATTTGGAGAACAATGACCTGGGTGTGATTTTCTGGGTCTGAAGGTGCACCATGAAAGATAAGTTCTATACTGTATGATAACCAATAACTGCTCCCAGCTATGTTAACTAGACCTGTAATAAGTGCCAGATACAGATATATGTCCAACACAGATTCGTAGACATGTTGCCCAGAAATTTATCAGATCACACCTTGATGTATATAATCGTGCCTAAAGGGAAGTTGAAAAACACTGTGCTAGGTGGAGTTACATAACAGTAACCACTTATTACTTAATATACTCTTATTTTTATGTTCAAAACATGGTCTTTTGATCTTAAGAGCTGGCTATGCATATATTTACTTGATATTTCCAATTCCTTATATAACTGGTTTGTCCTATGTCTTACCTTGCTCAGATCCAATATGTTGTTGAGAAGTCGAAGAAGAGCTGTTGAGCATTTACGGATCTGGGTAACCATTGCGTACTGCTCATTTGAAAGCCGGTCATCGCAGATAAGAATGTCCAACAGGCCAATAACAGCAGCCATAGGTGTCCTTAATTCATGACTGCAACACAATAGATCCATAAGGCGCAGGCACGATGTGTAACAAGGAGGGAAAAGTGTAGCTTGTAAGGATTGAAATTGGTTACCTCATATTTGCAAGGAATTGGCTTTTATAGTTGCTTGAAGCTTCAGCTCTTCTTCTTGCATCAAGATGGCTTATCAACTCAGCTCTGAGTTTCATTTCCTTTGATACTCCATTTGTAAGTATCAAAATACAGACACATCCAGTAACTAAGATACAAACAGATGCAGATATCAATATGACCAATGTCTTCAATGATCTTTCGTCAACCTTCCCCATTATGTACTTTCTTGGAATGATTATGACTCCAACCTGCACCGTCTCAGACCTGTAAGTGTCTTATTAAACAGTTATAAACAATACTCCGGTTAATTATATTTGTATTCTGATTGAAACATAAAGAGGTCACCTCTGTGATATGATATCTTCATGTATCCTATGATCCAAATGCATTATTTTAATGTTAGGTAAAGGGCGAAATATTTTCTGAACTTACCATAGGTAATCGTTTTAGGTTGAGAAAAAACGAATCGATGTAATAATTCTCGCCACCAAGATTGGCCTTCTCCACATGAACCACATTACCAGGAGGATACTTGTTGCCATAGGTTTCTCGTAGCCACTGTGCTCCCATTCGTATCACATAATCCTCTGAATCAACAGCCATCATAAGCTTAGGCCCCTTTGTAGTATTTTTTAAAAGAGGAGCATTAGTGGATGTAGCCAGTAAGTAACCCTCTTGTGAGGTCAAATATATGTACCCACTATGCACTTCAACCAGCTCTTTCATCAGCTGGCCTACACTATAAAGTGCAGTGGTGACACCAACAACAGCTACAATACTCGTGTTGGTAGAGTCCCAAACTGGCAGTGCTGCAGAAAGCAACGGTGAATCTGTATACTTGCTGACAGACACATGCCATGAAGCTACCCCATCAGGCACTTGAGAAGGGCCTGCTATATTGATAAGCTCATCCGGTGGAATTGGCAGTGCCTTCCCTGTCTTTTCCCCAGTGACAGGATCAAGTGGTTCACGATACCATATTGCAGAAACGTTACCACGAATGAACTGGTCGTTCCACCCTTGTCGTGATGACAACATTTTGCTGCCATGAGACTGGGTGGCACTGATTGAATAATTTGAAAGATCAGAGTAGATATAGAATGTGTTGTTATTCTTGTGATCTCTATGGAACGCCTGGACAAATCCATTCTTGTAATTTATGGTTATGGCATTGAAAGCTTTACGACTGGCGAATAGTGCCCATGTTATGTCTTTCATCATTTGATAAAGCTGCTAAGAGACTGCAACAAATCAACCAAAAAAGAAGGAAAAACAAAGTTGGGAAACAAGAAAATAAGTGTACATCAAGGGTCAACCTCAACTTGTTCTGCCTGAGTGGTAGGCTTGCTGTACCGCCTGATAACATACTGTGACAACTGGACCTGTGCAGTTGTTATTTCTGAGGTAGAATTTAAGATGCCCCACATTCGTAAGATCGGACGCTGAAGAAGTTCATAACGAAGACCGAAAGCTAAGGTGTTTAGTGATTTTGTTGTGTACATCTTTGTAAAATGCCAAGTTAGAACTGTCAACAGCCCAATTAAAATAGCTAGCATGACCTGAAAGGGAAAGAAACAAGAGAAATCATCTACATATGATTTGAGGTTGTAGTGTAAGTCTAAAAAGGAAAGGACAATCTGAAAATAAACTAACCATGATTGCAAGGCGAACTACAAAAACACTGTAATATGATGAGAGACAACGAGCACTTGCATACTGGAACTCTTCCTGTTCCACATCCCTATGAAAAAACCTACGTACTTGGCCTCCGGGAGCTGTTTTCCTCCCACAAGATGAAGCTAAACCTGAAATTCTATTCAACACCTTCCTCAAAGGAGTACCCATTGGGGAGGCTACAATTGGTGAACTTTCACAACTTGTAGTAGGAGATTTTTCTGTCATTTCTGAACCCATATGAAGAACTCTGCGTTTGTGTGCGCAGATTTAACAAACTCTTATGTGCAATGCATTTTTATACGTTTTAATCTTAAGTGGGGGAGTGTTCTTAATATACTGCTTTCTTTTGTCATTTCCCACTTTTCTTTTGAAGACAACAATGCGCGACGACTTACAATTTTCACAAGTGGGGGAGCCATTCCTCATCGGCAACATATTTTCTATTAAATTATATCTTCTGATGTGTCAACATTTTATGCTGAAAGTTAGAGCTAAAAAGCAAAAATTTTCAATATTCTAGTACAAGTTTAAGCATCAAAACAGGTTTACAAACTTCAAGCACAAGCATAACAGTCAATTTCACTTGAATGGGGTAGTGACAATTAATGTCAAAACTCGTCTTTCGGTGATTTATATATATATATGATTTGTTTAACTTCAATCGGCTAGCCTAACTAGGTATATAAGAAAAATTAATGTGAAGAGCCAATGATTACATTCATTTTATTTTAACAGATGAAGACTTCGTTGATCTTTTTCATCCTCTAGACTTAGCTTTTGTGATTCCACCAGGGCTTTAAAGCATGCAGCATGACATGGTGTCTACCAATAAATGTTGCACACACTCACTGTTCCTTTCTTGTTGCCTTACTTGACAGGGAAATATATGATACTATTACATCAATCATGTTTCATTCCTTTGTCTTCACTAAGGCGATAACCAGATGGTGGTTTCACAAACCTTCCAAAAAGACCCACTTTTCCTGCACTTGGCACGACCTAATACATCACCTTCATTGTTTGTTAAAAGAATATCCAAAGATAATCTTTTCTATGAACATCTTTTTCATTAAAAATAAACTACAAAAGTAAATTTATGGGTGTTAATTAAAATAATATCAAACATAGAATAATATCCATGATGATAATCGTTTTCTATGGACATCTTTTTCATAAAAAGAAAATATGGAATATTAGTAAAGTAAATAGATAGGTATTAAATAAAAATTAAGCCTCCAAAGAACAAATCCTGGTAGAGAGGAAAAGATTTTTTTGACCTTAACTGGTGCTAATCTTGATTTAAATGGATTGTTTACAATAATTAGAGATATCTTTTAATAACTACGAGTATGAATTAAATCCACACATAATAAACGTATATGATAGGTACATAATAACATTCGAGACTCAAGCATATAATTGTACATGATTAGTCTCAAATTTAGATATTCAAAATTTATAACTTTCGTTTTTATCAACTGTGTCAAGATTTCATTGGCTAACGAAAATAAATTTAGATGTTGATATAATTCTTTATTTAATATTGCATGAAAAAGGTGGATTGGTTGGAATTTCTACAATGGAAGCTGAGTACTTTATTTGATCCGTAGCTTGGAGTTGACAAATTTTATGGGCATAGAGAGCTAGTGGCATAGATTTAAAGCAAAACCCAATACAACAAACATATCAAATTCACACTATCACACACGTTCCATGATGGTGCACCCATAATTGAATGTCACTAAAAGTCATGGTACATGCTAATTGGCATTACATAGAACCGGAACGTACGTGTACCCCAAATGAAATGGGCAGACGTGATGTGCGCATGGCAAGCTTTGATTTTTTGAGGGGCTATTGGGGGATTCCACTAATCGCAGTTGGGTAATTGGATGTGGCCCCTCATTAGCTGATGGGTTAGGGGGCGGGGGTCCTTGAGAAGACATGGTTGAAACCAGAGCAGGGGATAAGTAATATTTGTTTTCTGTGATGCAAAGGGTAAAATATTTATGAGGCTATTCCATACCTAACTATGGGCTACAGCACAGGTATTAAAAAGAACCTAGGAAAATATAGAATTTTGACTAATTTTCAGGCAAAGAATTAAAAAAAAGAAGAAGAAAAGAAATGGACAGGTTAGAAAATCAACATCACTATCATTTTAGTTTATTATCCCACTATCAGATATGGGAACACAACAATTATAGCCATTTTGCCATCCATAATATGAAAAATCTAAAGCTTCTTCCGATATGAGCAACAGAAGACTTAGGCTTCGTTTGGATAGGTGATTGACTGTGGTGAGGTGCGTTTAGCTTACTTTTTGTCTCACGCTACAGTATCGCTACAGTATCTAATCTCACCGCCACCGCTATTTTTACACTAACCGCAACTAAACGCACCGCCCATCTAAACTCACCCTTAGTCTGGTTGGCGTCCGATTTTGCTTTTAGAACTGAAACACTAGTATCAAGTACTCCTGTGTCTAACTGGTGATATGTATATATATATGATATCAACCAAATTAGTCCCCAGTATTCTTATGGTTGTGTAATATATGCAGAGTCTAGTTTCAGAAATTTCTAGCCTTGAAAATAAAGTAAGATGCAACATTAAACCTTTTAATGGATTTATCCAATGGGCATCATAATAATCCCCTGATTTGTTTAAATATTAACTAAATGGACACAAGCACTTGCAGTTGCAGAAGAAGAGACGAAAACTGTTGAAACTAAATTGGAGGTTAAACTTTTTGGTAAAGGATACTATGGAGTACCTATTGCAAAACTCAATACTATGGAGTACCTATTGCAAAATTAAATCATTTTTATGACTAAAAATTGATATGATTAATGAAATATTAATAATTAAATAGTTATACATGACATTTCATGTGTATTTTTTGTTAACATACATGGATTAGTTTTTAACAGTAAAAATAGATTAAATTTTTAATGGAATGATCAATTTACTTTTTGATCTAATGTACATAGATTAGTTTGTTCATTTTTTTATGTAGAATGAACAATATGCAATTCAACTCCTAATATAAAGACCTCCATATACTTTTATCAAACTTTTTAAATATAAAATCAAATGACAAATAACCCGTCCATTTCTTTTCTTCTTCTTCTTTTTTTTTTTTAATTCTTTGCCTGCAAATTAGTCAAAATTCTATATCTTCCTAGGTTCTTTTTAATACCTGTGCTGTAGGCCATAGTTAGGTATGAACTAGCATCATAAATATTTTACCCTTTGCATCACATAAAACAAATATTACTTATACCCTGCTCTGGTTTCAACCATGTCTTCTCAAGGACCCCCGCCCCCTAACCCATCAGCTAATGAGGGGCCACATCCAATTACCCAACTGCGATTAGTGGAATCCCCCAATAGCCCTTCAAAAAATCAAAGCTAGCCATGCGCACATCACGTCTGCCCATTTCATTTGGGGTACACGTACGTTCCGGTTCTATATAATGCCAATTAGCATGTACCATGACTTTTAGTGACATTCAATTATGGGTGCACCATCGTTGAACGTGTGTGATAGTGTGGAAGGGATAAATCTTAAAATTATATATGAATTTTAATTTAATGTATAATTAAATATATAAATTTTAATTTGATATAATTATACATAAAAAATTCTAATTGTAGTTCAGATACATATTTGAAGCTTTAATTTTGATTTAATCATACACATTTAAGAAATAAATATAGTAATTTATTTTTATATTAGATAAATATAATTATTCATGTATGCAATATATAAACATAAAATGATGTTATATCAATACTTGTGTTAATAATTTACAATAATGGAATCAAATCAAAATTTTAAATATAAAATTACACAAAATCAAAATTTATATATATAATTGCACATTAAATCATAATTCATATATAATTTTAAGATTTATTGTATTTTCTAATCATGAAAGATTTCTTCAACTTGAAGTAAAAAGTCTTTCTTAAACAAAACAAGATTAAATTTTATAATTTTTAATTTAATATCAATTAATCTAAATCTCATTATACATTGTATCCAATTAAACAAAACTGGCTTTGCCTATAAGATCCTCCATGCAATCTCTTATTTCTTTCCACCCAAAGAATGTAAATGTGTGCATTCCATGCAATTCTAATTATTGTAGACATAATGGATTTTCCTTTACCATTGATGAACCTCCAATCAAGTTCGGCCTGGCAAGTAGAGTGACAAACATCCCATCCATTAGCTTGCAGAGCACAACGTCACACCTGCTTGGGGTAAAAGCAGGTACAGAAAAGATGATCCCTAGTTTCATTCTTTTCCCTACAAAAGACAACTTCATAGCAAGCAAAGCAATAAAAGAATACTTAGGGAGTGTCAGGCTTGAACTTTGAGATTATAGACGACCCAAAAAAATATTTTTTGAACTTCATCATAAATATTTTATCTCTTATGATTCTAAAAAATTTTCAACTTTTATTATATTATATTTTATAATTTTTTAAAAAAATTAATTTATTTTTTCACCTAAAACTCCAAAAATGTTAACAACAGGTTTAAGAGTATGAGATTACCCCATACAAGTTTGTACCAAGGAACTTTCTCCTTATGATTTCTCAATTTGTCCCAAACTTTACTTACAATGACTCTATCGCGCTGCAGCCCAAGATTTGTTACCTTTAGTAATTTCTGCTAAATCCAACTATGCTCCTGCTAAGGCTGCAATTGAAGTACCCTTCTTCCTTTTAAGTCAACCTATTTTCAAAAAATAGTAAAAAATCGACGTGTTTATTATATTCAAATGAATCTTTCCCTACAAGTAGTAAGATACATCCAATGGAATTAAAATGAAAACAAACAAAAGACCCAATATTTTTATTGCGTAATCAATGACGACATTAACAGATTAAACCAATGGTCAGGATTAAGAGCTGCCTGCATTAAGCTTTAGCAAAGTCCTCATCTTCGGGCTTCCATTACACAGCCGTGGATCAACCTTCAAATTTTTTCCGGGACATCGGAAAAACCGTTACCGATGACAACAGCCACTAGCCCAGAAATCGCTGCTCCTCTGCGTAAGACTTTCCATCTTCTCAACTTCTTTACTTCTATTTTTCCTCAACTTTCTCGCTCTTTCTTTTTGATTTTCCTCCAATCTAAACAACTACTGCGCAGTTCAAAAGTCTCCTTCCGGCCAAAACCAACCCCATGCATCCGGTTCTGTTCCGTCATCGCCGGACGATCCTGAGAGCTGTCCCATAGAGCAGGTGGCTCTCACGGTCCCTACCGCAGACGACCCCTCCCTCCCAACTCTTACGTTTCGCACGTGGATTTTAGGCACTCTAGCTTGCCTCCTCCTTTCGTTTCTCAACCAGTTCTTCTGGTACCGTCGAGAACCTCTCTCCATCTCCTCCATCTCCGCCCAGATCGCGGTGGTTCCTCTTGGCCACCTCTTGGCTGCAACGGTCACCGATCGAGTATTCTTCAAAGACCGGAATTTTGAGTTTACACTCAACCCCGGGCCGTTTAACGTAAAAGAGCACGTCCTTGTTACCATCTTCTCCAATTCCGGAGCAGGAAATGTCTACGCGATCCATTTAGTCACCGCTGTTAAGATCTTTTACAAGAAAAGGATGTCGTTTCTAGTGGCATTGCTCGTCGTTTTTACTACCCAGGTGCTCGGTTTCGGCTGGGCTGGTATCTTTCGCCGCTATTTGGTGGAGCCAGCTGCCATGTGGTGGCCCCAAAATCTGGTCCAAGTTTCCCTCTTTAGGTAAGCAAACACGCCATTGATTATTTATTATATTCTTCTTTCATTATTTTTTGCCACCTGTTTTTCTTGTAGTGGCTTACAGCTTTTGTCTACGCTATCTCTTCCATGATGAGATTCTCTTGAACAAGATTCTCTTGCTTGAACTTTTTTACATTTTTGTCCTTGTATTACTGTTAGGATTTTTTTTTAAACTACAATAATTAGGTTTATGTTAATTTAATTTTAAAAAATTACAAAATATCACAAGATTTATTTGAAAATTTTTATTTAAGATATTGAATTATTCAAAAAAATATTTAAGTCTTAAGTTTTTTTTTTTAAATTTAGCTTTTAAGTGTTTTTTTTAAATTTAGCTAATGAACTTTAAGCGATTATTTAACGATTGATACGGTACATTAATACTTATAGATAGATAAAAAAATGTTGCTTAGAATCAGTTGACTTGACAGAAAGTATTAAAGATCAGAGAAAAAAACTGTTTTGATTTTGGTTCGACATTCAAAACTAATTCATAGAAGAAAAAAATCTGAACTATAAAAGAAAAGGGGAGGGGGCTTTTGATTCGTGTTAACAAAAAAAGTCATACAACAACTATTTTAACTGTCGAGTGATTTAAATAAAAAATTTCAAATAGTTCATTAATCATTTTGTAGATTTTTGAAGTTAAAGTCACTAAAATCTCACAGGGCATTACATGAGAAAGAGGAGAGAGCTAAGGGCAGATTGACAAGAAACCAGTTTTTCCTCATAGCTTTCACTTGCAGCTTTGCCTACTATGTACTTCCAGGCTACCTTTTCCCAACTTTAACTTCCCTGTCCTGGATTTGCTGGGTATTCCCAACTTCTATCCTAGCACATCAGCTAGGTTCAGGACTTCATGGCTTGGGTATTGGTGCCATTGGATTTGATTGGTCCAGCATATCCGCCTACCTTGGAAGTCCTCTTGCTAGCCCTTGGTTTGCAACTGTTAACATTGCTGTTGGTTTTGCTCTTATCACCTATATCATCACTCCCATTGCTTATTGGCTCAATCTCTTCAATGCCAAGCATTTCCCCATATTCTCAGACGGCTTGTTTACTTCTACTGGGCAGAGTTACAATATTTCAGCTATTATAGACTCAAACTTCCACATTGACATGGCGGCATATGAGCGTGGGGGTAGCCTGTATCTCAGCTCCTTCTTTGCCATGTCCTACGGTGTTGGCTTTGCTTGCTTGACAGCCACTGTTGTACATGTAATCCTTTTTCATGGGAGGTAAGCCACACTAACCTCCTCTCTTGATCCATCAGGCATAATAGTCTCTTCGATTGCAATTGCTCGACCTAGAGGCTTTGCTCTACCATGTAAAGCTTAATCACATTTAGAATGCAAGTGAATTCTGCTCTTTACTAAAGGGCATGTAATTAGAAGTGTTACTGAATGGTCATTTTATGCAATCAGGCACAGACTACATAAACTGATATCTGTCAATTCATTACATTCAGCAAGTTAAAGTGACTTATCTTAGTGGTGCAGCGAAATTTTGCAACGAAGCAAATCTGCCTTCCAAGAGACAAAGATGGATGTGCATACAAAGCTGATGAGAAAATACAAGCAAGTACCTGAATGGTGGTTTACGTGTATCCTTATAGTAAACATTGCAGCAACCATATTTTTATGCCAGTATTACAATGATCAACTCCAGCTGCCATGGTGGGGTGTTTTGTTAGCTTGTGGTCTAGCCATTTTTTTCACTCTCCCTGTCGGAGTTATTACTGCCACAACAAATCAGGTATAGTTTTGCTATTTCACAAGTTCTGTATTTTAAAAAAATATATATCATGCAATTTTATCTAAATTTTGCAGATTATTTGCTCACATAATTGAGAATAATTTTCTTCCACTCAGATAATGATTGCTTGTTGATTTGACCTTATATTCTGTTAGTTTTGTTTGGGTATTTTGACATGGGTAAATTTTCTTTTGAAGACACCAGCTTTGAATGTGATTACAGAATATATCATCGGCTACATATACCCAGGGTACCCTGTTGCTAATATGTGCTTTAAAGTGTATGGATACATAAGTATGAAACAAGGGATTACCTTTTTGCAAGACTTCAAACTCGGTCACTACATGAAGATTCCTCCTAGATCCATGTTCATAGCTCAGGTTCACCTCTTCATGATTCTTTTGTTGTTCTTTTTAAGGTGTTTCCTTCTGTAGACAGATTTACCTATTCATCTTGTCATGGTATGGTATTCTTATCAGGTTGGTGGTACAATAATAGCTGCATTAGCGCATTTGGCAACAGCGTGGTGGCTTATGGATACAGTTCCAGACATATGCGACAGAGAAATGCTTCCAACGGACAGCCTCTGGACTTGTCCTGGTGATCATGTGTTTTACGATGCCTCTGTTATCTGGGGTCTGATTGGACCTCGAAGAATCTTTGGTGATCTTGGCTACTACTCTGCCATAAACTGGTTTTTCTTAGTTGGGGCCATAGCTCCTGTCCTTGTTTGGCTTGCATCTAAGGCCTTTCCAAACAAGCCATGGATAAAACTTATTACTATGCCTGTGCTTTTTGGTGCAACAGTCAACATGCCACCAGCTACTGCTGTCAACTACACCAGTTGGGTTCTTATTGCCTTTGCATCTGGTTTTGTTGCTTATAGATATTATCGTGGCTGGTGGAGCCGCCATAATTATGTGCTCTCTGGGGCACTTGATGCCGGATTGGCTTTTATGGGGGTATTGCTATACTTATGCCTAGGGATGCAGCATGTTAGTCTTAACTGGTGGGGAAGTGATTCAGATGGATGTCCCTTGGCTTCTTGCCCAACCGCCCAAGGGGTCATAGTTAAAGGCTGCCCTGTTTTCTGAGTGAAGCAACCGTTATCCCAACCTCTTCCACTTAAATTGTATCATTTGAATGATTCATTGTCCATTGCACATCTGTAAATAAGCCTGTATGATTCATTGTCCATTGCACATCTGTAAATAAGCCTGTAATTAGAAAGCAAAAAGTTTGGATTTACTTTTTTAGTTTTTTTTTTTTTCCCTGAACTGCTTTTCAACTTCTGAATTTGGGTTTACAGAGAAGACAATAGGGAACTTGTAGCCAAAAAGCGTGAAGCACGGTTTTCATTAATAATTTAACATATGCGGTTGCAAATTAAGGAGGGGTCAAATCCATAGAGATAGAAGGGGGAAATAATAGTAAATTTGCAGGTCCCCTGTTGAAAATTACATGCGGCATTATAAGTTACTAGAATTGCAGCAAGGCGAACAAGATGACAACAACTGGCAAACAAACAATCACCATTCACAGCTCTTCATTTGGCTTGTCTTCTACTATTGCAGGCTCCTGTACCTTCTTAGGTTCCTCCATTTTTATAGGATGCCCGTTCTCCACCCAAGCAAGATAACCTCCTCCCATGTCGTGCACATTCTTAAAACCCTGCAACATCATTGTTGAGTATAGTTAGTTACTATCGGTCAAAAAAGCACCATCTGCATTCTTTTCCTTTATTTTTAAGCTACAATAGAAGGAAAGTTGTGTCTCAGAGTTGGAATAGAATGAACTTACAATTTTAAGAAGATCAGCGGTTGCAGCAAGGGATCTCACCCCACTTTGGCAGCCCTATAAGAAAATGAAACTAGTTCAGCCCACTTCAACTCCCACATCATTTATATAAAGAAACTGAAATAAATAAATAAATAAATAAATAAAAATGGAAAGAAAGAAAGAAAGATGAAATCGAAATTTACCACTATGAGACGATCATCCTCCTTGCAAAGAGATGAAACCTCCTTCAAGAACTCAGGATTCTTCACCCTACCTGCAGCGCCAGAATAAATACTCTGTATAAACGACAGAATTTAAGGACGAAAAAAGAGCTTGCCAGACCTTCTGGTGTGATGAACAAGTATGGGATGTTAAGAATATTCTCTGCTTCCACATGTCCCTTCTCGAATTCTTCCACTGTCCTGTTGTCAATGGAAATGAATCTCAAACCATAAATTTTAAGGAACTTCAACAGAATCCTGTTATGTTTGTTACCTGACATCGATGTAACGGTAGCCTGACTGCAGCAAGTTTTTTGCTTCATTAACATGAATGGTAACAACTTCTGATCCTGAGCTAAAATATATAAGAGAAAAAAGAAAGAAACAACAAGGGAAGACAACAAAAGAAACACCCATATCAAAGTTTTGCACCAACTACACTTCCTGAACACGAACAAGGGGAAAAAAAGTCACCTTAGGTCCAGAGATCCCATGGAGACTCGTTTATATGTTAGTATTTGCCGACTTTCAGCCGTTGTATCTCAGATCCTGCGGCTGTTCCCTCCTATACGTGGTTTTTCTTTTCGGTGAAGAGATAAAACGTGGGCTGGGATAGTTATATATTGTCGTTACTATACTCATTGACCACTGCTGTTGATCGGTGTCTTGCTGCCCAATTTCAGTGGAAGTGGGATGATGCGTCAGGATAAGGGAGTTGTATTAACTTCCTACGAAGCAAGTAGCAATGACATGTTGCCACGTGGTCTGGGAAGTGCAACCAAATGTTGATACATACTTTTTTGTCGTTGTTGAATGTTGATACATACTTTAATATATGTCATTTTCATATTTATAGTTATGAATAAATTATACATGGTGGAGGTAGAATGAATTATTACTGTAATTGGATGTGCTTAGTCTGTTCTTGATATGGGGGGCTGATATGCCTTTGATGTGGTAGTTGGGAAGGTAGGTAGGTAGGATCCCTCCTAATGGAGCTATTGACGGAGGTTTGGGCCTAGTTTCTTCTGTTAACCACGGGGCTATTTCGACCTCCACTGGCCCAGTTATCCTTGGGTTCAAACCACCCATGATGTTTCCAATTTTACTCTCTTATGTTTTGCCAATAATGAGCGATTCCAAATTTCCATTCACAGGTAATATAACGCGATATATGAGCCTTAAAGAAGGCTATGAAAACGCCGGCGTTTTAGATGAATAAAGCGACTCCTTGGTCCGATAAATTGATCGAAGGGATGCTTACGCGATGTCGTTTGTGCTGGAATTATGCAAATACGAGTTTAAAATTTTGTTTGATTAAAATTTATTTTAAATTTGTTCATATTATTTTTTTAAAAATATTTGTATTGTTTTAATTTAATATTCAATAATTTTATATATATTTTATTTATTTAAATTTTTTATACAATTATTTTAATATTATTTTAATGTTTATATTAGGGTAATATTATAAATTTAAAAACAGGATCGAGTCAAGTTCAGATTTTGAATGTTCAAACTTAAGCCTAACTTGTACTTTAAATAGGTCTAATATTTTTATCAAATCTCTTTTAAATTTCAAATGAGTCTTCGAACTTAAACAAATAATCTGACTCATGAATAATTTATCTATAACGAGGCTCAATCACATAATAATATGTGACATTAAAAAAAACATAAGCACTGCAAATTGGCTTGACTAGGGTTGACAAACTTTTAATTTGATTTTTTTATTATTTTGAATATTCTTTTTGAAATATTTATATTTATATTTTTTATTTTTGAATATTTAGACTTTTTTTATTTTTTAAAATTCTTTTAATATACGTTTTAGCTTTTCAATATAACTTTTTAAATTTTATATAGTTAGTCTATTATAAAAATAATTTTTAAGAAATATATTTTTTGAACTTTTATATATTAAAAAATTATATAATTATTTTGAAATTATTGGTTTTTGGTACAAGTGAATTTGAAATTATTGATGTAAATAAATACATGACATTATTTATAGGGGCTTTATACCACATGTCAGCTTTTAATTGATTAATATTTTTAACAAAGATAACAATTAAGGGTGAGTAGGAAATATAATTTAAAAATCACTTAACAGAAAAACAAAATAATCGACCAGCTGAATAAACGCGGTCAAACTGTGCATGTTTTTTTGTAACGATTGTTTTGTCACCGCTAGTACGAGGTCTGTGGTGCCGCTTTAGTTCAATTGATTATTGGCTACTTATTCGACGGCGCCCACGAGATTATGATTCATTCGGGGCTCAGAGTTTCAATGGGCTGTCAGTTGGCTCGAGGGAAAGGCTTTGATTTCAGCGATAGAGAGAATTGTATAGGCAAGTAAGGAATATGGGAGTTTACTTTTTAGGAGATTCTATCAGGACGTAGGTATTGCTCTTGGGATCAAGGACACGATCCCAATGAGATTGTCTGGTCTTAAAAGCATTGCCCAAGGAGATATATATATATGCGTGTGTGTGAGAGAGAGAGAGAATTGGGACTGCATAATTCCATTATTTTCATAACTTCTTGTCAAATTAATATTTTAGCTCTGGGATTCATTGGCTACATTTATTTGACTGTACCAAGCAGTATTGCTTTGTAGTTAATTTGGTATGAACTCCACGAGTCCTTTAGTCGAGTACCAATTGAGCCACTAGTGATAGAGCCTTACGGAACTATAGGTGCTCAAAACTCTCTACACCGTCTTTAATGTCAGAGAGATTCAAATCCTGGTCGTTAGATCCACAATGCAGACTAATAGAGAATCCGATATTGGTGGTGGTTCACTCAAAATGACCTTCCACAGCAATCCATATCAAAACTCAGATTCAAGTTCAAAGCATACACTGTTTCCTTTTTAAGTTAAATCTAGTTTTGAGAAAGGGCAATCATGCACCCTTAAAGTCACCTAAAAAAAAGTTATTTCCTTTTACTTTTTTTGAATCTTTCACTTTAGTTAACAAGCTGTGAACCATAGATATTCGATCCAAAAGCAGAAGGATTCTATTTCTGGAACAAAATGATTTACATCGAATTAGGTGCAATGCAAATATGCATGGTTTTGTAGTGGGTGAACTTTACAATCTGGATTCTGTCACTAACTTCTTTCTCACTTGAAACACTACAAGAAGAGAGAAAGGACAAGAAAAATAGTCACAGCAAAACCAAAATGGGTTGGGGAAAATGGTTGGATTCTGGGTGAGTCACCGGTGGCCAAATTTGCTAGCCATTGACTGGCCATTGCAGCTGCCTTCATTGGATCATGATCCAACCCTGATTCCACTGTTGTTCCAGCTTCCTTTAAAGATTTCAAACTGCATCCAAGTTAAATGCCACGTAAATATTTATATGCAACTATCAAATTTATATCACATCAAAAGCCCACCACCCCAAATGGTGACAAGCCAAGTTTATGTTATAGAAATTTACCTTGGACCACTAGGACAGAAAGTGATGGTATAATCAGCCCCAGTGCAAGTGAAAGTGCTACTGGCATCATCAAATGCATAGCTATAGGATCTGGGACAAGCTGACTTGAACATTTCTGAGTACATGGATGGTTTGCAAGCAGCTGGACTATTGTAGGCACCATTACAACAGTACTCTGGTTTCCCAAACGCATCGCAGGCGCTCTTACAGCCGCCACCATCGATTCTCAGCTCAGACGGGCACTTTTTGTTCAAATTCGTCACGCAGCCGGTAGTGGCACACTCTCCTGAACCTCCATGTCCTTCCACAGTCAAAGGCAAATTGTAACCATTAACCAGGCTCACGTCATAGAAGTCCTGCGACCCTGAACCGAGCGTAAACTCGGCCAAGGTGGCTGGTGGGGTGACCCCTGCCCCATTGCATTCAACTTGGCCAGAGCCGCAGTCACCTGTAGCGCATGATCCGTGACCAGAGTCGTCGAACTTGCAGCCTGTTCTGCCCCAGAAGCGACCTGACCAACCTGTAGGACCTTGGAAGGAACGAGAACTGCCTTTTTTGAGTTCAAAGCCTGTGCTTTCCAGATTTGGACTTCCTGGATTTGCTAGAATTCCAGGCCATACTGTGTGATCGCATCTATTGATGAATGTGAAAGTGGCAGCCGCAACACCTGGGAAAGGAATCATAGGAAAACAGAGCAACACAGGATCAGATTGGTTTCCTTATCAAATAGATCAGAACTTTACGACATGTGAACAATCCCATTTCTGGAAAAGCGTATATTCACGTTACCTTCAAGAAACAGGACCAGAATGAAGCTCAAGAACGTGATAAAAGAATGGTGAGAACTGGAGAACCGAGCCATAGGGAATCTATAGCAATGTCACTGGTGTTTTAATTATTAAGTATTGGTTTTTAATTGCTTTTCTAAAATGAATGGTGTGGCTCAAAACAATTTAAAAAAAAAAAAAAGAACTTGGTCTTGAGATTAAGCAAAGCTAATGTAGGAAGTGGTGTAATGCAATTGAAGGGTGGTCAAAGGAATTAGAAGAAGAAGCAAAAAACAGTAGTCAAGACAAGGCTTCTTTGCTTTAGCAGATGAGAAAGATCGAGGAAGAATGAAGAAGATGTCCGCAAAGAGCAAACTCCAATGGTTTCCTCTTATCTGTTGAGTGATGGTAGTGGTAGTGGTGACGGTAAGGGATCTCATTATGTGCTCTTCATCTCCTATATATAAAGGAAGCATGCTTGAATAAACTTAGGCTGTAATGAGAAACTCGTGTTTGCAAGCTACTCAAATTTAATAAAAGAAATTAGAATTTGGTCATAGATATTGTCGTGCTGAATGCAAGTACAAATAATTAAGTTTGAAACTAAATACGAAAATCAAGTTAATTTTTTACTAGATAAACGAATGAACTTAAATAATTTGATTATTATCTCTAATCGAACTTAGATTTTAAAAACAAAACTCGATTCAACTTGATTTAAACTTCACGCCTCAATTTGATAAGTTTAAACTTTATACAACTTTAGCTTGACTCAGCTAAATTATGCTTTGGTAGTGGAAATGACATGCACAAATGAACACCTCATTGTTATTTCTTTTCTTCTTTGGCCCCTCATCCTATCATCTAGCTTTTTCTCATTTTGTTTCTTTAATTTTTTTTTCTATTTTTTTCTTTTTACTTTAAAATGTTTGTAATGAGAGTGCAAATCCAGTTAACACCAACATATTTTTTCAATAAAGTTACCTAGCAATTTTAGGAAAAACATTTATCTTATATAATAAAAAAAAAAACCCACAATTGTCGCTATAGACTTTGTGCAACCCTAATGTCCACATTCAAAGTTTTCATTTATAGCATCATCGAAGAAAATCACATAGAACCTAAAAGCTTGTTGAAAATGAAACCATGGTTTTAGTTTTTTAGGGTAAGTTTGCTACATTACAAAACCATTTGGGTCCCTTGATGTCCACAGTTTGACCTTCTCTTGACCACTTTGGCTGTAGGTCGGTCTATTATTATAAAATATGATAAAATTAATAATCGAAATAAAATCAAAGCCCCATCCAAAATAAACTTAGGCAAAATTTATATATAATAAGATTTAAGTCAAAGATAAAATCTAAATGAAGGAAAAATAACGTGGAAATTGAAATCTTATAGTTTTCATACAAGATTCCAAAAGCTAGATTTGCACCATGTCTCGTAGATGTCACACATTGAACTGAACCATTGGTTAAGAGAAAAAAAAAAAGGAAAAAAAGGCAGGGTCATTGGACTGTGCAGTGTCAGAGTCCAACAAGTCCGCGTAGACCAAATCTTAGACAGATACAAGTGTCCAAATATTATTGGAAGATCGTCGTGTTAAAGCACGTGGAGGTTTAGATAAGTTGCTGCAACTTCCATTAGAGTTCGTTGGTTGTTTTCATTTTAACACAGCTTTATAGAAAGGGGACCCTCAACTTTTATGAGGATTTGGATCTGCTTTGTTCAGCTTTTTAAGCTGACTAACCACTGTTACAGATAAGGTCCCTTTCCTCAATATGCCAGCCAAATAGTTTAGTGTCTCATAGTGGGAGCCCTATTCATAATCTTTATAATTTTCTAATGTTTATTATCAGCTCTCTTCAATCTCTCATTTTAACGCACTCCAAGTTCCCTCATTTATGTTTAATGCGTCATCGATTTTAGTTTATCTTGTTCGTCTTCTTTTAGCGATAATAAAAGCTCAAGGGAAGGGATTTCTTGTTTCCTTTTTGGTATCTAAGTTGCTGTAAAACGAGGGGAAAGGGTTAGAAAGTAGATTTTCGAATAGTGGCAGAGTCCAAAAAAAATTTTTGAAGGTTAGAATTAAATTATATATTTTTATAATGATAAAAATATAATTTCATCATTTTAATAGTTTATAACTTTATAATTTTTAAAATATTAAATTAATTTTTTATTATTTTTGGAGGATAAAATGTAATTTTATTATTATTAATTTAAAATTTTATAAATTATAATGTAGTTTTTTATTTTGGAGGACCGAGGCTCTTATAGTCTTCTAACTCCGCCCCTGTTTCTAAATGCATCAAAGGAAATTTTTAAAATTTTAAGGTTTAATTTATTTTAATTAGGGGTTTAATAAGATTTTTTTAAAAAAAATTTGAAGGGCTTAATTAAAATTTTAAAATTTTTAAAAGAATTAATGAAAATTTTCAAAATTTTTAAAAGTTTAACTTTTAGAAAGTTTAGCTAACATTTTTAAAATTTTGATAGTCTAATTAAAATTTTGAAGAATTGTAAGGGACATAATTAAAATTTTCGAGGGGCATATTGGAATTCTGCCACTGCTTGTCAACTTGGTCAGTAGGGATCAATTGAGTCGAAGATAACTTGATTTTCGAATTTTTTTTTTTAAATATTTTAGTTTGATATGAATACCAATGGTAGATATTAATACTCTTAAACTTTGTTGTAAAAAAGCAAAGCTGATGTGCACTAAAGGCCAAACTCGGGCTGTAAAAAACGTTAGAAAGACAGGAGCTGTTTTCTATTAAAATTCTTGTCTTCCGCAAACGTTAGCAATCGCAATGAAGCACTTAACTATCAAGTGGGATGTCTAAACTAAAACTTTCCTATTTTGATTGGTTTGTCTGTTTACGTTTCCTTTTGCAAGTTGTGTGATTCAACCATGGCAGGATGGGCCTCATGTCTCGTCTGGAAACTGCACCTTGTAAGAACAAAACCATTGTAAAAATGTGTTGGCTTTTCTTAAAAATTAACAGCCTTCATTGCTGTTCATCATTAATAACATGTATATATATGATGATAACTTGATGATACCTATCATTAAAAATTATTAAGGCGCGTATCAAATATATAATATTACAACTTACTGCCATCAACATCCAGGGGGGATCTCCATAGATGTGTGGTATGCCGTGTAGATAAGATTTTTTTTTTCTTTCGTCATCTTCCTTTTCCTTTTTTTTTTTTCTTTACTGGAATCCATCGTTCTTTAATAAAGTTTTAGTGTCATGTTTTATCACTATGATGATTTTTCTAGTAAGAAAACATTCTGTCAGATAAAAGGTTGCTCGGTTCTGTGTTTCTTTAGTTTTCCCCTTTTCAACTTTCCATTTTTATATATACAAAAAGATTGTATTATATTTGTTATGATGAAAAGCATAAAAGTGGTTTTCACACGGATGTTATGTGGAGGTCAAGTTTGTTTAACTAATCGTTTAAATTTGTTTTTATATGAAATATGATACCAAACAATCTGATAATTAATCCGTCGAATCACATTGGATAAATATGATTCAAAATAACTCATGTGTATCGTAAATGTAATAGGTTGACTGATTGTTTAGCAAAAACTACATAATGAATGAACATTAGTTTTCACTTTTGGTCTTAACCCCCTGATTTTGCTTTAAATATATTGCATAAAGATCTTATGGATTTATCTGTTCCTAGAATAATTATTATGTAATAATTTGTAATGCTCCTTTTTTAAAAAAAAAATTATTCAAATTTATGTGTATTTATAAATGATTTTTTGAATGTATAGCTTCAAAGTTGTGATTAATAGAATGGCTTTAAATTGGTAAATAGTACTAGAATGACATACTTAAATCGATGTCTGCTTCAATCGTGACAGAAGAAGAGTGAAACCCACAAAAGTGTGGTCTAACAAACCGCCATAATATCTTTCTAAGATGGAGTAGACGAAGCATGCTTGTAAATGTTGTCACCGGAGCACAAGATGTTTCGGATCAGACGCCGGAGCTTTCACCAAAATGATGAAATTGTTACGCGGGACTTTTATTGCAACATCTGGATAGGTAAACTCATGGGAAGAATTATTGAGGGAAAGCAAAATTTTTTACAAAGGTAAGCGCATTCGATCTTGGACGACATCACGATTATGAAGAGAACTATTCAGAGTTTTTGCAGCTGTATGAAGAACCATGAAGCGTATTATCTAATTCTTTAAACAAACCGGAATTTAACTCAAAAACATAATCTAATTCTTTTGTGCTGTTTTCTAACTTTTTATCTAGTATAAAAAAGTTCATTTATATTTTTTTTTAATTTTTCGATTGATATCGGAACTGTTATTAATGTAGGAGGACTTGAGTTTGAGTGCTCTAAAGCGTATTAAATTTCTATTCATATTTATAGATTAAGAAAAAACTATAGGTAATTCTAAATATTATGTGTAAAAAATAGATATAAACAAAATTTATAATAAATTTATTAAAAATATATATTTTTAACATAAAAAAAAGGAGTGCATGGAAATCAGCCATTCATTAATAAAAATTATGATTAGTGCAAATTCATGCACCAATAAAACCATTACCACTATCTAGTAAAGCAAACTCCCCCTCCCCGCGGCCACCCGCAAAAAAAGAAACACTATAGTGCCTTTCCAGTTCATCACAAGCAACTTGCATATCATAAAAGTCTTAATATGTTTTTCTAATATTTCCTTATAGTATTATATATTTATTGTTTTTATAAAAATATAAATAAAGTAATGTATAATATAAATGGAAAAATGGATTGGACCTAATACTTAAATATTAGGGCTTAAATTTAACATTAACAAATAATCTAATCTTTAAAGATTTTTATTTGAAAATAATGAAATTAATAATTAATTACAAAATATACTAACAAATAGCAGGATTTAAAAAAAAAAATGAAAGGTCAAACAAACAACCACCATTGTGGGAAATGGAAAAAGTTGTGCAATATAATATTTGCCCCTTTAGCTTTGCCTTATCAGAAATTGATATGGGTTGAAAGCTGAAAGTGTTTCATCTTCTGCTTTTATTAAAAGAAAAAAATTTCTTAATTTAACGTAGCTTGCTTTGCTTTATAATGTGTTTATCGTGTCTATTTCTCCACTGTTAGAAATAATTAAATTCCTTGAGGATAAGATCACCAACTTTGTTTGAAAACAAATGGTTCATTATTGAACAATATGAATGCACTGACTCACTTGTCCATAAAGTTTAATGCCAACGGTGGTGGAAATGCCAGAATCCTCCATTATCGGAAATTAGAATGAACTATGCATGATGTACAGCTATCTACCAAAAAAAAAATGCTGAGTACGTTGTGATGCCCTATCGCATATACAACATTTGTGAGCAACTATCCTACTACTTAAGCTAATTCTTAGTATGTGAAAAACTTGTCTGTTTTATCAAATATCTAACAAGACACTGTAAATTACATATTACTAATCTTAAATAATTAATCCACAAAATTCTTAAAAAGTTGGGTCAAACTTCAAATCCACTATACTTGAAAGATTTATTTAATCGAAAATGCCACATATGACATCTTTTAGCAAAAGTGATCGTACAGCTTAGTTGGAATTTTAGAACCTATCGGGATCACAGTAAATAAGTGTTGTAGTCGTGGCCTAAAAAAGGATAGAAACTTGTAACAAGCCAATGCCGAGTTTTGTATCAAAGCTGAGGTGGAAATCAACTTATAAAACCCAACATCCATAGGTAGGTCAAAATGGTTTGTGAAGTAAACTCTATTTTAATGACATCATCCATTTACAGCCGTAGCAGTATATTTCACACTTCTTTCCTTGTCTAAATGACTAAAAAGGTATTATCTATGACGAAACTGAAAACTAAATTAGAAGATGGCTTTTTACACCTTCAAGTCAAACAATACAGCAGATAAATACATGTTTATGAGGTTGACAGATTGAATGGCCCTTCTCAAGCTATTGCTTTGCCTACTTATGGCTGATTTAGGAATATTCGTAATTCGAAGCATCATTATCAGTTAGATTATAGAATCTAAATGGATTTTCAATCAATTCATTTAAGAGATAAATTTCGGTATTTCACTTTATATAAAATTATCATTTTATCATTATATATAATTATTAAAAAAAGTAAATTTATAAAAATATTTTTTATAATAATTATTAAAAGATAAAAATGTTTTATGTTGAAATAAATTATTTTGAAGAAATGTGTTAATTATATTAAATATTAAAATGGCACGGAACAAGACTAAATAACGATAGATGAATCTAATATCTACAATAATGGTAATGATTTTTTTTAGAAAGTGATAATAGATTTTAAAATTACACATATATGGATAGATGGTGGGACAAAATATACCAATTCTGTAACGTTGATGAACTTGATGTTGGTGCATGGGGATAAAAATAAATTTATGAGAAATTAACAAAGGGTTCAAAACGTGTATCAATGTCACTTTCTTTAATGTTCTATTCGCTATCACTTATATTATGGTGTGTGAAAGAGTTAATGACAAATGAAACTTGAGAATACAATGAAACCCAATGACTGTCTACATTTTGCACTAACGAAAACAGTCTACCGAATATTGAGTGGAACATAACAATGATATCAATTTCTATATAGAATTTATGCAGTAATCCTTTATAGAACAATCTAATAATATAAAATATGATTAGAGATCAAAAAGAAACTTTTTTCTATGTTTCTGGGTGTGTCCAACAAATGAAATTCTTCTCCTATTTATAAGAGGTCTCGTGTCTCTTCATAAGGACATAACTACCCAAATGGATAATCATATTTTTAATCATAAACATTATTATTCAATAGGTATCAACTTGAATAATTATGACCCTTTAATTTTTTTATTAATTAAGTGATATAACTTTTGGTGACAAGAGATGTAAGTGTTCACTATGAATAGTGAGAACTCTTGCTTAATTACCAACTAACATTATTTTTAAGTCGCTTGTAACTTTTCAGTTATAACTATTGGAACATTATAAATATTTTGAAAATTTTCTAACATTTCATAATATTTGCTTCCACTCCATTGCTTTCCACAATCAACAAGTTTATTATCCTCAAACAATTTAGGAGATTTATACAAGCCAAATGAATAACAAAAGTTCGATTAATTTTAACAGTAGGCGGTTTTCCATTAGAGGTGCTCATGAGCTAGGTTAGGTTGAGACCGGGCCAACAAAAAATTAGGCCCGTTTGCTAGGCTCGGGCTAGTCCGGCCCAAAAAATGATTTTAAAATTTTGTCAAAGGCTAACCCGGATAAAAATGCTAAAACCAGGGTCTAGCTCGGCCAGGGCGTATTAATTTTTTATACAATTTATATAGATATAATAAATCAAAAATACTAAAAACATTAGAATAAATATTTCCCAACAAATTAAAAAAAAATTAAAAATTATGTATACTTGAATAACACTAAGATAGATGCAACTCAACAAGCAAATGCCTCTTAAAATAATAACAAATTTAACAATAAAACAAGTGTTATACAATATCCAAACAATAACAACAAAATAGTAGTAACATAATAGTGAAATAGTAGCAAAATAGGGAGAAAACAAGAAGAAAATAACATTAAAACAACAAAAAAATAGCGGTTCTTTTTTGTCATTTTGTGAATTCAGGCTGGGCCTGAACAAAAAATGCCTTACCCGAGGCCCAACCCATTTTTTAAACGAACCTTATTTTTTTGCCCAAGCCCATTTTTTGGCCTATATTTTTGCCCAAATCCTTTCACATTTCAGACAGACCTTTAGGTCGGGCTATGAACAAGTCTACATTCCATTAAGTTATAACATTTTAAACAAATGAAACAGAATGTATTCAGAAATGGCGAAAAGAAATACTAAAAAAACCTAACAATAATGGTAGTAGTTGATGATGGGTCGTAAGGTGGAAAAAGAATAATATTGTAATTCAGAGTAAGACCAAACAAAGAGATAATCTTTAGAGAATTTTAAAGAAAGTTTAGAAGTCATAAATTTCACAAAAATATTAATATATTTTTATTAAGAAAGAACTTAAATTGTTGGCAATTGTGAATTGTAAAAAAGAGTTTATTATAATTCTAAAAGGAAAGGAGAAAAACTCAATATTATAGAAAAAAATTAAAGAAAAATCTTTGAAGTATCTCTATATTTATCTATGAAATCAAATTCTTTGGATAACTGGAAAATACTACAATATTCTAAGATTATCTCTACTTCTTCTACTTTAGTAAAATAGTATTGTCCAAAATATCTTTTGTGGAACATTTCATGAAGAACATTTTGCTTGGGATAATTTTATTTTATTGTAAGTTGTTTTGTTTTTTCACGAGCTTATTTTGAATAATAACTATCGTTGGAAAACAATTGTTCTAAATCAAAGTTATTTTGAGCATAATTGTTCTTAAAGAAAGGAACAATTCTAAAGAAGAGTTGACTCGAACAATATTTATTTTCAACAAAAATTGTTTTTAAATGACAATTATTCCGGATGACAATTGTCTTAAATTGTTCTTAATTAGCTATTCACAAGCTATGATTATTCTAAACAACAATTACTAGTTATCCTAAAATAGATATTAGGAATAGTGGAAGAGATATTAAAAGTCAAAACTAAATATATCTTATGTGTAATTTATACACATTTAACTATACTTGTTTAGAATTCTAAATTATGGCCTATTGGTTAAATATTCACTTTTTGCATGCATAATCTGATGTATTGTTGTGTTTACATAATTATATCTTCGAATTAAAAGTAATGATATTGGTGATTATTTTGGATTACTCTTAGAATTTTGTGTTAATAATTTCTCTAAATTGAAATTGAAGATAATCCTATGTGACGATTGTCACAGCTCTACAGATTAACAATATCTGTTTCATTGATGTATAGCTTGCTTACAGGAGGTCAATTTTTTAATAATCTATTGTTGGTAAAATAATCAAGATGTGAGGGTAAAACCCACACCATATCTTAAACTAAACAAATCATCAGATAATTGTCATCATCAGGCATAAAGGGCAAACGAAATTGCACTTCCATATAAAACAAATAGCTAGAGATAAATGAAGTCAGTTCCATTGGCATTAGTAGGCGACAGTTGCCAGGAGAAAAAAAAAGGTTACATAGTGAACTAATTGTCAGTTCCTGCAATTTATGTCCAATCGCCAGCTCTCACTCTTCACTCAAATCCATTCATGCTACAAATTGCTTCTATGGTTTGCTAGGACCTAACTATCGGAGGTCCAAAATTGCCATATAGAAATAGGAAGAGCTCCTAATGTTGTTGGTTAGCAACTTGGCATTGTCAAAAGAGATGACACAGCTGCCGCATTGCCGCCAAAATGGTGATGGCACCACCGATAAAAGCTGAGGTACAGTTACCTCCAGTTCCACCATTTGGGGATACCATCATTGGGAGATTGTATCCATCAACAAGGCTAACATCATAGAAATCCAATCCCCCAGCACCATTTAATGTAAACTCTGCAATAGTGGCAGGAGGGCTAGCACCACTACTTGAACATTCTCTAGTGTAGATGAGCCGCAGTCTCCAGTGAGGCAAGAGAATTTGCCAGAAGAGTCCTCGGTGCAAAGAGTTCGACCCCATAAGCGACCTGACCAAGATGTTGGAACCGAGACGGATGTTGATTCGCCTTGTCTAAGAATGCAACCTGTTGGAGAAATCTGTGTTCCAGCACCTGACAGAACCCCTGGCCAAACTGTGTATCTGCATTTGTTTACCATTGTGAACACTGATGAATGAGATTGAGAACCTGTAAAACAAGAACATGATTTTAAACCAATACGAACAAAGCAAAGAAAAACTAAAAACGACAACGAAAAATCAATTGGCAAAAGAATTGAGACCTAAGAACAGTTGAAGGAAGAACATAGCCAACACAATGGAAAGCTGATGAGTAGCCATTGAATAAGGAGGGAATGAAAGAAGTGAACTTCAAAGAAGGCTGTGAACAATCAAATTTAGAAGCACTTGGTAGGAAAATATTTAGATGAGGAATATGTGCCTATGTGTATAAGTATTTATAACCTAAAAAAGATAAGAATTGATGTGGGAACCATGTGATGTGTTATAGAATAGGAAAGGGTTGTGGGGACAGCCAGACAGGGCAAACTGGCAAAGAATGTTCATTGTCATCCCAAATGTAGCTCTAGTATGTTCAACCAATGGGTATGACCTTTTTCTGCATATTTGTATTACTAATAGAGCGAAAGAAAGAAAGACAAGGGCAATATATAAAGAACATAAAGGGATACCTGCAAAAATATGATGATGAGGCCATACGAGAAACAAACAAAAACCAGCTGAACTTGCTAATGGCTTATAGACTTGATTAATTTGCAATTTTGCATCTTAATGTGAAAAGGGCAAGTTTGCATTTTAATCACAATGCCTTCATCATTTTTCTTTGATTCCTCCACAACTTTAGCAGGTAACCTGGGCTCTGACAGAGACCATTCTCCTTCCATTGGAAACATCTCCGTAGTAAACAGACAGGAACCTGAAAAACAAAAGAAGCAGCTGATGAACTTCCAATATGCACATTGCAAAAGAGATAGAAACAACATTACTACTATATCTTGAGTCAATGTGTAAATGTGGTTTAGATTTTGATTTTCACCAAAAATAAAATGTTCATTGTTCAGTTGCTATATAAGATGTTTCACAGAAAATGAAACTGATTTTTCATTCATTAGCATGTTATTATGAGCTTTTGGTGTGGGGGCTTCATGTGTTGCAGCTTGTATTTGGGATTTATTGATTTTTATTTTCACATATAATTTTTAGTTTTTTAATAAATTATATAAATATATTTCAAATATGTCTATATAAATATATTTATGATTTTTTTTTAAAGAAAAAATATATTTATGATAATTATTTGATAAACTGGGGTAGAATTTTGTTTTAACTCCATAGCCGGAGTTATGGAGATAAAAAATTCAACCTTCAATATATCAAATAATTATCTATATATTTATATGTAGATATAAATTTTAAAATTATTAATTAAGTTCAGTGACTTAATTTAATAATTATGTTTTAAATTTAAATGTATTTTTTAAAATGTTTAATACGAAAAAATACTATATTTAAAATATCAAAATTTTGTACTAATTGATAGGAGCTGGTATACACCAATAAAAGTTAATATTGATTGAAACAGAAACTTTGTACTAACTAACATGAGCCGAGCCAACACATATCAAGAAAAATCAGTATTGATTAAAACAAGTCGAAACATATCGAATCTTCACTAGAATAAAGCCTAAGTTACTTAGTACTAGAAGAGTTCATGAGTCAGGCCGGGCCAAACCAAAATCTTAGGGTTGGACCTGGCCAGAAAATGGACCTAAAATTTTGCCCAAGCTCGACTCGGATAAAAAATACTAAAACTCGAGCTTGGCCTGACCTGCCTATATTAATTTTTGATATAATTTTTTAAAAAATATATATAATATATCAAAAATACTAAAAACATTAAAACAAATATTTTCCAACAACTTGGAAACAAATTAAAAGAACTATGTATGCTTAAATAACATTAACATAAATGCAACTTAAAATATAATGTATACCTCTAAAATAATAACAAAATTAAAAATAAAATAGTTATTATAGAATATTCAAACCATAACAATAAAATAATAACAATATAATAATATCATGATAACAAAACAGTAAAAAAACAACAAAAAATAGCAACAAAATAGTAAAAATAGAAAAAAATAATTTTTTTTATAAATTCGAATTGTGCTAAGTTTGAGTAAAAAAATCTTACATGAAGCCCGACTTATTCTCTAAAAGAAATTTTTTTTTTCAAATCCATTTAACGACGCGCACATGGAGAGTTGTACTTAGTACCGGCTGATGACTGAAACTGTAGGTACTGGCAAGTACGGTACCGAGTATTGTGGCTGACGTCCTTACATCTAGTGTCTTGTTATTTTCACCTACCACTTGTATAAACTTTAATTCATTAATAATTCTTGTCATATAGATTCGGGCAGGTCTTTGTATCTGACTTGTTCTTTTATATTATGTCATCTTCTGGGTATTATTTATTCATTTATTTATTTTAGTTCCGTTGGTTTCATATATAATAATGGTTGATATAAAAATAAAAATACTAATAATAATAATGGTTGATATAAAATTAACGGATCTTCATTCAAACGCTCCATGTAAGCGATGATATTTTGTCCATATGTAAGAACTGCAGGAATGGAATCTGATTCTTAGCTTGCAACGCAATCATCCATATAGGAAATATCACCAAACCAAAATGCTCCACATGATGTAAACTAGGATAGTAAAGAGTAGCAAATTTGGAGGGTACAAGGTAGGCTATAGCAATAATATTCGAATTGGTTACGAACCTAGTGACGTGAATGGACATTAGCATGCGAATCTCACAATTGAAAGTGAAGTATGTTGCATTAAGACAAAGAATCTTGCAAATGTACCTTCGGCATGAAATGTCATCACTCCATAAACTGATGTTTCAGCAGAAAAAAAAGGCTAACTTTGCATTTCCCAACATTGCATACAGGAAAAGCAATAATACAGGGAATTTAACTTATAGTTTATAAACTAACAGACAGCTGGGATTCCTAGGGCAATTGGTGAGTACACAGAACAGAAAAAAAAAAAGCAGCAACTCTGCAAATGGCTGACAATACTACTTAGCATGCATATGGAAGACTTCTAACTGTATGTACACTCCAATTTAGAATTATGAACTCAATGATGGGGTACTGTATAAAGAGAGAAATTACAAAGGGAAAGTGATTGAATCAATGAAATCCGGTTGACCCTCTAGACTGATACAGCTCCAATCTACTTTTGGCCTCTTGTAAGAGTTTGCCAGTTGCATTCTGGGTCATGTTGGATTGCCTGGATGCCCATTCGAGCACGGTAAGAACCTTGGCTTGAGCAAGTTCCTCGCTGTCAGGTACATGGTGGGAAATGTAGCATAGGAGAAGTAATGCTGGGAGTTGAACAATATGTTCCCCAAAATACACAAGCTGAATCAAATGCTTTGCACCTCCTGCATTAATGATTGCCTTGGAGTGATCAAGGTGTAGATAGTTGTCCGTGCAAGCAAACTTGGCGAGTGCAATTGCAGCCTCCTTGGAAACTTCGGCTTCCCTTTCGTCAAGAAGTTTGACCAAAGGGGCAATCATCCTTGTTTCCGTAGCTCTAAACGTCCTAGCCAAATTTCCGATAGCCTTGATACAAGGAATCAGCAGCTCTGAATCGGCCTGCTCAGTGATCTTCAACAGCTGGTCCACGATGAGCTTACAAGCATGAGAGTTGGGCTTGAAAGCAGACCTTCTCAAATCAGGATCCTGCTCTGCCACAGCTGTAATCTCCATCAATGCCATAGCTGAATTAAACCGCACTTCTTCAGTTCCTTTTTCAAGCAAAACAGCAAAACATAGCAATGCTCTGGACTCAGTTATACTCTTGCAGATAAGCGAATTCTCCTTTGCAAGATGCCATAAGGCTCTAGCTGCCATTGCTTTCATAGAAGACTTGGTTGCAGGATCTTCCGATTCCCTTCCCTTCGTACTCGCCCCTGTAATCAGACCATTCTGGTGATACTGATAACTGAGCTGGTGAGCTTGCTTGGCGATGACATTGCCCTGACTATTACTCCTAACATGGTTATTACTAGGCTTTTGTGGCAATTTCGCCCCTCCTTGCATTGCCATAGTATTTCTAACAACATGATGCATCTGATTCGGCTCTCGGTTCCCCATTGGGTGCGGAATCTGAGTCTGATGATCTTCCTCAACAACATTTTTCACATTCGAATTACTATTACTACTCGCCATAACCACTGCGTGGATGGATGAAGCCTTGTTACTAGCAATTGCATATTTGCTATGTTCTTCAATCGTTTCAAACGCCAAATGACTAACGAGTAATCGGATGACATTGTTCTGGGCAAACAAATCTTGACATTTGGGGTAATTAGCAGCCAACTCAGACACTGCCCACGCACTCACGGCTTGAACTTTCATTGGACCTTCTTTGAGGATTTTCGCAAATACCGTGCAAACGCCAGCGTGGATCATGTGCTCGACGCTTTCGGGATCCCGGCCGAGAAGCCCAATTGCTTTGGCGGCGTTTTCTTGACCTTCGACTTTCCCTTCTTTGACTAATTTCAATAACGGCCCAACCCCTCCTTCTTCTATAATCAGTTTCCCGTATCGATCATTATCGCTGGCTAGCGAAACAAGCGAGGCAGCCGCTTCGGACCGATTTTCAAGCGAACCGGTGTAAAGAATCGCGATCTGTTCCCAAATTAGGTGTAAAATAGGCTCGTTAGCAGCGATCGGAGGAAGGCCTAAGTACTCATCGTCGCGATCGTCAGCTGAAGCTGACACACGGAGGAGCCAGGACACATCGCCGATAGAGTTCTCGAGCTGGGAAGACATTTTACGGAAGGCGGCAGCAGGGTTGATTGTGAACACGCGCTTCATAATGCCGTTGGCGCGGCATTTGAGGACCAAAGAGAGGGCTTTGTCGAGGACTTGTTCAGTATCGTCGATTATGCGGCGCGTGGGACGAACGTAAAGGTCGGAACTCGCACGCGCCGCTTGTCGGAGCAAGCCAGCAAGTTTCTCTGTCTTGGACTTAAGCTCCGCACACTCTTGCTTAAACGAACTCGCTTCATCCGCCGCTTTCGTTACTTGGTCCGCTAACTGAATCGGCTTCGCCAAGATTTGTTTCACAATATCCGCCATCACAACAACCAAAAAAGTAAATAAAATTGATCAGACCAGAAAACAAATAAATCAAGCTGAAAACAAGACAAAGCAAAAGGGCAGATCTTTGTCGGGTTTTGGTTCTTAAGATTCTAGCAAAAGGCTTGATAAGCGGAGAAAATGGAGGGAAGAAGTGGGGTATTTGAAAGTGTTCGATTCAGCGACGTTTTGCGGCCTAAATTGCTGTTTTTCAGGGCAACAGAAATTTTGGGTGTTTTTTGACTCAGTGTGTGTACGCGTTAAAAAGGAAAAGGAGATTGATGAAGATGAAGAAGAAGCATTCATGGTGAACGAGTTTTACAAGGTCAAACGCGTTTTTCATTTTCTCGGGGGTGAGCTTTACTGTTCAGAACGACGAGAACTTCTAATTTATTATTATAACAATTATGAAGTCTTGCTGCCATATTTTACTTTTCTTTAATATATATTAAATTCCAATTTCATTACCATTTATTATATTATACTTAATTACTATCTTTCAAATAAAAATAAATTAACTTAACACCAACCCCATTAATACGTACCTTAAAAACAACTTACTAACAACAAGTAACAACTCAGTTAAAAAATGCCTTATAAATATTTGAGTCTAAAGTAGTCCTAATCATGAGTCGAGCTAAGTTTAGACTAGGACTATGTTAATTTTTAAGTTTGTTTTTTAGGATTGGGCTCCACCCCTATTGAAAAAATTAGTTTGAAATTCTGTCTAAGTCCGGCCCAGGTCAAAAATGTTTAACTCAAATTTGATTTGACCCGTCCGTATTAATTTTTTATATAAAAATAAATTTAAAAATATAATATATTGAATGCACTAAAAATATTAAAATAAATATTTTCCTACAAATTAAAAATACATTAAAAAAGTTTTTTATACTTAAATAACACAATTGCAACTTAACAAGTAAATGCTTCTAAAATAGTAATCAAATTAACAATAAAATAATAGTTATACAATATCCAAATAATAACAACAATATAATAGCAATATAATAACGAGATGACAATAAAAAGAAAGTATAAGCTGATTCAGGCCTAGACCAAAAAAATTTTAAATCGAGACCTAATCCGTTTAAAAAATGAATTTTATTTTTTTGTTCAAACCCATTTTTCAAACTTTCATTTTTATCTAAATTCTTTCATTTTTTTTATACAAATAAATCAAGTCTAGCCAAAAACTGTTAAAAGAAATTCATGCCAAAACTTCATGCATCCATAAAGCTAATATTATTGTTTAAAGAACAATAAAATAAATAACTTTATCTTTACATTTATATGTTTTAAAATTAAGATTAAATAAAATATATTTCAAATCATTTAATTTAAATTCAAGCATAGCTGAGAGGGCAAAAAAAAAACTTTCTGATTTAAATCATTAAAATCATAAGTAATTTTTATAAAAAAAATATCAATTTAGTATGTTGTTTAAGCTGTCTTATTGTGACGTATCACAGAAAATAAATATATTAAATTGACAAATTTTAGTAGAAACAATCAATGGTGATAATTATTGAATTAAGATTTTTAACTTAAAAAATAAAATAATTAAATTTTTAATTTTTTAAAATATAGTGATTAAAAATATCAGATTCTATATAAAACGGGGACTAATAGCATATTTTAACTTCAATATTATTATTAGTAGGATACTTAAAAGCAATCAAGAATTGTCTTAAAAACTTAATTTTCTTTAAGAAATTAATTAATATTGCTTTAGTGGTATTGCTTTGGCTTTTTATTTTCCAAAATATATGAGTTAAAAAGAATTATTTAGCAAAGTATGCGAAGCCGGTAGCCGGAGTATTCGATTTCAAAAGTCGCCACCCCTAGAGTCTGAATTCAGTGAAAATGGCTGGAGCAAGCAGGGACGATGCAAAAATCGTCTTCCACTTTAGGGCAAAGGAAGGTGAAAACGCTCAATTATAAAATGGAGTAATATCACGATAGTCCCTGAAAGTTTATCAAAATTTCAATACAGTCTATCCACTTTAAAATTTATATATGATCTCTTCACTTACAAATTATATTTCAACATAGTATATTATTTTCTAAATTAAAAATTACTAAAAATCTAAATTACAAATTATTAAAACTACTTTGTAAATTTGAAAGGAACATCTAAGTTTCGATTTAAAATTGTTACTATAATTTCTTTAACTAGTAAATTATAAATTCCCATATTTTTAAAAGTAATTGTATTTCAATATTATAATTTTTTAAAATTCTTATAATAATTTTTAATTTAAAATTTTTAGTACTTCTTAATTTAGAAAATAACACACTATTTTAAAATATAATTTATAAGTGAAGAGACCATATTAAAATTTTGATAAATTTTAAAGTGGATAGGCTATATTGGAATTTATAAACGTTCAGGGACTATCATGATATTACTCCATTTTATAATTGAGCATTTCATCTTCCTTTGCCCTAAAGTGGAAGACGATTTCTGCAGGATAGACTTTCAAGTCCTTCCTGCTTGCTCCACCCATTTTCACTGAAATTGGACACTGCTGGTGGCGACTTTTGAAATCGAAACTCCAGCTACCGATTTCGCATATTTTGCTAAATAAGTATACAATCCATACACTTGACAAAATAATTTTTTTTAACTCATACACGTGAAGAAACAAAAAACTATTGCTTTCGTTCAAAAAGTTTTAATTAATATTCAAATCGCAAAAGATGATTGATCGAAGAAAAATCAAAGTTTTAAAGAAAAGTAAACCCTAAATTTTTTTAAAATGAATAGAAATAAAGTGAGAGAGACTTAAGCTTCGTCTGGTTTTAAAAAATAAAAATCATTTTCGGTTTCATTTTATTGGAAAATGAAAGATAAACGCATCTAATTAAACATTTTGGAAAAGATTTTTAAAGAATAAAAATGGAAATACGTGCAAATTTAAAAATAATGAAAATTTGTTTTAAGTAAAAGTAAAAATAATGAAAGCAAAAATTTTTAATTTAAAATAATTGGTACTCATTCAAACTCATATAAAAATAAAAATATTTTTTTGTCAATAGTTTTTTAAATATTAAATCTGATACATTTTGATTTAAACTGTAAAAATAATTTATTTTATTTCTTTGTTCTCAAAAAGTACATGATTTCATTTATTAAAAATAAAATTTCATTTTTATTTATCATTTTTTTAAAATTTAAAAATAAAACTGATTTTTGGATATTGTTTGGTTTCTATTTTTATTTTCTGAATAATAGTTTTCATTTTCAGTTTTTCAAAAATTAAAAAAAAATAATTATAATGACTTTTTTTGTCCTTCAAATTGATAAAAAATTATTTTAGCCCTTAATTTAATTTTTCTCTTCTTTCATTTCTTGAGCTTGTATTTTTTGCAAATCACCCCCAAAATTGAAGGAAAAGTTAATGTTTGCTAACTTTACTGATGTAGCATACACGTGGGTTGCCACGTAAATGGCAGGTCAATATTTAACTATTTTTAAAATATTTAAAAAATTATAATTTTAATGATTTTTAATTTTTAAAAATAATTTTATAACTTTTTTTGAATTTTTAAATATTTAAAAATTAATTAAATGCTGATGTGTCATCCACTTGATGATTCACATGTATGCAACGTCAATAACGTTAAAAATTTTAATTTTTCCATTCATTTTGAAGTGATTTAATAAAAAAATTAAAGTTAAAGACTAAAAAAGACAGAAAATAAAATGGGTGAACAAAAAAATATTTTTGCTTTTAGAAGGGTTCAACCAGGACCAATTTTTTTTTAAATTAAAATATTTTATTCATTTTTAATAATTTTCTATGTGAATACATATTAACTTTTTTAGTTTTATTTTTTATTCAAGTGTATAAAAAATAACTTTAAGACAACTTCAAACTTTTCTTTATTTCTTTGTTTTTATATTTTTGAATCATTTTTTCATTAATATCTTTTAAATAATGTAAATTATATAATTTTAAATAAAAATAATTTAACCAATTCATCTAAGGTAAATATATGGTTGAACTAAATATAAGTTTGAAGCGCTTAATTTTACTTAAAAATAAAATATAATTCCATGAAATCTTAACATAATTATAAAACAAATAAATTTTTATTATTTTATAATTAAAACAAAAGGAAATGAATAAATTAAATAAAAATATGATAAATAAATAAGGATATAATTCCTATTTATTTAAAAATCAATTATGTATTAAAAAAATAATTTAGTTATGTATTAATGATTGATAAAATCATCCTTAAGTAAAACACTGATAATATGTCAATTATTTAAAATAAAATCATATCTATCGATATTCATTAGTTGAAACCAAACACAAGTAGATATACTGATTTATGTCGTGAGAGCGAATAACAAAAATTGTTTGTTAACTATGTGTATGACAATAATTTATTTCTGTTTTACGAAAAAAAAAATCCCAAAATATCATGATTCTACCCTACCCACGTCACCTGTGCACTCAAAAACATCCAAAAGACAGAAGAATGGAGGATATATAGTACATATGAGCCACATGCAAATTTGAAAGATTCTAACTTAAAATTGGGTGAATGAATTTTGGAGCTATTTTTGAACACTTTTTTGGTTAATTTTTAATAACATATTTTTCCCCTTAAAATGTTGGAGTGCTTGATTTAGTTAAAAGTGCTTGCAATTGCATGTTTAAATTTGGGGTTCGTTTTCTTTTCTCTTCTCTTCTTTTCTTCTCACCCAATCAATTATTTTAAGTTTTATTCATAATTTGACCCTTTAAGTATACTAATTTTTTTAGCTTAAGTTGATACTTAAAGTACACTCATTTTCCAGTTTGGTACTTAAAATATGCTTCCGTTATATTTTTTAGTCTATTTCTTGACATAAGTTTAAAAAAAAAACTTTATAATCGATCACAAAGCATCACTTAACATATTTATGCAAAAAAAATATTTTTTATTAAATATATATACACATTTAAAAATATAAAAAATATATAAAAATTCAAATATATGTAATCTAGAATAAAACATATAAATTATAAAACATCTATATTAAAATCAATAACATTATTAAAAATAGTAAAAAAATAATATAAAAAATTGTAAAAAAAAATTCAATCTCATTTAATTATTGCAATCTCCACCCACCAAACCTCAAAAAATTCACTTTAGCTCGTACTCTAAATAGGGCAAAAATTTAACTATACAAGAAAGTAATCACCAGACAAGAAGTCCATTTCAAGCCTACTTCTATTTATAAAATACCCCTTCAAAAAAGAATGGGTTAACATATATTGGTTTTTCAACTTAAAAAAGAAAAATAATTAAAATTCATATATGTGAGAGAAGATATTTGATAAGAGTGAGTGAATAATAATATTTTTTTATCTTAAAAATTAATGACGTGGTATTTAATTAAAAAAGCTAACTTTATTCTTTTTAGAAAAACGTAAAAAGGTTGAAGAGCATGGGCCAAAGTAAACATTATTGGAGGAGATAATTGATGAATGATTATTGGAGGAGATATCACAAAGTGGGTACGATCAACGATGACAGCTGAGGATGAATAATGATCAATATTGGAGTCCCACACCAGGGAAGCTAAAAAAATATTTTAACCCTTCAAATTAAATTATAATTTTTATGATAATAAAAATATAAATTTATTATTTTGATAGTTTATATTTTTATAAATTTTCAAGAATTAAATCAGATTTTTATTATTTTTAAAGAGTGTTAAAGTATAAATTAGTCTTTGTTAATTTAAAGTTTTAAATTTTTTAAAAGATTTAAATAAAAAAAATTATTTTAAGAGGATCGAGACTAATTTATACTTTAACACTCTTTAAATTAACATATTTGAACATATTTGAACCTTACATCAATGTTTATGTCTTTTACTTATGTAGCTAGTGGGATCCATTCTTAATTTCATATCAAATTCTTCCTTAACCAGAGATATTGTGACCCCAGTTGTTTCGGTTAGTATAGTTTCAATAATAAATCAATATAATTAATTTTTTTTCACACCAATTAAAATTTTAGTTTGTATAGATTATGTTAGTTTGTTTCGTCCAATCTCAATCACGTTAGTCAAAATATTATGTATCAATTTTTAATCTTTTACCGCTATGGTAATAAAATATAAAAAATATATTATTAAAATATTGAGCGTTAACAGGTGCGTTAATATTTTATATTTGGAATTTATTTAAAATGATTGATTTGATATTTGTAAAATATTTTAAAAAATATTAAAAATTTTAAAACTACACATTGAAACAGACCAATAGGGTACACACCAATTTCAATTGAAAAATAGTGTGTTTGAGGGTGCGATACTGATTATCTTGATTAAAAAACTCTTCTCAAGTCATATATGCAAATATTCTCTTTCTCACCTAATTAATTTGCAAATTTTGTTGAAAAATTTAACTGTTTGTTTCAATAGTTCCATTTCCTGTTTGAATAGTAAGATTAGAGCAGTAAAAGTATATCTTCTAGAGCCGTTAAAGGTATATCACAATTTTAACTTGTATAAAAATAATTTAAAATTTTCAAATTTTATAAAAATATTTTTAATTTTATTTATATTAAACCAGTTGTGTTGAACATTTCTTTTTTAACAAGAAAACTAGACTCAAAAGAATTCCACTTTTTATTTAAGTTTTTTTTATGTGTTAGAAGTTTTGAAGGATAAAAAACTCATCTTTATTTAAAACTTCTTACTATATTTTAAAGGGTAAATTTTTAAATTGTCACTTTTGTTTATTTTAGATTACATTTTAGTCATTTATGTTTGAAATGTTATGTTTTAGTCATTTACATTAACATTTTGTAATATTATAGTCACTAAGCCATTAATTTTCATTAACGGTGTAATGGTAAGCTGACGTGGCATGTTAAATCATCATTTCAAAAAAAAATTTAAGTTGAATTATATAATTGGTCCCCATATTTTTTATTTTGAGCAATTTAATTTTTTTATTTTATGTTCTGTTAACTTTTTTTTTCCATTCTCTTCTGCTTCTCCCTTTGTTTTTCTCCATTCTCCATATCTTTTAACGTACTTTTTTCATATTTTTCATTTGTTAAAACTAGTTTATGTAATTTTATTTTTTTGAACAATTTAATATTTCTTTTTATTTCTTTATTTTCTTTTCCTTCTTCCCCTTTAGTTTTAACAAATGGAAAACATGGAGAAACTACACTAAAAGAGATGTAGAAGGGAGAAAAATAGAGGAAGAAGCAGAAGATAATAAAAAAAAGAAAAGAAAAGGAAAGTTAAAAAAATATAAAAGAAAAAAATTAGATTGCTCAAAACAAAAAAATATGAGGACCAATTGAATAAGTTAACCTAAAATTTTAGTTTGAAATGATGATTTAATGTTCCACATCAGCTTATCGTTACACCGTTAACAATAATTAACAACTCAGTGACTAAAATGTTATAATACGTTAACGTAAGTTACTAAAATGTAATATTTCAAATATAAGTGACTAAAATGTAACTTGAGATAAAAAAAGTGACTATTTTATTAGTTATCCTATTTTAAAAACAACAAGTTGATGAAATTAATATGGACTTAAGTGGAAGACTTATTAGTTAAGTAACTAATTAAATTTAAATTAAGTTGGATGGAGCTTGTTAAAGGGTGACTTACCCTATTCAATATTGAAGATAATTTTATGCAAATAGGCTGTACAGCAAGAGAAAGAATGTATGAAACTGTAATTTTATATCATCTTTACCCCTTTCTAATGAAAGGGGTAAAAATGATGTGGAATCACAGATTCATACGATACTTTCTCATACAATAAAGGTGTGCTTTTTGTTGAGAATTTTGAAGGTTTAATTTTTGTGTATTCAAGTATCAGTTAGTTATTTGGCAGAAGTGATTGTAGTATTATAATTATCTTAGATTCAGCTTAAACTAATAGTTGTTGTAAATGAATTGATGTCGATTATTTGTTTTGGCTTTCACTTAAGATTTCTATCCCCTGTTGTATCTGCAAACAAGTTATTTTGCAGACCCATATCAGCCCCTTTCGTTTTCAGTAACTATCACCTATTTCCCAATATCTTAATTCACATATTAATTAACCAAAGCTTTTTACATTAATCGGGACAAGCAATCCCTTTGCGGACCCCATTCTCCAAAGCAATAAACACAGCTTCTTTCCTGATTGCTCAAGTATCCCCATCGAGTACAAACGATAAACGATGTTTCGTAGTGGTGGCCTGTGGCTATGAATGTCTGAATCTGATTTTTGTATTTAGCCATCTACTCAATCATCCAAGCCCCATAAAATGCTCAAATACAATTATGTCCATGTACAATACTTTATAAATGATCATATTCTATTACTGCGTACTTTCGTTTTCTCGTAGACCAGTTCTTGTGTTAGAAACTCTGACGGATACAGACTAAATAACAAAGAGTGGAGTACAGGCAAAAAGCAAGAGAAGAAAAGTGATGGTTACAGCAAAACTCACTGCAATAAAGTATCGTAGTAATAAATTTTTCACGTTTCAAATTGATAGCTAGAGTTTCCTTGGGCTGAAACTGCATCGTTTTAAAAGGTTTGTAGCAACGACCGAGAAGGAAGAAGGAAGCACAACCATTTTTGCATCTATTAAATAGTTTCAAAAGAGATTATTGGAATGAAAAGCTAGATTTTGGTTGACACTTTTTGGGTTCTTTTTTTTTTCTTTTTAACCTCATTGCTTTTGCCTGTCTGCGTGGGAGACATCAATGAAACAAGTCAGGGAGCTACTGTCCTTCTCTCCAATAAAAATAAGGCATCTGTGGTACTGATTAAAGGTGGTACTGATTAAAGGTGAGTGATATGCCAAATTAGCTGAGTTTATTATATGCCATAGGCTGTTTGGCGGCTTGTTAAAGCGGACATGTTTCCTGGAAGCAACCGCAGATGTGGAATTTGATGTGCATGTTGGAGACGTCATAATCCAAACGACTAACTTATAAAACAATTGTTTGTACGTAGAGTGAAGAGTGATATTCGGAAACCCTTTTCTTTCTGATACGTGATTCCCAAATACTGCATATTTCACGCTTTTATAATACTATCTTTTGAATAAAATGAAAGGTTACTTTTTTTTGGTATATCAAATTCAGTGAGTATCTTTTAAATGCAATGAAAGGTTACTTACCTACTTACTGATTTACTCAAGTTAATTTCTAAACTTGGTAATTATGCTTGTATTTAGGGGTGTTTAAATTTTAGTTAAAATTAAATTAACCGATCGATCGAACAGATTTAATTCAGTTGGAAGTCGATTAATGATTTTTTAAAAGTTTAGTTATTGGTTAATTTGGTTTGAAATCAGATAATTAACTGAATTAACCGAACTTTTAAAAAATTAATATTATATATTATCAATTCTGTTAATTTTAATTTGGTTAATTCGGTTAATACTAGTTCGGTTCAGTTAACCGACTGAACACCCCTACTTGCGTTAGGTCTTGAGTTTTATTTTTCCAAGTTAATCTCTAATATTTCCTTATAAAAAAGTTGGACCTAAAAAAAGTTCAAGTCTTGATATAGGAACAATTGTCTAATTGAAGCTACAATTAAAAAACAATTACCAAGTTCTAAGACTAACTTAAAAAAAAATTAATTCCAAATTAGAAACAATTACAAGGTTTAAGTCCCAAATATTGCATTAACCCTTAAATTAGTGGTATTATGTGTGTTACTGGCCAATCCCGAGATTACAATATTTTTCCGTGAAGCTACCTTGTCCTAACCCATATTTAATTAAGAATGTAAAAATCATTTATTAAATAGAATGTAAATTTTGTAACTTAACAAATAATATAAAATATCATTATATATCTCATTTTTTATTCATACCAATTAAGAATACACTATTTTTTTAATGCCATGTGTTTAAATATACACATAAATAAGATAAATATGAGTTCTATTCATCACACAAATTGATATAGTAAGTATTATTTATGGTGTAGTCTCCATTTTCAAAATTGGTGCATTTTGACCACAGCAAAGTGTACTAATAAATAAAAAACCAATCTCTTAAATACCATCTTCCACTTTGTAAATTGTAATAATTTGAAATTTCCACACGAGAATTTTCGATAAGGCATTGGGTGAATAAGACTATCAATTATCTAACACGAAAAGGAAATACAAAAAATTGAAGAAAATTGCTTAAAACAGCCTATAATGGTAATAAAAGGCCATAAACACGGCAAGAGTGGACAAAAAAGTGGTTGAACCCGCATCGTGCTAATTATCTTTGTTCACATGCACCCCCTGTTGATTTGAAGTAAATGTTGTACAAAGATATATATGTATATATGTGCCAAAATGCAAATGTGTGGACCATAAGAAATTGTCCTATATATAATCTCCACATTAACAATGAAAATGGCATGTGCACATACATACAAAGATGGATAGGTTATGTTGTGTCTTGACCATAATAAATATTTCAGTAATTACTTGAACTGTACCTTTTCAAGATAATATATACGTGATCTGCTTAGAAAATTTCAAAATTCATGATAATGATGAAAAGGGGGTATCTGATGAGCTATTATCCCCTTCTAGATATTAGACGATCAATTTTTCATTTTTTAAATATTTGAGGTTTAAAGTCATGTAATCTAATGAGACACATATCGAATAGTAAGTTCATGTCATAAAAATATTATCAATATTCATGCAATTATATCAACTTCATAACTAAAATTATTATGAACGCATACCGAATAGTAAATAGATTTTGATATAAAATACTGAAGATAGAATCTGTTGGATTAAGATTATACGCGGTAAAAGGATTGATTGGCATAATTTATAATTAATTTTCTTGTCGCGGTTATTCTTAAAAAAGATAAATAAATAATCATAAAATATGTTTCATTCTCATGATTTAGTATCGAATTCCAGACCACATAGTTAAGGGACGAGATAAGCAATCACCATGTCACGTTTCATGGTTAAAAATTTAATTTTTAATAAAATAACTAAATATAAAAATATAATCAAAATACATTTAGTGATTGAATCATAATTTAATAAAATCAATCATGCATGGATGCAGGCCAGACCAAAGCATTGACTGGGCTTTTAGAATTTTCTCCATTATTGGGCCCCGGTTCTTGAATTAGTGAGCAAAGACCGATTCTGTTTAAATTTAAACAAACGAAAGCTTTTTCTTCTCTATACATGTATTTTCTCACACTCTGAGTCTTTTATCGTGCATCAGCCAATAAAAACAAGAAGAAAAAAAAAAGCGCTCTTACGTTGCACGATCAAGGGCTCTGATTTCTCCCTCAAAACCTTCCGGTGCTTTTATAACCAACTGGTACATGCACTGTTCGGTAGCGTGAGTAGGAGAGGGAGTCAACTCGATTACCAGCACTGATCGGTCTCCCAACTCCTCCCCTTATTATATACGGTAAACCTAGAAGCCGAAACCAACGGCCTTTGGCGTCTCCAGATAAGCTTACTATCATATACGGCTCGTTTCTCGGGATCCGATAAGGTACTATAAGCCGTGTGTATCTTCAGGAACTCCTCGGCGGACAAGTCTTTCCGGCCAATTTCAGCCACGTCGGGATGGCAAACCCTTGCCAACCGTCGGTACGCCGCCTTGATTTCCAGATTTGAGGCACCCACGGATATCCCTAGCACTTCGTACAACGACGTACAGGGTGCCATTCCTGGACGGCTCAGATAACCGCCTGTCGAACCTTTGTCTTTTTTGGAAGCATAAGTACTGGTGATAGTGGTGGAGGCGGCGGCGAAAGACGGTCGGAATCCGAAAAGAGAACGTGATGGAATTGAAATTTGAAAAATAGGGAGAGAACAGATCATGGTGAAGGACGGTTATGGAGTTTCTTGTTTTAAGAAGCAAGATATCGAGTTTAGGAGATTTTATTCATGATTCTTTTTTTACTTTTAACTATGGTTAATTGTGTATTAGCGAATTAATGCGATGCTTATTCCATTTCTGTTGAGTTTTTGAACGAGTGAACCCAACATATTCTCTTTTCTTTTCATTTTTATGAAAATTTTATTTTTCTTTATTTGGTTTAAAGAAAATTATTTCATCATTGTTTTTAAAGAATTTGGTATGTTTTATCAACATGGCCCTAATTGTATTTTTAAACCTTTTTTTGCTATCAACTTTTATTTTTTTTTCAATATATTTTTTCTAACAGATTTAATAAAAATACCATTAAAAATGTAAATGGGGATGATGTAGAATTTTATATGTGGAATATTTTTAATAAAATATAATTTATTAATTACATAACCCAATAAGATAATTACATATGAAAAATAATAAAAATAAATAAATAATACATTAATTTAAAAAATAAGCGTAATTATCTAAAAAAATTTAACTCAATAGAAAAAATTCTTAGTAAACAAAAGTATGAAAGGTTGGAACCTTTTGAAAAAAAACAAATATTGAAACATTGAGTTTATTCATTTAAGCGGTTAGAAAAAACAAATTGAAAAAAAAAAGAAAAAAAAGCAAAGGTTGATGGCCAAAAAAAATTTAAAAATACAATTAAGGTCATTTCGACAAAACATATAAAAGTTTAGTGGCCAAATTTATGATTAAACTTTTTTTTTAATTATCACATAGGATGTATACTGTTTTTTTTTTCATAAAAAAAATACTAACATGTGTGATTTATTAAAAATATTAAATTTTAAAAATAATAAATATAAAAAAACAGATTCAATTAAAATTTTAATTGTTTTTTAAAGAGAATTTTAATTATTTCACAGATTTACTCTCTTTTAGTTTAATATAAATACCATTTGGTACTTAAGTTTGATATTTTTTTAATGTGGTACTTAAGTTTGACAAAAAATATATTTTTTTTGGTGTGCAAAGGTAACTTTTTAGCATTTAATTTGATTTTTAATGTTGGATTTGATGAAAATTAATTGTTAGTATTACTAGGTTTGAATTTTTCATGATTTTTTAATAAAATAAATTTAGTGTTAACTGGAAATTTGTTTAATTTTAAGATTATTTTGTCAAATATAGTATTATGGATGTGATTTAATTCGAGTTTTAGGGCTGATTTGATAAAAGTTAATTGCTGATGTTACTAGTTAATTATGAACTTTCATCAAAAAAATCCAAAAACTCAAATTAAGCACTAAAAAAATAATATAGCTACCTCTAAATGCCGAAATTATAATTTTTATCAAATACATGTACCATATTTGACCAAAAAATAATACATATACCGCATACTAAATTATATACTAAGCTTTTTATATTTTATATAAATGAAACTATAAACTATCGGCATTTTTTGAGCTAATAAATTAAATTTAAATTTAAAAATGTTTAGGTCACTAATCGACTATCTAAGTAGATGATTAATCGACTATCTAAGTAGATGATGTGTCTTTCTCAAGCTTCTATTGTGTGCGTTGTGTTTTGGATTGATTAATTAAAATTTAGCCCCTATAACATTAGTTGAATTTGCTTGTAATTAGATTTGGTTTCATTATTAATTATCCTTTCTAACAAAGAAAAAAATTTCCATATTCTCTAATTACACACATAGTTCAATTGTATCCATAAGAAAATATAATATCTTTTTATTTTTTTATATAAAATACTTTTTTTATTAAACCAACTAATTAATAATAATTTCCGATAATTTTTTAATTTTAATATAAAAAAGCCCATTAATTCAAGCAACTAATACATAATAAATAATTTTATTTGAATATAAAAGAAATTGATTATTTTTTATATTAAACCAACTAAATTAATATTTACAATCATTACAATTATAAATACGTGTTTGAGTAAATATAAAGTAGATTTAAATTTAAGACAACGATTCGAAATATAATTAAAAAAAACAGAAAATAGAAGACCGAACATGATAATTATAAATCGTGAAAATCAAAAGGTAAATATCAATGTCTCATTCACATTTGCTTTGTTTATTATTTGATCAAAATAATTAAATTACGTGGATCCATTAAGAATAAAATTTTTAATGATTTTAGGCTAATATTCATCCCTGCATCAACGTCAATAACAGCAACTGCATGTGCTAAAAGATGCATTCATTTCCTACTTCCAAAGAAATGTCAACCATAGCTATTTCGTAACGTTTACTTTATTTGTTGAAAAGAAAAACATTTTTTAAAAATTTAAAATATAGAGAAATAAAAATATTGATAAGTATAGGAACTTGCATCACATTTTAACCTAAATGGTAGTCATATATCATTGATGTGTCGAACCTGTATTAAATGGATACAAATCTGAAAAGTTGATTAATGATATAGGGTAGAAATCTTTTACACTTGTAATTAAAGTTGAAAAGTATGTGTTGATGATCTGGATCCATATATATAGAGAGACGTGAAACTTGGTGTAAAATATGTCATTGGTGTCGAGGGGGCACCATTTTCGGGATGTGCAAAGCAAATGGAGTTAGTAAATAATAGTCACTCCACTTGGCTTGCCTTTGCATCATATATATGTCATTCCATGCCAGATTTCAACATGGGTAATTGTTTATTTTGTGTCTGTCAGTGTCGATTTATCTATACTTCAATAATCAAACTTATCTTATCATTTTCATCATTATTAGTAGAGTTCTGATGGAGGAGAAGTATATTTGGAACCTTTTGAATAGGTGTTTTACAGTGTAGGGCTAGTAATAGGGTTATATAATGTTGCTTAGGATTACCGAATGCTTTATTAGTACGTGATTTGACCCTATTTTCAGAATAACAGTAAAAAATAAACAATTTTATTAGATATAAGAAATCTACGTGATTTGAAAGTGTTCTAAAAACCTTTAGTTGAATAATCTTGACTAAATTTTCTTGGATTTAAGTGGTAGATTTGGTGAGTGCTTTTTAATAATTGTACGTAAGTAACGCACTATATTCAACGAATTATTTTTCTTGTTTAGTTATCTAAATATAATAAATTTAAATGATTTAGAGAGAAAAGTTTTGAAAATAAATTAGTATACATAGTTTTGACAAGTTAGATGTCCATTGTATTCATCATTTTTCAACTATCAATAAGATATTATGCGTGAAGGTAGATTTTCTATTCTCGACTTTGTTGAGGAGTGCCAATATGCAACTATTTTTTCTAGTATGCAATTCCAAGGTTTATCATATCTGGTATAGGCTTGAACTAACAACTACACATTTAGAACAATATTTCATGTCTGAGTAATAAAGGTAAAGTTAGAAATTTACTTTTAAGGAATTAGGGATAAATCATAATTTTTTAAGATTAAAGTGTAATTTTATCATTATACTAAAATGTAATTTTATAAAATTTTAAGGGCATAAATAATAAATCTACCATTCTTCAGTGCCAATACCAAATTATTTAAAACAACTATTATAATGGAATGATTGTTGTATTAAAAATTTAAAATAATTTTTTATTTGATTCGAATGTTTAAGATATTATTTTTATCCATAAAACAATAATAAGATATTTTGGGAGTCTAAAAATATTATTTTATAATTTCCTTTTGCGCATATGGCTGCTGACGTGGAAGAATAACGAAAGGAAAACGGCCCACAACCACAATTTCTTCTTTACCTAAAACCCCAATCCTCCCCCCCACCAACTCAGAATTGATAAAAAAATCCCTAAATTATCGTAATTGAAGGTGAAAAACGACCCTTCTTTCGCTTCTGGGTTTGATCCCACTTCAACTGTCTGCTGAAATGCCTCACACGGCTATCGAAGCGCAAGTTGAGGATGGTGGGTCTGCTTCCAAGCCACAGCGCATCATCAAACTTAGCAAAACCACTGATGATAGCGACAAAAAGGTTCTCTATTTTAACTTCTTCAATTGTTTTTCCTCGCATTTATCTGCATTTCCTACTAAAACAACGTTCCAATTTTTTTCTTTTGGCTTCTTTAAGTTTTTGGTAAAATTATTCCATTTGCATAGTAGGAAGTAGTAGTTGTCGTTTAATGCTGCATTCTTTTTTTGTGAGGTTTTTAATTAGTCCACGAGAACTGAATTTACTATTCCTAAGTAAGATAAACCATAATTCTGCTTTTAACATTCGAAAACAATAACTGGGAAATGTTGTAACTGCCATTTGATTTGCTTATTGCTGAGAAAGATTTTCCCTTTCCTGTTGAGCTCTATCTTCATTATAAAGGCATTGTTTGTTTTGTTTTCTGATCATTTTCTAGGGTACAAACAAGAGAGTTAAAGATATTGAGATTTGTGTTCCAATTGTCTATGGAACTATAGCTTTTTATCTCGGTCGGAAGGCTAGTGAGTAAGTATTTTTTTTCATTAAATAAACACCCCCCCTTTTAATCTTGTTTAATAATACTAAATAGATTGATCTCCTTCGATTAGGTCACAATCGCATAAGTGGACTGTTTATGTGCGTGGGGCAACAAATGAAGATCTTGGAGCAGTGATAAAGCATGTTGTATTTCAACTTCATCCCAGTTTCAATAACCCTACAAGAATTGTTGAAGCGCCACCTTTTGAGTTATCAGAATGTGGTTGGGGTGAATTTGAAATTGGCATTAGCATTTTCTTCCACAGTGATGTTTGTGACAAGCATTTGGATTTGTGAGTTGTTTATTTGTTTGCTCACTTGATTTGATGCCTTGTTTACTAACTAGGCTCTGTATTTGTAGGTATCACATGTTGAAGTTGTATCCTGAAGATGAATCTGGCCCACAGTCTACCAAGAAACCTGTCGTTATGGAATCTTACAATGAGATTGTTTTTCCAGATCCTTCTGAGTGTTTCTTTGCTCGTGTGCAAAATCATCCAGCTGTTGTTGTGCCGCGGATGCCTGCTGGGTTTAGTTTGCCTGTTCTGGGTAAATTTATTGGTTTTGCCCCCTTTTTGGACATTTGTTCGTTGAAAATTTTCTTTAAGATTGGTTTGCTTGTTTCTGCAGCACCAGTTGAAAATACAAATGAGAAGGGAAGGGGCGATACCAAGGATCATCCACTCAGTCAGTGGTTTTTGAATTTCTCAGAGGCAGATGAATTGTTGAAACTTGCCTCAGCTCGTCAGCAGGTTGGAATAGCTTAATTGCCTTTCATATTAGGAATTAACTTGGTTGAGCTGTTGTGACGTTTTCCTTGCTTTTATACTTCTAGTTACGAATAGGCATGCTGTTTGCTTGTACAGACTTCTAGCCAAATGTACAGGTTAAAGCATCTTTCAACATTACCATTTTTGTAGATGTCTGTCTTTCCCATGCCATGTCAATATGAATTGTTGAGTCACACTCTTGGCCTTGATAGTGTATCTGCTCCATTAGCTTTCGGCCTGACTTACAGGCTTTTATGTGTAATCATGCATGTTTTGATGTTACTATTTTATTTTTCATGAACTTGTGAGACAAAAGACAATATCTTTTGACAGTTTATACCGCTTGATAGGTGCAAGCCCATATTGTTAAGCTGAGAAGAGAGTTGAGTGTGATTGATGGGATGCCTCAACCTCTAAAACCGGCCTCCAGTTACGAATGTACATGATGATCATGGTAGGTTACCATCGGAGTTCATTTGTTGGGTTTCTTTTATGGATGACAGAGTGAACTGTGATGAAGATGTAGGGATGTGGATATTAGATGTATCAACCTTATTTCTTAGACTTAGTTGTAACTCATTTCCTCTAGAGAACTGGTTGTAGCTAAATAGTATATGCTAAGTTGTTAACAACAGTAGATGATTGTGTAGCTCATTTTGAACCTATGAAATGAAAGAAAACATATGCAACTTTCTATTTTATTTGTAAACAGTTTCCTTGATGGGATTGATCAGGGATTGAAGAAAGATGATGAAATTGTTTAATTCCTTCGTTGTAGTTACATATACCTGTATGCATGACTGTTAATTTTGTTTTGCTTCTTTAATTGTTTACAGCATGTATGAAAGTTTTCCCCTCAAGTGGGCACTGTAAAGATTTTAAGGGAAATCCAGGTTCTTTCCACCTGATACTGGGGTATTGAATTTGGTTTCTTCTAATTAGTGGTTTGCTTGTTGCTTTTAGTTATTTGTTCTTCCTTTTTTCCTTCACTTTTATTGACAAAAACAAAAAACAAAACTAACCAAATGAAGCTCATTTGATCACAAATAGGATGCAAGTGCAATTTAAACTTGGGCCAAAAAAATTGGGAATTTTGTGCTTTAAGGTGATGATCATGATAGTAATATTATCAAATCACCTTGATAATCTTGCAAGTGATACCAAATGCTACCTTCTTCGGCAAAGTTGTGATTGATGGTGAAATAAAGCTAGACTAGAACTGTTTGTGGGCCACGTCAGGCTGGGCCCATATCAGTGAATAGGAACTGTTTCTCGGTTGTAAAGATTAAGGAAAGATGAAACTAAAGGGGAAATGAGCTTTGTTGTAGGGATGAAATTGAGGGTTTTGTATCGAACAAGTATATTCGAATGGAATTATAATTTGAATCCTCATTGTCCTAAGTTTCATATGCATTTTGTTCCAAGTAGTGGTAATGGTGGAATCATCTTTGAACGCCCTAAGAAATGCTTAGTCACACCATTAAATTCATAGTTGATTCTATCATTGATTTTTTTTACATGTATTGGTCGATTATTTTTACTTGGAACAAATTTAGAAAGAAATTTTTTCCAATTTAACCACCTAAGAAATTATATTGGTGTCTATATATTACATTTAAATAATGAATTCCTTATCTAAGGCCTCGTAGATGTAGGAAATGATTAATGAATAGTGTAAACAATTGCTTTGTATTGTTTCTTTTAATTGTTCTATGCTTAAGGGTGAGAAAAAATTGGTTAAACCAAATAAATAGAGATAAGTGAATTAATTTAACTGCAATTAATTAATTAATTTAGTTTGTTTAATTGATTTAAATGTTTAGTTGATCAATTATCAATTTTGGATATCTAAGCCTAATAAACCATTAGGTATTATATAAATCCAACCCTATATCCATAGGGAACCTAATAGTCAAATACTCAACATCTAACTGAAATCAAAATATAAATTAACCCAAAAAAACTCTAATATAACTCAATCATAAAATAACCCAATCCAATAACATCTAGCCTAGAGGTGTTTACAAGTTGAGCCAGGTTGATTCTTGATTTCATAAAAAGTTTCAAGCCCAATTTTATTTTTGGGTCGGCCTAATTTACCTAGAAAATTTATTTTACTGTTAAAAAATAATAAAATAATAAAAATATATTTCAATAATAATTTTAAATTTTTTCTCATTATTTTAAAATTAACCCTTAATATTTTAAAGAAATAAAATTACAAAAAGACCAAATTACACAATATATAAATATTAGGTGTTAAAATTTTTTTCATAAATATTGAGAATTAAAGTTTCTCTTAAAAAGTTACCAAATTATCTTGTCATTGGAGCTTCATATTTTTATTCACTTTCAAAATCTTTTCAGTGACAGAGGATCAAACCCTTGAACAACTCTAGAAAAAACACACAAGCCACCGACATACTAACGAGTTTATATAATTTGGAGCTGGGAAAAATATTATTAGTTGCCTACTCAGATATTACTCGTAAGTGCCAAGATCTTTTTGTGTGAGAATTGCAGTTAATTATAAGGGCATATAGATCTGCCATTTCATTTCATCATTACTATAATTTCTACAATCTGCGAGTTCCGATCAGAACCGCAACTGCACTCCGAGTGAAAAAGAGAAAGAAATAATATCTAGGACAGATGGGGCCAGCCGAATTGCTATGGTAAATTCAGAGCCTGCCATATATCCCATAAACCTGGAAATCTATACAAAAGCTAGATGGCACAATTCTACTGCTCATTCTTCCCTTCCAATGAAAAAAGACGACCAAAACTACGTAAATGTTTCTCTCGCTCAAGAGTAGAAGCAGAGAATGTAGATTTGGTACGCCTGTGGCTGAGGTGAGACAAGCTCGTCAAAGAACTCGATGAAAGATTGGGCTCATTATCAAAGGGACTTTGTGTGGAATGACTATAATGCAAGGAATCCTCACTCACAGATTGCACATCAGCAGAAGCTACACTGTCAATGCGATCAAAGTCATCGATGTGGTGAATATCCTGTGCCTTTGAACCACTATGATTCAGTCTGCCTTCTGCAGAATTTTCACCCAACAGCTTGTCACTGTGATGAGTCTGGTGGTTCTCTGTCTGAGGGTGCAAAGATTGCAACTGCCTCCCAAGAAGATATATGGTCTCCTGGCATGCTGCAAGCTTTTGTGCTGCGTCTTTTAACTCTCTTTCCTGCCAAGAGAATGACAAACAGATAATTTCAGCTAAAGCTTTCAAGTTAACAGTCATTCAGAGAGCATCAAGGGATACTATAATCAATTAAAAGATCTCCAACCTTTATATGACAATGAACAAAAAAAGAGGACAAGCGAAAAAAGTGCAATCACCCCTAGAGATGAGAGGATAACAAACATTCTAGACAATAAATGTGCAAGAGAAAAGCATATCAGTCACCCCTAGACGCGTTAGAGCAGCATATCTGAACAACCATCAGTTGATTATACGTTTTCTTGCTTTCTTGGTTAATATTTTCTTTGAGTGGGTTCTCCAACAAAGTTACTATCATGCTACATACCTGTTTCATCTTCATTTCAGAATCTCCTATTGCTGATGACGGAAAGAAAAAGGAGGCCACATTCCTTAACAGAATCAAAGTATTTAGAGAATGTTAGAAGACATAATGCGACACAATAAAACTGATGGAGCTTACAGTGCAACATCAAAATAGCCAACAACTTTCACATAGTAGTTGATCATTTTGGAGTGCTTTTTAGTTCACTGATTTAATGAATTCCCTTTTTTTATTAGGTCAATTGATTGCCTGTTAAAGATTATATGTGCTCACTGTATCATCAAGCATTATGAATAATTAATCACTTACCTTTGCACTCTGTCCTCAAGATCCTTGCATCTAGCCAGCGCATCCTGATGGCCACGCTTTTCTTCTAGTAGTTCATCATCTAACTTCGCTGACTTTTCTTGCAGAAGGTTTACCTCAGCTTCTAACTCTTGAGCACGCAATTCCAGTGACTTGTAAGACTCAGTCATACATTTCAGCTGAGTTTCAGCAAGACTGTGAAGATTTTGAGAGGAAGCCAACTGTAACTTCAGTTCAGTCAGACTATTCTCTGTTTCCTGCAGCAGCAACTTTACATTTTCAAGATCTTCGGTGCTTCTTGCAAGATCCACTGTGATATTTTGTTTATCCAATTTCAGCTGTTCCAACTCTTTCAATAAGCATGAGCATGATGTAGCACCGGGTTGAAAACTTGGATCGGAGATTCTATTTACCTCTGAATCAGGACAGGAATGACAAAGATGACACCCTCCACCACATGCATGTTTCAATGGGTTATCTTGTATAACATTATTCTCTAGCAAAGCAACCTTGTCTATGCAATCATTATAGCTGGCATTCCTATCATAATCCCTATATCTCAGGAAACCAAGGTTCAGTCGATCAGCTTCAGCAAAAACATGAGAAAGTCTTAAGATGAAGTCAACCAAACCCTTCTTGTCAAATACAAATTTATCCACAAAGGCAGAGAAGTCATCTAACTTTTTGCTTAGCCTATGACCATCAGTAGGAGGGTCCTGAACTCTCATTGCTTCTCTGCCAATTGATAGTACAACCTGATGAATCTGAGATATTGCAGATGCCAAATTTTTCTTAGTAATATTCTCTTCATCTAAGAATATCAAACTCTGTCCAGATACATCCTTTGGATCAGAGGGACCATGACCTGCTTGAACTCCTTCATATAAACAGTGCTGAGGCAGAGAACCTTGTATTTCCAGAATAGCACATTTGATATCCTCCAAAACCTTCCCCAAATTCGAGTCCTTAGTTTGAGACTCAAATATCGTAGAAATCATCGACTGAAGCTTTTGGAAGGGCAGATTTTCCACATCGTGCTGAAGCTCTGTTGTTGAGGATCTTGCACTTGAAGAACCCTGCTTTGATGATGGACTAAAACCAAACTCTTGCACAGAGAAGATGTCCTGATCTTGGACAGCATTGCGTGACATATTACCTTCTGCTCTATAATTCCCATAATTACCTGGATGGCTTGAAACATCATTAGCTCCACCAGCATCATTTGGCAGACATGCCAACTTCTCCATCTCCAGAAAGTCGTCCATCAATTCCAAGCAATTGGGATTCTCTTGCTTGTGAACTTTATGGCTACTCTTCTGCATCTCCAAATGAGAGATATCAGAGGTCGCCGGTAGCAAAGATTCAGCTGAGCGTCCTTCAACATCAACCCCATCTTCAGACATGGAAGTGATACTAGGTGCATTGCTAGCATATTGACTTGAATGATCGCCGGCAGGGTGCCCAATGCTTGACTTAGGGGAGCTTGTTTGATTATTAAGGGCCTGTATTTGTGCTTCTAAGCTCTTGACCTTTACACTCGTCTTAGCACACACGTCTCTGGCAGCCTGCAGTTCACTATTGCGACTGGCCAAAGCTTCTTTAAGCATCTTTGTTTCCTCTTCCATCTCCAACAAATGCATAGTAAGATAATCAATCTCTTTTTGGGATTGCAGCAAGTTGCCAGCAGAAAATTCCATCTGTGGAGACAAATTCGGGTTAGGATTCTTAACCGCATTCCTTTTTGATTGAGGTCCACCAAAATCTCGGCCAAAATGATCAATTTCTTGCTTCATTTGGGCCAATGCAGCTGGCCCCGGCAACCTCTTACGAACAAGGCCACGTAATCTTTGACACTCTGCCTCCAGTTTAGCAATTTTGCTAACACTCGCTAAATGTTGCTTGTTTGCTGCTTCTGCAGATCTTACACTAATATTCTTTTCTTCGTTGCGAATTTCGAGCTCCTTAGAAACCATATGTAACTCGTACTTGAGTGAGCTTATTTCCTTCTCACGTGACATAAGGTTTTCCTTAATAAGTTCCATTTCAGCTTCTGCTTTAGATTTTTCTACCTCAATCTGAACTATCAAATTTGACCGCTCATGCAACGACCTTGAAAGCGCTTGGTTTTCAGCTGCTGCTCTCAAAAGCCCTTCATCTAATTCAGCTATTTTCGCTTCAAGACCGAGCTTTACTTTGTCCCATTGTATAGTTTTGGCTAGAACCACATCATGCAATTTATGCTCACTTTCCTCTTTCACATTCCTTACCTGTTTCATACACTCCTTAAGAGCACCATCTAAATGGGCTGCTCGATCCTCTACTGAAAGCTTCAAGAGAGTAAGATTTTCAAGTTGTCGTTTCAACGCTAAAGCTTCCGCATCCGCCTTTTCCCATCCTAAAAAGTACATGAAAGCTCTCAAATCATAACTCTTAATGGTAGGACTAAAGAGAAAATTAAAATTTCCAACCCATACCTGAAACAGCTTCCTCAGCAACTTTCGCATGCTGACTAATCAAACCATCCTTAGACTTGATCTCTGAATCGGCTTCAGATAGTTTCCCTTTCAAATTCTTTACTTCATCCTCACATAGTCTAACTTGATCGTTTAACTTTTTAACTTCATCCTCTAACCCAGTCAAATGCACGTAAGATTCCATGGATATTTGAACATAATTGACCTTCTTACACTTTTCCTATCAGTAAACAGCAAAAAAAAAATCCAAAACTCCAAACAATTAGGAACAAGGTCCATAAATGGTTTCATTTTATAGCATTTTTCAAGTGAAAAATAAAAAGAAAAAGAAAACCTGATCTCCAAGAGATGCTAAGGAAGACAAAGAAGCACTGGTTCCATCAGATACAACCCCCTGCTTGTCGGTTCCAGTCTTTTCGGAAGGTTTTTTCTTCCATGGCCATCCTCGTCGGTCCATTTCAAAATCTATATTATAAAAAGAAAAAAAAAAGAACAAAACTTAAACTGAAATTTAACAAAAATAAAATTAAAAACTTTTTCCACAACGAAATGGAAAAAAAAAAATTGAATTGAACTTACTGGAAAGAAATGCAGGGTATCGGTGATCAGTGAACTGGAATTGATTTAAAGAGTTAAAAAATCAATCCCGAGAAAAACTCGGTTATTTTTTAATTTTTAATTTCTTTCTTCAGAGTGTGAAGAGAGAAAGAACAACAGAGACAAGACACAGAGTGGAGCGGGTTGGCTTCACTTTAAAAACGCTCCCTAAAATGGGAGAAAAAAGCGACGGCGTATTGACCTTTTAAAAAGCTGCCAAATTGATTTTCGTTTGATTTGCGAATTTGCCCTACACTGGACACGTGGCAATGTATTATGGGTTACATCTCCGCTCTTCATTGGTGGAGTACGATGGTGCAATTAGGTCTAAGGAAAGCATCGTGTTACCGCATTTGGGTAGACGGTTTGCCTTGCGCGATCGAATGAATTCAACGGCCATGATTCAAAAGTTCTTTTCCTATACGGCAATTTCTTTAAAATTAATTAGTTGGATTTGTTTGGGAGACCCGATTGGGTAAAGTAATCTTTGATTGGTATGGGCAAATCAATTTTAGATTTTATAATTTTTTTTAGGATAATTACAATGTGCAACATTCAAATGTGGCATAATTTTTTTATATTGTGCAGAAATAATGACTATATATGGATAAAAAATTGAATATTCTCAATCTTATTTTTTTTAAAAACTAATGTCTCTCTAAAAAGTATTTAATTGATGTTTATTTTTTTTACTTAATTAATTCCTGAATTTGTATTTTGTCACATACATTAAACAATTTTAACTTTTTAAGGATTAATATATAATTAGTTCTTGAACTTGTTTAAAAGTATCTAATTGGAACCTAAATTTGTCCAAAAAATACCTAATTAATACTTGAATTTGTCTAAAAAATTATATTTTTTAAAAATTAATTTATATTTTTTAAAATTTTTTTATATTTAGAGGTTGTCACTATTACTATAGGATTGGTTATCAATGTTGTATCAGCACAAACTGATGGCGATAGTGCATAAGTACTAAACTAAGTGACAGAAAACAAGTTCAAGTATCAACTAGATAAAAAAATTAAATACAAAAAAAATATCTTTGAATAAATTCAAAAAGCAAATTACATTTTAGTCCTATTAATTATAATAATTAAAGTAGAAAAACTCTAAATATTTGGCTTTTTTTCCTCAAAAAATTTGGCAGTTTTTTTATAGTTAACAAATATGACTATCTAATTGGAAGCTTGATTAATTTATAATAAAATATTTAAAAAAAGAAACGTCATAATAATTTTTTGAAATTACTCATGAAATAAAATTATATATTCTCAATGCAACAAATATTAACCCATAAACTAATATAAAAATACTTAAATCAAAATCTTTAAAATTTGCAAATATTTAATATTACCATCCTAATTATGTAATTTTATAGAAATTTGTTGCGTGGGGCTTTCACCCTTTTACCGAAATTGTACATTAATATTGACCACATGGTTGGTACAACTCTCGCTAACCTCTTTGTTGCTTCGAAACTATGGTACCAACATTATTATTTCTAATAATTGATTTGCTAATTATTATGAAACAAGGTATGATAAATTGTCACAGTAGGCAAGAGTTGCATGTTTCTCTTTTATTTCATAACCAAAAGTTGATGGATATTTAATGCCTTTTATTTTACCAAGAATGTACCTAACACATGTTATGATTTAGAATTAGTTATTTAGATAACATGCAACCTATTTCTATTTACATGGTTTCGTGATAATTCAACACACAGGGTGCTGACATTGGTTTCGTACGTATTATGAAATTTCCACATCTTTACTCGTACATAACTAGTGTTGGTGTCCTCTTGATGCGAGACACGAAATTAAATTATAATATTAGGTCGTAGACCATAATTTTAACAAGCCTAGCCCCAACAGAAACATATGTGCTACTTTAGATTTCCTATAATTATAAATAGATTAAAATAAATGGGTAGAGTTGATAATATAGGAATATGTAGATTCGAATATACTGAAACGTATTATCTTTCTATTCATGAATTAGGGGTAATTTTAAGCATTGTGTGAAAAAAAAATATATATATATATAAAAGAATGATTAGCATATAAATAAAATTGGAAGAAAATTAAGCCAATAACACTTTGGTACACTTGGCAAAGGTCAAGGCCATCGACATTGGAGGCTTAGATTTTATGCTCACCATTCAGCAATTATGATGTGTGGGTCTTACTCTCATTTTGAGTGAATGTTATATGTGAGAGTTTTTGTCAATTGCCCACTATATTGATTGGATTTTAGGGTTCTACATCAAATTTGGTTAGATATATATATATATTTGTACTAGTGAAACTTAAAAAAAAAAACTTAATTTGATTAAGCCGATTGATCGACCTAAAATCAATTTCTCTAATTTAATTAGGTCAGTTTTTTTTGTAAATTATAACTGGTTAAACCAAATTAATAAATAAAAACTAATAGGATTGAAATAATCATTTTTACCCAAATTTTAGGACGCTTTCATTTTGGTCACTCGAAATAAAATTCTTGCAATTTCGTCACCCAACTTTTAGGGCACTTTCATTTTAGTCACCTGAGCGTTAAATTTCTAATGACAATTAACTTTACACACTACATTATACTTACATTTTCACTTTGGTCACCCAACTTGTAAGTCCCTTTCATTTTGGTCACCAAAAAAATATCTTTTTTTTTATAGTATTGGTTGAGGTAAAAAAATCAACGATTATAGTGAATAGTGGTAGAAACTAAAATAATTCACAAAATTATCAATTTGTACTTGTTTATTTCATGGCTGAAAATTCTTAATTTCTTTTTTTTAATATTAAAATTTTAAATTTCAAAACATTAAAAATAAGTTGTTGATGTCAACCAATTTATCGCCATAGTATTGAAATTAATTAATTTAATCTCTTCCTACATTTTAAAATTTTTATTTTATGTTTCCAAATTATCCTTAACAAAATCAACTCAGATAACTCATATTTAATGATTGCCTACAAAACTTAAATTTCTTTTAATTATATAATCTTCAATCTTCTATGTTAAGCTATATGAAAAAGAAGAAAATTCATTGCAACTTATTAAATTATTTGCTTGTTGTTCGTTTGGATAAAGAAATGATGAAAAAAATTTATGAGTTTTGTTTGGCATGTAAGATAAAATTAATTAATTAAATTAATTATAATATTTTTTTAGCTTAGCATAAAAGATTCAATGCTATACAATAAAAAAATTGTATTTCTTAAACAATTATTAAAGTTGAGTTTCTTTAATTGATTTTAAGTTAAAAACATAAAATAAAATTTAAAATTTTAGAAGGAAATTAAACTAATTAATTGAATTAAATTCAGTGTTTTAGTAACAAATTTGTTGACACTATCAAGGTATAACATTTTTCAATAATCTATTTAATTGATTTTGATGCTTCGAAATTTAAAATTTAAAATATTAAAAAAGATTAGAATTTTCAACAATGGGGGTAAACAAGTATAAACTAAAAATTGTTTTAATAAATTATTATAATTATTTTTTTCATTTTAATACTTAAATTTTTTACCCCAATCAATACTTAACAAAAAAAAAATTTTTGGATGATCAAAATGAAAACGATCTAGAAGTTAAGTGACCAAAATGAAAGTGTAAACATGATGTGGCATGTACAGTTAACCTTTGTTAGAGATTTAACACATAGGTGACTAAAATAAAAAAAAACACCTTAAAAGTAGGGTGATGAAATTGCACAAATTTCATTTTGAATGACCACAATGAAAGTGTCCTGAAAGTTGGGTGACCAACTAAGTAGTTTACCCAAAAAGATTGAAAAACTAAGTTTTGGGTCTTTCCAAACACATACAATAATACAAGTTCTATCCAAAAGAAATTGGGCCAAAACCACTGATTTTGGATTGGATAATTGCAACAATCCAATATTTTCTCTTAGCCCAAAACCAATTTCTAAATATAGTCACTGTACATTTACGGTTACATCCAAATCTCTTATCTTAAAACCCCATTTAACTAGTCTCTTCGCTTCCATCGGCCGCCTCAACGAGAGAGGTCTCTTCATAATCACCCAATGGGTCGTGTCATCCGAGCTCAACGTAAGGGTGCGGGTACTGTTTTCAAGTCCCACACCCACCATCGCAAGGGTGCCGCTCGTTTCCGCAGTCTCGACTTTGGTGAACGGAATGGCTACCTTAAAGGTGTCGTCACGGAAGTTATCCACGACCCGGGCCGTGGTGCTCCATTAGTCCGCGTCGTCTTCCGTCATCCATTCCGTTACAAGAAACAGAAGGAACTGTTCGTTGCTGCCGAAGGCATGTACACTGGACAGTTCGTGTACTGCGGTAAGAAGGCTACTCTTATGGTCGGGAACGTGTTGCCTCTTAGATCTATCCCTGAAGGAGCAGTCGTCTGCAATGTCGAACATCACGTTGGTGATCGTGGTGTTTTCGCTAGGGCTTCTGGTGATTACGCTATTGTTATCAGTCACAATCCTGATAACGACACCACCAGGTCTCAGATACTTACTGTCTTTATTTGGACGTAGTGTTGATACATCTTTAGATTGTTTCGGTTATTGCTTAGCCTTATGTGCGAATCTAGAAAGAACATTGATACAACTGGTGGATACAAAGGGTGCTTAATTGTTTACTGGATTCTGATTTCAATCCAGTATTTGTGTTAGACTTCTATATCTTGTGTTCAAATGAGGTTTCACTGCCCTTTATCGTGTGAAAATTTAATTGTCTAATGTGTTGACAATCACAGGCTCTTGTATGTGAAATTCAATACTCTTTTTGATGCGTCCATGGTTCACTGCTAATTTTTTCTTAAATCGTTGAAATTAGGTTGTAATGATTGATTATAGACGGACATGGAACTAGTTGTTTTGGTAATGACCTTGTAGTGTGTAATCTTTACAGGATCAAGCTTCCATCTGGTTCTAAGAAGATTGTTCCGAGTGGGTGTCGTGCAATGATTGGCCAGATTGCAGGAGGTGGAAGGACCGAGAAACCTCTTCTTAAGGCGGGCAGTGCATACCATAAGTACAGGGTGAAGAGGAACTGCTGGCCTAAGGTGCGTGGTGTGGCTATGAATCCAGTTGAGCATCCCCATGGTGGTGGTAACCATCAACATATTGGTCATGCTAGTACTGTTAGGCGTGATGCTCCTCCTGGGCAGAAGGTTGGTCTTATTGCTGCGAGGAGGACTGGTAGGCTCAGAGGACAAGCCGCTGCCACCGCAGCCAAGGCTGATAAGGCTTAAGCGTAGGGTATTACTTATTGTTTTAGTTCTTTTGGCATTTATATTTAGGTTCATTTTGTTTGAATTTAATAATGCTTGTGTTTTCAATTTGGATTGCTTATTCCCAAGTTCTTTCATCACTTGATGCTAATTTTTCCGATCCTTGGTTCTCTCATGTAACCTTCCATAATGCTGTTTACCAAAGCACTTGGATGTTGGGGAAACTGTAAGGCCGAGAAGGTGGCCTATGGAGCCCGTATCATAGATAATTTTGTAGTAATATTTGATTGGATAAATCACTAATCGATCGATATATCAATTTAAAAGATAACTGAAGTAAGTTCATTTTAAAATGTGATTGAACTTCCAATAAAATTAGTTCTATTAATCTTTTATGTTTTTAGGGTAAATTGAAAAAAAAACAACTTTAAATTCACTAAATCTAAAAGTCAAATTTAAACATAAATTTAACTTTAAAAAAAGAAGATAAAGACTAACTTAAACAATATATAAATATTAATAATTAAATTTGTTATTATACTTAATTAAATTGATTTTCATAAGCAACGAGAGAAGGACACGTTAGAAGATAATACCCGGTTTTTCTCTACGATTAGAGTACATGAATGAGGACTTGCGAATTCACCGAAGCTTTACACAGTCTATATATAGCAAGTTAGTAACTCTCTTTTCCCTCTTTGTTTTGCAGTCTCTTAAAAACAGCAAAGAAGATGTCATCATCAACGGCGGCCAATCAAGTGAGGGCATCTCACATACTCATCAATCACCAAGGCTCTCGTCGTAAGGCTTCTTGGAAGGATCCAGAAGGTCGCGTCATCTCCACCACCACCCGAGACGCCGCTGTCTCACAGCTTAAACTTCTCGGCGACGACATCGTTTCCAACAAGGCTAAGTTCGACGAGGTTGCCTCTCGCTACTCGGATTGCAGCTCCGCTAAACGTGGCGGTGATCTCGGTGAGTTTGTTTGACTTGATTGCGGTGCAAAAGTTGAAACTTTCTTTGCTGATTTAGTTTTTAGATATGAAAATAGAGTTCTCCGATCTGGAACTATGTAGTTTTTTCTTTAATTGAATTCTATTTTCTGTTTGGTTGCTTACAAGCTTGTAAGAAGCTAAATTATGGCAGGGAAAAAGATGCTTTGAGTCAATACAAGTATTGAAAAGATAGTCTCAATTGAGTCATATAGTTATGGGTTGTTTAATGAGACACTTTGGTTACTACAAGCGTTTCGAATACTTTGTAAAATATAGTTTTGAGGTGAATTGGATTAATGAAATTAGGGTTTCAAGTCTTTAAGATATTAGACTTTTGGGATCCCTTGCAATCAGAGCTGTAATTGTCAAGTAGGTTGACTCAACAGATTGTTACTCAGTTATTCATCGGCTTCAGAGATATCCAATATGTTAATAACTGTAGTTTCTTGGTTAGTTTGTTTCCATGTTAATGTTTTGCTTTACAGTATTAAAGACTTAATTGGTTTCAATGGCTTTGCTTTGCAAGTCAAGATTTTTAACCTGGCGAGCCAAATAGCGATTGAGATATTTCCTTTTATTTTACTTAAAACATACAGAAGCTTAGGAATTGTTTGAACCAAAAAAAGAAAAGAAAAAAAAACCTTAGAAATTGACAACAGCCCTTTACATCTGGCTTTCTTTGTCTTATATCTGCTATCATATCCATTCTCATGGTGCAAATATTTCAGCAAATGTCTTCCTAGGTTTAAGCCTTTTTCTGTTTTTTTTTTTTACTGTACCATGAGCTTCTTACAAAGAAACTGAGATAAAAATGGGCTTTCATACATATATGACAATGGATACTTTAAATTTTCTTAATAACTCTTTTTTATTCCTATTATTGATGGAGTTTTAACTACCTGCTTCGAACCCAAGGTTCCAAGGAATACTTGTTCTTCCACAATGGAAGTTAGCCTAATCTTAAATTCTAGCACATTTTGCAACTATGGTCATGCTGTGTATGTTATTCATTATTGACATCGGTTACTGCCAATCTATTAAAATGTTGAAATACTAGTGTAATTTTCTTTGCCTATATCCTGCAGGCTGCAAGGAGTGTGCCTCAACTCAGTTCTTATTGTTAATTATCTGTGACCTTTAGTTGGTTTATACCAGCATTACGGGACATAATGCAAACTAAAAACCTTATACAAACTTTTTGGTGGAGGTCCTTTTGGTCGAGGCCAGATGCAAAAGCCATTTGAGGATGCAACATATAATCTTAACATTGGCGAGATAAGTGACATTGTGGATACCGATAGCGGTGTTCACATCATAATGCGAACTGGTTAATCATTATTGATGGAGCCTGGATATCGTGAGCAATTAGTTCAGTCTTCTCGGAAAATTCTATCGAAGAACATTCTGAAATCACTTCTGATAATGCCTATGGCTAATTTCATGGCATAATTTTTGAACCCTTTTGGTTTTGGTGTGAAATTGACTGCCAGTTTATAATAAACAAATATTTGGTGAACTAAATTTCTCTGCCTTCTTCTCTTCTCTTTATCTCCCTCTCTAACCTAACTGCCGTGTATGTCAATGATTCTATACACCAGGTCGTTTCATGTGAAATTGCTCTGTTCTAATGATGATTTAAATTTTTGCAATTCTCTTGTATTAGTGTGTGGAACTAAGGACTGAGGAGATTTTATGTGCTTGAGAAAGGCCTTGTTTCCATTTTCTAGGCACTATGCATTTTGTGATTTAAAGGTTCATGTCTTCATTATCTTTGTTATATTTTTGCATTAGAAAATGCTATGGGGCAAGTCCTGGATGGTATAGTCAAAAATGAAATTTAATCCTTGTATTATAGAACCAACTAACTTTATATTTTTAAGTTTGATAAGAACTTATGTTTTGTTAGATTTTAACTCATCTATTCCCATTTTAGAAATCCACGTCGGTTTTCAGATAGCTTTTACGAAAAGTATTAAATTTCAAAATTTTCAGTTTGTTTGAGTTGGTATTGGTATGGGAGGTTAGTTTGATTTAAAAAAATTATTAATATGCTTTTTTATTATATGTTTGATATTATTTTGATTACCTTTCTGTTTTTTTCGTACTTTTATATAATTTAAAAATAAAAAAAATTAATATATTTAGGGATTAAATTTATGTTTAATAAATTTATAAATATATTTTTTTATCATTATACCATTAATAACTTTTTAGTAAACTTAAAAAAAAAGTAACTTTTAACTCGACTCTAAATACATCGTTTTCACAAACATATACATATGATAGGATTTTTAATATTATATAGATTTAAGAGTATGGGTGTTTAATTTCAATGCAGCGTGTTTAATATTTTTTTGTCTCACACTGCAACTTCTAAACTTATTTCTACAACTATTTCTACACTAATCACAAATAAATACAATATCCATCTAAAAGAGCCGTAGATTGTTGATTGTGGAAATACCTTTTAACTATTTCAAATTTGGAACTTATAAAAAATTGTTTTACATTTGGGGTTAAGGATAAAAGCTTGAACACTACTCCGAGTTGTCTAACTAAAGGACCCAAAGAAAGCCATCCATTTTTTCAAGTCTCAACCCTTTTTAGTCAATTTATTAAAAACTAGCATAATTAATTTTTTTATAATTAAAAATATTACTGATAATAGTATAAATTTAATCTAAAGCAAATACTTACAAACAAAAGCACTGTTACTTTCTTCCCATTTTTTTTTTGTCACAATTCCATTTTTGAAATGTTGTAGCTCATTGTTTGGAATCATGGAATATCTTAAGCTGTGGATTGCCTATTAATCTCCTTCATACACATTCTTTGAACCTAAAGTCTTGATATCCTCAATATCAACTGTTAGGATAATTTAGTGGGTTGCATATAGCCATATAACTATATACATGTCTATCATTGTATTTAGTAATTAGGAGGCTATTTTACTAATCTAATTCAGAAAAATTTAATATTTATAAAAATAACTTTGATTTAAAAACATTCACCAAAATGACTTGAATTGAACAGTAAATTGGAGTTTTGGGAACCCAATGGCAGGCGTTACATAATTTTTAGCCCCATGATTGCCTGATGATTGTGTCAGACTTCAAAAAATTAATTTTTTAAGTTTGGGAACCCAATGGCCGGCACTAGGGTATTTTTTTTAAATCGTATCATATTGGTATATAAAAAACCAGTATTTTAAAAAAAATTGGTTATGGCCTTGTAATGGCCCGCACCAAAGATATAAAAAAAAAATTGGTGTTGGCCAGTACATGACAGGCACCAAATACTTTTTTCGTGTCACAAGGCAATTTTTCTTTTTTACTTTAGGACATTGATGGCTGGCACCAGTGTATTTTTTTTTAATTTTACATAGTCGGCACCAAGTACAATTTCGGCACCCAATGCATTTTTTTTGGAACACTGATGGCCGGCACCAGTCTATTTTTTTTTAATTTGGGTAATGACCAGCACCAAGTACATTTTTTGCCTCCCAATGCAATTTTATTTTATTTTTCACTTTGGGACACTGATGGTCGGCACCACCTTTTCCAGGTCCTACTTTTTTTTTTTGGTTTTGGGATAGCGATGGCTGGCAGCAACTTTATCATATTAAAAAATTTATTTTTTCTTATTTTGGAACACGGATGACCGGCACCAAACCTTGTATATAGTGGGTGGTTTGGGTTCTGATAGTAGATTGTAAATGAGAGTTTTTCGTGGTGTACAATCGAATTTCAGGGTTAAATTATATACTGTCATGTTTTAAAGGAATTGAATTATATACTGTCATATCCACCCCAAAGGTTATTCCATTAAGGGTTGGATGACTTTCTGCACCATAAATGGCTAACCGAGATGTCCAACGCAGATGGACATTATCTATGGTACAATAACGTTTATTCCACAATTTATAAGTGAGGTACTGATGCAACGTAGACCTAATTCAAGTAGAAGACGACTAATTGTGAAGAAACTACTATTCAAAATAATTGTATTATTTCTTTAGAATTTTTGTATTTTTTTATATCTGTAAATTTAATGTAGTTGTCTAGGATTTAAGGTTTCATTTTTATATTTTCGTATATTAATTTCTTAGAATGTTTGTATTTTTTTTATATTTGTATACTTAATGTACTTGTTTATGATTTAAGGTTTCGTTTTTATATTTTCGTGTATTAATTTATTAGAATGTTCGTATTTTTTTGTATATGTAAATATAATTTAATCCATATTATATGTGTTGGAATTTAAAATTTTCGTGTATTAATTTTACCTATCTGTTTGTAGTTTGTTGGATGTTTAAATTTAATTTAGTGCGTATTATTTTTTTGTATTAATATTGTAGAATGTTTGTATTTTATTGTATATATTTTTTATTAAATATTTCGAAGTCATTTATTCAAACAATTAATTATTTTAGAGAAATTAAATTAATATTAAAAACAGAATAATTACAAAATAAAATAAATATTTACATGTAAAAATTAAAATTATCGTGATCTCAGCGACGTCCCCAACGTTGGCTTGTAACGGTCCGGACGCCTCCGTCAGCCGTGTTCCCAGCCGAATAAGGGTTTGCATTTTCACCCTCCACTGACCCTTTCTCGTTTATGTTTTCAGGGGTGTCATCCAAATTAGGGTCACTGAAATCATCGTTGAGATCACAGTGGGACTGATCACCATTATCAGACCCTTCATCACCATTATCAGACCCTTCATCACCATCTTCTATGGTGGCCAACACCTTTGGATGGATCTCTAGACAAGTACATGAGTTTGAGATGTTATACGAATATCCACCGATGTTTGGATTTTTGAGAGTTGGCATTGATCGTCTAAAACTCGACTGATCTTCCTAGGAGACGTTAAGATCAAAATCAATTCCAGAGCGTTGGCTTGCTAGAATTACAACTTGAATGTGATCCGATTCAGCTATCTCCGCGAACAACTCAACTGGGCTGAGATTTTTTATCTTAGGGGGGCAATAAATTGCTATCATTGTCCCTAGATTATCATCATCTTCATGCTCCATTTACGAGAACTTGAGCTGATCAGTTGAAACTGGAAATTTGTAAAACAGTTTTAAACATTTGCTTTCCACAACGAATTGCTATCTTTGTACTGATTTTTCGTTTTAAATCTGCCAGCGAAATATGCTTGTTGAATCTCATTCATATTCTTTTTTCAACTTTGAAATAAACAACCTTTTTCAGTTATATTTATTATTTCTCCATCAAAATGAACATAAACAAACAAAATTTAAGAACTCATCTTAAAAAATTTTTGCTTCCTTCTCAACAAAGAAAACTAATATTTTTAATCTCGATTTTCAAATAATAAAACAAAGAAAAAGAAAACAAAAACTCAAATGGAAGACAAAACACCTATATATATATGATAAATATGGTGCCGACCATCACTGTCCCAAAGTACAAAAAAGAAAGAAGCATGGGGAGCCAAAATTTGAACTTGGTGCCGGCCATCTATTGGCTTGCACCTATTTTTTTTTAAATACAGTGGTGCCTCCCATCAGTGTCCTAGAATAAAAAAAATTTGTCTTGGGGACCAAAAATTGTACCTAGTGCCGGCCATCTACTGGCCAACACCAATTCTTTTTTAAATGTACTTGGTGTCGGCCATTAAATGGCCAGCACCCAAATTTTTTTTTTTAAATACCCTGGTGCCGGCAATCAGTGTCCCAAAGTAAAAAAAAATATTACCTTAGGACTCGAAAAATGTACCTAGTGCCAGCTATTACATGGTCAGCACCATTTTTTTTTAAATTCACTGGTGCCAGCCATCAGTGTTCCAAAGTAAAAAAATTGGCTTGGGACACAAAAAATACCTGGTGCCAGCCATCTACTGGTCAGCACCAATTTTTTTTTATATCTCTAGCGCCGACCATTACATGGCCAGAACTAATTTTTTTTAAATACTAGTATTTTTTATACCAGTATGTTACGATTTAAAAAAAAAACCTGGTGCCAGCCATTGGGTTCCTAAACTCAAAAAAATTAATTTTTTAAAGCATGACACAATCATCCCAATCTACTTTTCATTTCAGGTCATTTTGGTGAATATTTTTGAACCATGATCATTTTTGTAAATATTAATTTTTTTTAGGTTAGATTGGTAAAATAGCCTAATTAGTAAATATTGTATCCCATTTACTACTCCCTAGAATTTTATGTGGGTGGAACCCTGAGAGAGACCAAATCAAACTAAAAGCTAAAAGACCCATTTCTTTCACATCAACATAAATTCAATGTGGTGATTGGTTAAAGTTGAAATGAGCATTTGTCAACATGGCATCTCTAGGCTATTTTACCCTTTTAACCCAAAATTTTTTTTACAAGAATGACTTTAGTTAAAAAACATTCACTCAAATAACTTCAAATGAACAGTAAAATTAGGTAATGGGAAATAGATGGCCTGCACCACTAATTTTTTTCTATTAAAAAAAATAAATTTTAGGGTTTTGGACACTAGATGGCTGACACCTATGTATTTTTTTAAAAAAAAAATTTTTGGGTGCTGGCACACTGATGGCCGACACCGTTTTACCTTATTTAAAAAGTAATTTTTTAGGGGGTGTGGTGTCGGCCAACAAAGGGCCAAAATCACCCAACAAAAAAAGGGAATATTGCAACATAACCCTATAAATATGTAGTTCAATATATTTTAAATTAATTTTAAAATTTAAATGTGAGTGATGCAATAATAATTAAAAAACATGATAAGAGTTTAATATTATTTTAAAATATAAAATATGTAATTAAACTTGGGAAATAAAAAAGAGGAGAAAATAAGGAGGGGTTATGTTAAAATATTCTTTTTTTGGGTGATTTTGGCCCTTTGTTGGCCGGCACGACACCCCCCAAAAAAATTATTTTTTAATCAAATAAAGTTGGCTTGGCCATCAATGGGACAGCGTCTCAAAATTTTTTTTTTTAAAAAATAAATGGGTATCGACCATCTAGTGTCCAAAACCTTAAAAATTATTTTTTAATAAAAAATTAATTGTACCGGCTATCTATTTCTCATTACCCAATTTTACTATTCATTTCAGGTCATTTGAGTGAATGTTTTTGAGCTAGGGTCATTTTTTGTAAATATTATTTTTTTGGGGTCAAAAGAGTAAAATAGCCGCATCTCTAGGTTCCCTTAAAATGATATTTTTCTTGACTTGTTGCTAAGTGAGAGCTTCAGTACTACTTAATCATGAGACAGTAGGTGGATGAAGACGAAATTCAACAAAGAAGAGAATCTTAATTGAAAAAACAAAAGGTCAAATCTTAAAAATGGGGCATGTTTTGGATTGTTGTGTGCTATGGTTGAGCATCATTCGCATTGTTTTCCAGAAAGATTCTTTGTTTTCGTCAACCCTATTCACTAATTACCATCCAAATTCTCTCACTCACTCAAACCTAAATCATTCAACAAAAGCATCTCTGATTTTTGTTTCTTGGACTTGGGTATCAAACGTTGGAGATTATTACATTTTCACTATCAATATTTTTAATATTCACCCACAACATAATCATTTAAAGTTCTCTGTTGACACATCAAAGATTCGAAGACTATTATACATTTTTTTTTTCAAATTTTAAGATCCGAATCCTAACTATTATACGTTAATTTAATTTATTTATTACTTAATTATATCTACAAGAAAAAGGGAAAAAAAATCATATAGCATGAAATTATTGGTAAAAGATCTTTTTAGTCCCTCACAATTTCGAAATTGAACAAATTGGTCCTTTTAAAAAGAACAAAGTCATTTAATCGTGTCACTTTTGAAGTAAGCAACTAAGGGCAATTAATTAAGACGTTAATATCTTATGTCGATTGTACATAATTTTGATTGGTATAATAATAAATTTTGGCCCTTGATTATACATATTTTGTCAATTTGGTCTTGATTCTAAAAAAACAAACAAATTTAGCCTCAAAATTTACACATTTACATAAATATTGTGAGCTAAATTTGTTAAATCATGACAAACTTGAAAGAATATATAAAGTTTGAGGACTAAATTCATTATTATACCAATCAAATTTATATACAATTGATGAAAACAATTAATGTTATGATTAATTATCCTTGGTTGCTCACTTTCGAATTTGACAGGGATTAAATCACTCTGATTTTTTTTTAAAATGACCAATTTATTCAATTTCAAAATTGAAAGAGACTAGAGGGTTGTTTTTACCGAAATTATCCGATATATTTAGTTTTGTTGCACGCATCACTTCAAAGGCCTTAAAAGCTGAAATGTGTTTTCAATGAACTTTGTCGGCAGGAATTTCTAATCAAAGACAATTCTTTAAATTAGTTAACTTTGTAAAATCTCAAGTAAAAAAAGGACAATACTTATAAATAAGGTAAGTTGCCAAAAATAATAAGGTAAATTATTAAAATAGTCACTTTTGTTTCCCTCAGGTTATATTTTAGTCACTTATGTTTGAAATGTTATATTTTAATCACTTACGTTAACTTGTTGTAATATTTTAGTTACCGAGTTGTTAATTTCCGTTAACAGTGTAACGGTAAGCTGATGTAGCACGTTAAATTATTATTTTAAACAAAATTTTTAGGTTAAATTATACAACTGGTCCGGTGGTCCCTATATCTTTTCATTTTGAGCAATTCTTTTATTTCTTTTAACTTTATTTCTTTTTCTTTATTTTCTATTATCTTCTGCTTTTCTATTTTCCTCAATTCTCCATCTCTTTTAACGTAAAAGAAAAAAAATAAATTGCTCAAAAAAAAAAGGAACTAGTTGTATATTTTAACCTAAAATTTTCGTTTCAAATGATGATTTAATGTGCCACATTAGCTTACCATTACACCATTGACGACAATTAATGCTTAGTGACTAAAATGTTACATCACAATAACGTAAGTGACTAAAACATAACATTTAAATATAAGTGACTAAAATGTAACCTAAGAGAAACACAAGTGACTATTTTAATAATTTACCCAAAACAATAAGGTAATTCAATTTCGGTATGATAATTATCAATTATTCTTTTTCATATAATGAAAATTTTTATTATAATCATTTGATGACTTAAGTGTTTAATCATTTCGGTTGAAAGTTAAAAAAAAAAAAGGCAGCTGGTACAGAAAAAGGTAATTAATTATCTCTTAATTATATGAAAAGTAATTATTTAACTTTCATTATAGAAAATTAATGTAGGTTTTTCTTGTGACTTGGTTTTATTTATGTATGGAACTGAGAAGCTATATAGCAATGGGAAGGCTGAACATGAGCAGGGTTTAGGGTAAAAGAAAATGTGAATAAAGGCAATTACAAGGCATGGGCAACAGAAGCCATGGTGCCTAGCGCATGCTAGACAAGCCATGGACCCACCAATCTCACACCACATGCTCAACATTGTATGATCAATTTCTATGTGTCTTCTGGGGATTTTCAATATTGGTCTTACTCTTATATATCTTCCATCTTGTTTGGTTGCCGAGAAAATCTAATAATGCATCAATAGTAATATATTAATCCAGTTGAGAAAAAGAGCCCATTTTCATTCCCAAATTTCTTTTTGTTCATTATTTTCAACCCATTAGTGTTATGATGGTAGCATGTTATAGTTATGTTGTAGGGTTGGGCAGACCAACCACTATCGTTCCAAGGATATCAATTATAAAAAAAGGCTGTTAAACCAAGCTTTTTTGCGTTATTTTTTGCTTAGCCTGCTGCATTAACAAGGATATTTTAGCCTCTCTATATAAAAAATACCATATTTTCCTACAGGGTTGCATTACTAATACCTCCTTTGATTACATATAATTTGTGTGATTGAGTCGGGATCGGAAGTCAATACCAACTCAGATAAAAAATTTACTAAAATTACTTTACATATTTTAAATAAGTTATATTATGACGAAAGTATTTTTCTCTTTCTTTTATTAAAAAAATTTACAAATGTTGATATTTGGACATATGACACCAACATCTATAAATTTTTTTTTACCACTCCAACCAAACTTTATTTTAATATTTATATACATTTCAATGTTATTATACAAATTATTTCACCGACATTGTTTGTATATATTGATAATGTCGTTGATTAAATTGGTGTCACAAGTCAACTCTATACCAACTCAAGAAAAATGACACTAGCATGATAAACAATTAAAGCACATTTAATATTTTTAATTTGATGTATTTACCTATTTAAATTTCTATATACTCATAATTAATTTTTTTTATTTTAATTCCATACATATTGCATATGTGTTATTGTTAAGCTTTATCTTTTATTTATTTATTATATGTTATTTTTAAACGCTCACATGTACTCTAAATACGTGATTTTCACACACAAATGCATATGATAAAATTTATATTATTAATATAAAAACTTCATTTTTATATATGTATCAAAACAATTTAGAATAATATGAAGAATAATTAGTATAAATTTAAACTTACAATAAAAAATCTAGTAAAAAATAATATCTATTCAATATAAAAAAAATTTCCTCCTTTTTCTTAAAGTGAATCATGAGTTACTAAAAATATATTATATGTGCTCTTTTTGATAGAATGTCTAAACTAATTATAGCCCCTCCCTAACCTTTAAGTAAGAAGATAATGCACTTTAACACACTTAAACCCATGTCTTCATGCACTAACGGCAATATCAATGTCAATCGAATTAAAATTCAATCAACATTGTTTGTATTATTTTGAATGTGTTATTTTAAGTTTTTCAAATTTAAATTATTCTTTTATAATTATAAGTAAGTTATAATATAGTATTTTGAGTTTATATATATGTTAAAAGCAATTAATTAATTAATTAATTAGTAAACATTAGTAAAATTTCATGATTAAAAATATTTTAATAATGAAATTTTAGTAGAATTTATAATTTGATGAATTTAATATTATCATTAAATTTAGGTTAGTCTCAACTTTTAAATTAGAGTATTGTTAATGTTGATTAATATTAATACTGACTCGAACTTAAATTACATTTTAATAATTAGGTAATACGGGTTGGATGTAATCATAAATTTAAGCCATTGTAATAGTGGCGAATTTTGGATTTTTAAGTTGTGAAATTAATTCCAACAATTCAGGTTCGCAAAGCTTATAGGTATATCTATATACATGTATATATATTTATAATAGTAAATACTGATAATTTGAATGCAATTTTTCGAGCAAGAAATGGAGAGAACTTCACTCATTTCACAACTATTTTTCTTTTTACAAAAATATGTCTTCATTATGCATCAAACGATATAATAATAAGCGATAAAAGCCTCTTCATCATCATCGTAATCTCTTCATTTCTTCCCCTTCACTTAGCAAATAAGCATATTCCAATATCACAATCTGAACTCGAATTTAAGAACTCGTTCAACTTATTCCCTTCTTCTCTACTACTATTCTGCAATAACATCAATGCCATGTCTGAGTTATTACTATTACTATTATTATTATTAATGGCGTCAAAGCTTGAAACTCCTTCACCCTCAAATCTATCTTCTTGGCTCAGCTGAGAAGCAACAAACTTATCAAGTGCTCTCCAATCAGTCAATTTCTTGCTATTGTTCAGCTCTTCATCATCTTCTTCTTCATGTTTAGTCTTCTCTGATATGGAGCTCGGCCTCTTTATTAATGGCAGTGATGGGCTTTCCAGCTCAGGAAGCTCTACAAACTGATCATCCGAGTGATCCACAAAGTTGGAATAATTATCTGCTTCTTTCTTACAAAGGAGATTTTGGGGTAAAAAGTTCTGCCTGGGTATGTAATCGATTGGATCGACCACTGAACTCATGCCACTTGCTTCATCATAGAAATAGCTCGACTCCCACACTTGCATGTTCTTGGTTTGACCAGTGATTCTCTTCTTAAAAGCTCTACAAACCACCCATCCTTCCTCCTGCAAAAAAAAAAAAAAAACTTTAAAAACTAATCAAACAATAGCATATGACATATGAAAACAATAGAAGGAGATGGAATTTTGCGTAACCCATCATGTAGTCAAAGTGACATGAATAAGGGTTGAGATAAAGAGCCCATGCCAGAAAAGGAATAGGGCCGGGATCGAAAAGCATACTAACTTTTTTTTTTTGACTTTTTTTTGGTCGAATCTTTTTTTTTGACTTTGAGATGGTGGACATGACATGAAGATGAAGAAGATATATATGCTTTTTTTTTCATTTAATAACAACTATGTTAGACAAAGAATGGGATAATTTAATTAAGGATGATAATATTTATGTATGTGGGCTTGCCTTCGGAGAAGCATGATCATCGGATTCGAGTCTGTATTCATGCATGATCCAGTCAGATTTCTGGCCATGAGGAGCTCGTCCTTTGTAGAAAACAAGAGTCTTCCTCATGCCGATCAGCTTTGATTTATCATACACTGCTTTGTCTCTCCCTGTTGCTTTCCAGAAACCAGCCATGGTTGCTCTGTTAGTTCTTGTCCCTGTTGGATACTTCTTATCCTTGTGGCTGAAGAAATACCACTCGTTTTGCTCCTCACATCCTATTTGGCATCTCTCTGTTCATCACCAACATACATTAATCAGCTCTTATGCATACAGCTACACACACGTATACAACTGAACTGATCCATGTCTAGGGTTTTTAAGTTCTCATGCAAAAAATGAAACCCAGACTGTGGATCTAGATCAGCAAAATTAAAGAAACCCTAAAAGATTATCAAAACCAAAAAGGAGAAAGAAAGAAGGTGGTTGGTGGTGATTTATATGTATATAGATATATACCTTTAAGATCCCATGGTTCGATTCTATAGAGATCGATTTCTTTGATAACATCAAGATCAATCTTCTGTGATCCAACTTTCTTTCTCAGATAATACCCAACAAGCTCCTCGTCCGTCGGGTGGAACCGGAATCCAGGTGGGACACATGACTCCGTTGACTCCATCATAACTCTTGTTGCTGCTGCATCAAGTTCACCAACACTACTACTATTAGCATTACCCACTCCTCGAGTCCTCTTACTTCATCATCTCTAAATTATAACCAATAAATCTAACTTAAATAAGAGAACAGGAGAAAAAGAAAAAAGACTTAAAAGGGTAAATGAAAAAAAAGCTAAAAAAGATAATGAATTATTTTCTATTAAAAAGGTGACCAATGCTATAAATAACAATCAAGTATATAACTTGGGTTAATTCATATATACGATCCTTTTGTATTCCAAATTGCTATTTTTATATATAAAAAGAAAAAAGTATTATAGCTAGGTAGCTCATTTGGTAATAAGCAGCACTCACTCACAATGTTGCTTAGTTTCTCTTATGACAGAAACTTAAAAGTGAAAACCAATTATTTCAAATATAAAAGAAGAAGAAGAAGAAGAAGAAGAAGAAGAAGAGATGAAAGGGAAAAAGGGGAAAAACAAAGAATCATTAGAATTAAATATAAAAATAAAATGGAACATAATCCCCCCCTCTAGAAAACAGACAACTAGAGGTTTGAGGTAATGATGTTGTCTTGTGTAGTTGTGCTGGTGAATGGTGGAAATGATGCATCAAGAACGGGATTTCCATTACTAAACTATTATAACAACTGCTACTATATATATAAAAACAAATTACATTCTTCATTTAAAAAAGAATAACTATACTATAAAGATTTGAGTTTGGGACTGTAAAAAGAGTAATATAATAAAATTTAAAGTCACTTTAAAATTAAGGGGAATTTTAAATTTTAAATTTAATTATATATATTTTTACACTGATCACAATTAAGCATGCGTTTGTTTGTTTGTAAGACAAAATTTAAAAAAGAAAACAAAAAAGGAGGTTTGTTTTTTCCTTGGAAGGCAAAAAGAAAGAGAGACACCATTTCCATATGGATCAAAGGCCTGACATCTTCTGACAAGCACTATAGAAAAAGAAAACGAAAACGAAAAAGAAAATAGAAAAGCAGTGTTGATGAGGAACTTGCAGAAGCTGTGTCTGATCGCCAATGAAGCGGAGCCGGTCCACTTTGTCTGCTTGTCCAGAATATCCATAGCACCTCTGACCAGTGACTTCTTTTATGTGATAGGTTGATGATATACTATTACTACCAGAGACAAAATCAAAATGCAAACCCGAACAAAATATTTTCAGGGTTTGGCTTTCAATTCTCGAATAGCTATACTTTTCAAAACGTTCACTTAATCAATAAAAAAAACGACTTTTAAACTTAATTCAGAATTTGGCAATAAGGTCATGTTTTCACATCATAAGCGAGGTGAGAGTCAAGATCAGGTAAGATTTTTTTGTCAGCAAGTTGCAAGCTGCTAGAGAGAGACCTAGAGTGAAAAGGAGATGGAGTCCAACTCAGGGTTTTTCTAGATTAAATCATCAGTTTAAGAAAAATTGCCTGTTAGTGTTAGAATGTGCAGAAGACAAAAGAAATGAACGTTCTAACAATTTGTTTACCAAATTTCAGTCTTATATATTATATATGGAATAAGGTGGCTTTCTTTGACCAAACAAAAATTATGTGAAAAATAGAGAGATTAACCGGACTGTGACATCCAAACTTGTAATCTAGGGAAGCAGCGATGTGCTGCCTTATAGAAAGAGAAAGAGAGATTAAAAAAAAAAACAGGCTGATAAATGCAAAAGAATGTGGAAAAGAATAAATTATTGAATGGAAACAAAGATGATTTTGCATGCAAATGCAAAGAAGCTTACCCGGTTATACGAACAATGAAGTAGTAGCTGTTGAGATAAGAAGACGAGAAGGAGAAGAATGAAGAAGAAGATGTGAAAAGGGACAGAGAATTAAAGAATAGAAGGGGAAGCGAATCTAAAAGGGTAGAAGGGATAGGGGAGGACCGCTCGATTGCGCATGGTTGATGCCTGTCCCCACTGCCCTTACGTCAAAGCTTTCTATACTACCTTTCACTCTTTTTTTTTTTTTGCCTTTTTACATATCTCGACGCTTTCACGACAAGTCAATCTATATACCACTTCTCTTTTTGTTTATTTATTATTTTTAATTAAAGCATATTTTAGGTTGATTTTATGATATATAGAAATTAAATTTTTAGAGATTATATTTATCATTTTAATAATATTTAATATTCGAATTTTTTTCTTTCTATTAGAAATACTACCTTTATCACTATTTTTTTAATATGATTTTTATTTTTATTTTTTTACACAATATTTTTTATCTATAATCCTTAGTCAATCTATAAATAAAATAATAATGTGGGTTAACATACTTAAATTCATAAATTTTTACATTAACAATAATATTTTTATAATCAAATTAAGACTTATTTATTCTTGTAAATTTTTAAGAAAAATAATAACGCCTCGTATTCATTGTCGGATGAGACTAATCCTAAAGCTTAACTTAGCATAATAAATAGAATGTTAACTTTGTTTTTTTTATATATAAAGTCGCTGCACTTTTCGTTTTAAATTATATTTATTGAAAAAAATAGTATTCTTTACTTATACAGATGCCACGTTGGTATACATTTCGACAACCTCGGCCACGTGTTGCCGACAAGAATCTTTCCACTCTGTCACTCACTGATTCACTAATAAGACCATTTATAAATGTTAACTGTGAATTTGAGTTTTTTAATGAGATATATTGTATTATTTTTATTTATTATGGTAATTATATTAATAATAATTATATATTTTGATATCAGAATTTTTTAATATTTAATCAATATTTTAGAATTGATTTAATGAAAATTTATAATTATCTAATAATATTAATATTTAAGTGTCTAAAATCAACTCTAATATTAGATTTAAATTACATCTGTTGTATTGTATTTGACAAATTAAACATAAAATTAAATAAATTCATAATTAACACTAAATTTATTTTTTTAACAAAATTATAAAAATTTTAAACATAATAATATTAGCAATTGACTTTCATGAGATCAATCTTAAAACCCAAATTAAACAGTAAAAGTTAACATTATCACTTTTGGGGACAAAAATATATAACTTTTTATCGAATACATGTACCAATTTGAACAAAAAATAATACAAGTACCACACTAGAAAAGAGTGTCAAACTCAGGTTCAAAATGATATCATTTGAATCTGAGTTTTCTTCTTAAAAGTATAATGCTTCTTATCATTATACTCAACACTTTTTTTATTATTAAATGGGTTAATACATTCTTTGGGCTTGAACTTAACACTTGTCCTTGCATTGGGATTACTTTTTTTCTCCAAATTAATCCTTGAACTAGACAAATATTATTCTAACATCGGAACCTGAATTATTTTTTAGTTCAAATTAATTCTTAAGGCTTGAACTTATTTTTTTATCCAACTTTTTTCGACAAACTATTAGGAATTAACTTAAAAAATATATATATAAATCCTGATATAAAAAAATTACAAAATTTAAATATGGGTAAACTACAAAAATAGTCACTTTTGTTTGCCTCATGTTACATTTTAGTCATTTATGTTTGAAATGTTACGTTTTAGTCACTTATGTTATTATTTTGTTACGAAGTTATCACTCTTCCGTTAAGTTCTATTATCTCCCTAACGGTAATCCTACGTGACAGTCCAACTAGATATTACTGAATCTGCTAATACATACTTCATCCGGATAAAGTATGTATTATTAAAATTAAATTAAAATATTAAATAAGAAATAAAATTATAAAACAATATGTTATTTGGAAAATAATTATTATTGTAATGAGATACATGTTTTATTAGGTATAAGTATTTAAAATTTTATTTTTGTAATGTGATATATTCATAAATATATATATAATCATATTAGTGAATCTGTTAATACATACTTCATCCGGATGAAGTACGTATTAGCAGATTCAGTAATATTTAGTTGAACTGCTACGTAAGATTACCGTTAGGGAGATAACAGAACTTAACGGAAGAGTGATCACTTCGTAACAAAATAATAACATAAGTAACTAAAACGTAACATTTCAAATATAAATGACTAAAATGTAACATGAGGCAAACAAAAGTGACTATTTTTGTAGTTTACCTTTTAAATATTAACTTAGATAAAAGGAAATTCAAACCCACCTTATTAGCCACAATTGTTGACCAATATACGATGGTATATATTCCTATCGTAATCCGAATGATGGGGCTGATGCATGCCCCAACAGGCGAGATCTGTGAGATCTGTGTTGATGATCAATTTAAACTAGCAATGCCGGCATAGATAAAAATGCAAGGACGCACGGAGGATTATATGGTTTGAAATTTTGATTCTTATTTATTTTATGCAAATATCATAGAGTAATTCGGAATCAAGCATGTCGCACGTTCATGCTAAATTTGGATACCAATTATTTGGCTTGGACCAATACAACGTTACTTTTCTTTACCATATAATTTCATGCAAATCTCTGAATAATTCAAAAAAATGCCAAACTTTTGTACAAATTTTGTAAAACGAAAAAAAAGAAAAAGAAAAAGGAAAAGAAACGTTGAGTGCAAAAATTGAGTTACAGTCTTACAACGATTCAAATTCGCTTTCACAATTTAGTGTGAGAAGAAACAAAACTATAAAAAGGTAACATAATTGAACTGCATAAATTAATATCAAAAACTAGTCTATGTTGGAAAAATATTTGTGGAGTCTTGATTACTCAATTTCGAAAATTATCATGTACAATTATATGTAAGAGTTTCAAAAATTTACTATGCATTAATGCTGTGTGTGAGTTTTAGTCTGAATTAATCAACTTTTGTCTAGATTTTTCTAGTTATTAATTCATTTATGCTATAATATAGTTTGATTCTATTGGGTTGGAATCTATATTTGAATTTGTATTTTGATTGTACAATTTGTATAAACTTTCAAAAAGAAAATTCACTAAATGAGTTTCGTAGCTAGTTATTTATCTCTTTGAAAATTAAGCCAATGGTAAATACATTGATATCAACCAAAAAAAATTACTGCACAAATTAATTTAATTAATCTAAATCATCACCTTTAAAAATAGCTTTCTATAATATAGTGTTGAACTCTATGATCACATGTATACTTCAAACATATTTATATATATAAGTTATTATAAGACTCAAATCTTGTTAAAGATTATACATATATATATCCATCAATTACTAAAGCAAATGCTTGGATGCATATCTTTGTTTGAGACATGATTTCTAAACAAATGGTATAATATAATATTATGGCCAAGAACATGGATACAATGGAGACAGGAAGTGGATGCATTGTCCACGTATGACGGTGGTGGGTCGGCGGTGGGTCTACAATCATGCGGCGGACCGCATCATTGAACTCATTAAACCCTCATTGTGGACCCACAGCCACCACCTAGCTGGGGCGGTGAAGCCGAAAACCCATCTCTCTTCTTTTCATAGTTTAACACAACGATGTATAAGCAATATTAAATAATACTTGGCTAACATATGAAAATAAAATAAAATGTGAAGATAAGATTTAGCGTAACCAGCCAAAGTATATCTTTGGGGGGTCCTATAAGGATCTTAAACCCCTTTTTTTCCTGACATAGACAACCCTCCAAACTCCTTTTCTTTATTTTCTTTTTCCCTTTTGTTTTTTCTTCTCAAGGAACACTGCCTTACCTTAAGATATATAAAACAATCTCATGACCTACACTTATATCTCGACACTCTTCCACTTATACTCTTAAGGTGTGAAAAACAAGCTTCTTTCAAGCGACTACCACCATGATTGCACCTCTTTGTAGGCATTAATTTCATAACGTTCGAATTCACAAAGAAATAAAAATACAAATTCTTCTGGACAATATATTTTAAAAATTTATCAGTAAAATGTCATTCTATGAGATGATAATTGACCATCATGTGATATAGAGAGTAGTGGATGTATCCTGTGGCTAATTTATATTGAAAAGCATGTGAATGATTTGAAAACAACACCCGAACAAACACTTTCTTCTCTCAAATGGTTTGCAAAATATTGCAGTAAAACCAGGGTTTTTAATATATCAGAATCATTGTGAAAGAATAGTAGTGTTGAAGGTTTTAACTTTTTTATCCTTTTAGGTATGTGTATATGTCAGTGAAAGAACAGTAACACAGAGAGACAAAACAGGCTTTAGGAAAAACAAGGAGTTTTTCAGTTTCACAAAGGGATATATGTGTCTGATGTTGATTAGTTGGTCGCCTGTAATGGATAGGCCATTCATTAGACCACGTTTCTCAACAGGGAGAGCTCTCAAATATGTAGAGATGGGCCATTTTGATTGGCAAAGAATGGGCGACAAATTGATAATGCCATAACAAGGAAGGGAGCTGGGTCCTGGTGGTTTACAATGGGGAATTGGGCTCCTCACTGTATACATATTCGTTGCCCCATATGAGGGGTCCAATTCGCATCGATTATAACACGATGGAAATTGACTCTTTAGATCTCTCTGTTTAGCTCATGTTGCGCAGACAAACCTTTTTTGCTCTTTTTTCTTCTAGATTCTACAATTTGGGATTCATTATAATTATATTACATTTTTTTTCCTTTGTCGAAAAGGTTTGATTCTTTTTGTTGGTACCTTTTATTTTTCCATTTTAATAAGCTTTTGATAATACCCCAAACACACACACACACACTCACACATACAATATGATTACAACACATGGTTTTTACAAGATTACATATTTACACAAGTTGTGATTATTTAAATAGCTTAGTTTTTCTAATAAAAAAACATATTTACATACAGTCTTTAAACTGATTAACACGTTTCAAGTGCATTAAACTTAATGGTAAGTGATTAAAGACAATGGTTAAGATAAGGTAATAGGGGTCTTTTGGTTTAAATTAATGGAGCCATCATTGAAATAATTAAAAAGCGAAGGCAATTAATATTATGGACGTTGTGATGACCTTTCCATAAGTCCACTATCAGAGCTTTAGGCTCATTTCAAATCGTAAAAGACCAAAATGGACTATCACTGGATAGCACAATTAAATGATTACACTTTGATGGTTTGTTTTTGTCCACATTAGTTGCTATTATTATTTCACGATTGATGAGCCTCTTTGAGTCGAGTTTTTTTCTAGTGTGAAAATGCGAAATTTTAGAGTATAGTTTTTGGGCTTCTTAATTATTTTTTAAGGAGTAAACCCATGAAAAAGTTCCCTAATTGAGCCCAAATTTGGCCTAAAATATGCCCATAAAAAACTTGTTCTAAAACAGGCCCAATAAACATTTTTAATTGAGTTAATGATATGGCTATGGGCATTGGCCACTAAGAAGCTTCATAGATCGTTTTCCATCTCTGTCTCTCTTTCTTCTCTAATTATTGAGGAAATCCACCGATCAAAGTTGTTCAAATCGTGGGTGAAAGTCTTGAGAAACTAAAATGGCGTCCACATTCAGCGGCGATGAAACTGCTCCGTTCTTTGGCTTCCTTGGGGCCGCTGCTGCTCTCGTTTTCTCCTGTAAAAAACATGAGCCCTTTCCAACTCCAAAAGTTTTGCCGTTTTTGATTGGTGTTAATATCCGTATCCAATTGGTTTTCGGTTTTTTTTTCAGGTATGGGAGCGGCGTACGGAACGGCCAAGAGCGGTGTCGGAGTGGCGTCGATGGGAGTGATGAGGCCAGAGCTGGTAATGAAATCGATCGTCCCCGTTGTTATGGCTGGTGTTTTAGGTATTTATGGGTTGATTATTGCGGTTATTATAAGCACCGGGATTAACCCAAAGGCCAAATCTTACTACCTTTTCGATGGCTATGCTCATCTTTCCTCTGGTCTCGCTTGTGGCCTAGCTGGTCTCTCTGCTGGCATGGCTATTGGAATCGTCGGCGATGCTGGCGTTAGGTATTTTATCTAATCTGATTGTAATTACCTTTTTTTTTATTATGCTATTTTCCCTTTTCTTCTCTTTAAAGTTGAAATATTGTTTGCAGAATTCAAAATTTTTTTACCTGATTCTAGTAATAAAAGCAATTGAACTTAGGGCATGCTAAAATCTGCGATTTCAGAAATGTAGTCTTAGAAGTCATTTTGGTGAAGTTTTAGCTTTTAGATTTGGCTTGCAACTACTCGCACCCAAGTATTGTCAAAAGGCATTTCGAAGTACGGGCTTAAGTTTCTACATGTATATACATAAATATTATATAGTTTCCCAATCTGGGTAGAGCTGGTAAAAGTATCATAGAGGCTCTTGTACTAAGAGTCCGATTGCATTTTGGCCCCTCTACTCAAAGAATTGGACAAATATCTTAGATCAAAGAGCAAACTGATCTTTTTGTTAACAGTAGAAATAGATGAAATTTTTAATAGAAAGGACCAGATTGGAAAAAAGAATTAGTCAGATTGGAAATTTTTAACTAATCTAATGTACTGAGGCTAATTTGCCCATTTTCCAAGTAAAAGGGGCAAAATACAATCTGATTCCTAGTATCATACTTTTACCAAGTAGATGCTCATAGTTCCCAATGATACAATCTAATGTACATTAATATTTGTCTCATGATACCTGTGAGCCATTGGAATAGTTGCCAATGGATATAGCTTTCTGGTATTTTCTTGTATTGCATCCAATTTATGGCCGATAGTCATTGTTGTTTTCTCTCGGTTACTTGTATATATAAATTATGGCAAGTATGAGAATGCACGAAGTTTGATTTAGTTTGTCTGTGAATTTATTTGCAGAGCCAATGCCCAACAACCAAAGCTTTTTGTCGGAATGATTCTTATTCTCATTTTTGCGGAGGCTTTGGCTCTGTATGGACTCATCGTTGGCATCATCCTCTCTTCTCGAGCTGGCCAGTCCCGAGCAGAATAGAGTTCAAGGTTCTGAGACTTGGGTTGTTGCTAGTTGGTGTTACTCAGTTGTCTCTTCTCCAATAGCATGCACTGTGAAACATTTTTCCAGAAGTTATTTTGAATCCATTGATGAATTTCTTGAAGTGGTTTATGCTGTTTGTATGATTGAGAAGATAGGTGTAAGTTGAAATAAACGTTGTTTTGCATTTTCTTTTTTAATCTATGCCTTTAGGCTGTAATTTACATGTAAGTTGAATTTAATGTAAGATTGCTCCACTTTGTTCAGTTCATCATAAGCCTAATCAGATGGTTTTAACCTTTTTATGTATATTAGATAGACTGATAGACAATATGTGCATCCATTTGAAAATTGGATGACTAATGACACTTTCCACCTTATTTTAATTGAAGACGACTTTGGTGGATTATGTGTTAGTGCAATTTTTTCATATCTTGATTGAATTAAAATTTTCCATGTCAAACATATTTTATATGGTGTTGGTGTGGTATCTATTTTTTTCTATTTTGGTACTTGAATTCTATCTTATCTCAATTGTCTCATTTCATCTAAAAAATTATTGGTGTCTAATGAGAATGCTACGTAATAATTTAGATACCAATAATATAATAAGGAAAAAAGTTTCTGAAGTGAAAAAAGAGTATGGTTTAAGAGCTAAATCACAACTTAAATCATAAGCATATAATTAGTTTGATTTAAATAATGTGATAATGTGCATTATGAGTTTAAAAACTCACACATGTAATTACACACATGAACTTGTTATAGAATTATAATAAAAATATATCATAATTCGACCTGTTCTAATGACCTGGAATCTGACTTAGAAAAACCCCTTTATATATATTTCTAAATACTCTCTTTAGGGGTATGCTCTCCAGACACTCTACTTTATTTCTTTTTCACCTATCTGTATCCCCAACTTAGTTAAAATAATTCATGCACCAACAAACCTGAATATCAAAAAACCCGAAGCTTTAGTCTTTGTTAACAATGTCAAGGACTCATTGACAATTGGATATATTTATTTTATGAAAACAACAATCACAAAACAAGCTTTTAGTCTTAGAGTAGAAGATGGCTACCAAAAGCGGACAAAGACCCCTCCAAGTGTGAACGGAGGCAACAAGGCTCAAGGAGGCCGTTTAAAGCACAATAGTCTCAGAACAAGCTCGTGGGTGTTTTAAAAGCTCTAAAATGCTTATAGCATTATATATATGTAGAATCTTTCAAAGACATGATCATGATTATACACTTATATTAATCATAAACAGTGAACCAAAGTGTATAAGCCTATAAATAACTTGTATTAATCATAATTAGTGGACCAAAGGGCATAAGCCTCCTTAGCTAAGGAGTCACCCTTCCCTTGCAATCTCTTACTGGTTTAGAGACAATGGCAGATCCAAAAATACGACTTATAAGGGTAGGGGTGAATTCAAAAATGCAATTTCACCATTTTAATAGCCTATATCTTTATAAATTTTTAAAAGATTAAATTAATTTTTTTTCATTTTAAAGGATAGAATGTAATTTTACTATTACTAATTTAATATTTTATAGATTATAAAAAACATAAATGAAAAAAAATCATTTTAGGGGTCGAGACCCTTGTCAGCCCTCTTAGACCCACCCCTGCTTAGAGGTATTCGTCGAGTATTTTAAATATTAAATATATTTATGCAACAAAAGTCATATATATATTTAACATCGTATATAAGAAATGGATATAAAAATTTTCTACTATTCTTGTTGCATGTGCACGTTAATGCGTGAAAAGTTAAAAAAAAAAATTTCTTACGAAATTATTCTCATTTTCTATTTTATAATCTTACAACATCAATTGTAAATAATCAAAACGTGTTTTTAGTAAAATTATTGTTTTTTATGTTTTATATTTCTTTTAGACTTTCATCATTTAGTTTTTATTTATTATTTTGATTTTTAAATTTTAAATTTATATATTTTAGAATTTTACAATAAAAAAGTTTATTATTATTATTTTGGATTATGTATATATTATATATGATTTTTTAATATTTTTAATTAATATAATATATAATATTTAAAAATATATATTTTTTAATCAATATAATATATAATATCAAAATAGTGTTTTATGTTGGAGTAGGCCTACTTGAGAGATTTACAATTCATTTATAAATACGTATGTTTACCCAACTCATACATAAAATAAGTGTTCATAATCATTGTATTTTCCACTTAATAATTGATTGGGAATACTTTTTTTTTTTGCAAGTAAATAGTAGTTTAAAAGCACACGTAAGTTTTTCATACTTAATTGCTTTATTAAAACATTAAATTTGTTCGATTACACTCTATAATGCAGCTGCTGGGGAACAGTACGGGATGTGATTAGTAATTGAGTTTTTGAATATAATAAATATTTAAGAAAATGTTCGGTTTTTAATGCTAAACTGTGGGGAATTTTGGAGGGCATTAAACTTGTTCGACGTGGAGGCTACGATAAGGTAATTATCCAATTAGATAGTTTAGAAGTTGTTAAAGCGATTCAATGAAGTTTTACTATTCCTTCAAATTCTGCTCAGATAAGAAGGATACAATACATTTTATCCCAAGAAGGTCGATGAATTCTACGTTACCTTTCTAGAGAGTAAAATCAAGTCGTAGATTACTTAGCAATGTTGGCTTTAGTCAATAAAGAGGAGTTGCAAATTTTTTACTCCCCCCAACAAAGAGTTTAGATTTTTTTTATTTGGATAGGTTAAGAGAATTGATCCATTTTCAGAATACTATAGTGTAATTTAAGCTCTTCCTTTTTTCTTTTTTTTTCACCAAAACAAATTTTAAATTGTTTCATTAAAGGGTTATAAACATGTATTAATTCTTTTTATAGAACGTGGTACTGATACTAAATAATAGAAATTACCTTTTAAAATTTATTATATAAAATCTTGAAATATAAAAAAATAATATTTAATATATTTGTTACATCTTGTATTTTACGAGATATCTAGATCCCTTCACCAAAACGATCTATTAACGTAAAAGTCTACGCCGGAACTACACTTGATTCCTAAGATTTCGCGAGACATCTTCCCCACTAGCTACTTTCCCCAAGAGACCCCAAGTTGACATTCTCGCCAATATATCATATCCCCTAGGCCTAGACAATCTATAAAAGATATGTTTGGGAGACCCCTTAAGAAACCGATCAGTTCGCCCCATTCGCATCCTAAAAAAAATCATCACATCCAACAGATTTGGTCCGTCAAGTCCTATAGCACCATAAGCTGACAGACTATCATGGTGCCTAAGCTCATTCATCTCCTTCTCCCCTATAAATACCCCTTAACATCAATTAAAGAGAAAATGAGGTAAAAAACTATCTTTATCCGCTGAAAATCATGGTCACCTAGAATGGAAAGGTCGAGTGACTTTGAGCTTAAGGAGCGCGACGAAGCCAACATGGTGGAGGCCTATCACTCATCATATTTGCTACCTCAACAGTGGAATGACGGACACTCTCGTCCACTTCCCTTTGATCTCCTAGTGGATCACCCAGAAGAGGGAAACTATGGCAGCTTTCAAGAGGAAGGTAACACTCGACCAATCATGCAACAATTTCAAGAGTTGTTGGCACAAAATAGCGTAGCACACCTCAAGGTAAAAGAATGAGATATCACTCTAAGGTCGCAACGGCACCAACATAGGACAGCGCTTAAACCACCGCTTCCTATAGTGGACAAAAAACAAAGCCATGGTAGGGTGCCACAATTATTGTCACCTGAAACATCTAAAAGGGGCATCACCCGCTCCCTTCTATCACTGCGTCCCTTTAAACATCCTGAAAACAAAAATCATAGTAGAAACATAGGGATATTGAAAGCTCCACCTGTATTCGACCCTTGGAAGAGGGAATCCATAGTAGAACGGCTATATCACAATGATATAGGCCATCCCATTCCTTAGTCTAAGAGACACTATCAACGAAGACATAAAGAGAGGGTAATTGGAAAATTTTGTTGGAATAACAACGCACTACCCGTAAAAGAGGCAAGAACGGGAATTTTTCTTCTCGCCTAAAGAACTGGAGGTTTGGGGATAAGAAAGTGTTGAGATTTTAATCAAGTTTTGCTTGCTTATTAAGGTTGGTGAGTTTTACAAATCAATAATTCCTTGCTTGACACAACCATTGTTCCTAAATATTGCAAGAATGAGAATTTCATGCCAGTGAAAAAGAAACCTTTTGACTTTTGGGGTTGAAAAAGCATTTTGCATGGAAGTGACTTGATAGTTAGGGGGGCTGGATTGGCAATTGGGGGAAATCTTTTTTTAGTAAATGGTTAAATAAAACATATGTTTTAATTAAGTAGATCACATGATGGAACAATTGATTTTTTAAAATATGTAATGCTTTCTTATAGATTCCAATGGAACATATATTCTTTTAAAATATACTTGCTGATGATGTTTTAGAGGAAAAGGCCGCCCCTAAGATCTGTGAGCTCAAAGAGTTTTTGGTAAAATTTCTCAAGCTTGTTGTATTACCAAATATATATCAACTATTAGCATATTTATATTTTTGTCATCCAACACCAAAACTTTTTATTTTACCCATTAATGTTATCAAATTTTATTCTTTTAATAGACACTACGTTAAATGGTGGATGAGATGAAATTTTTTTAAATAATTTTCTACTTAATTAAAAAAGTGTGAGTAATTTCCATTCCTGCAGCATATTTGTTGTAACCTCGACAATAAAAGGAGTGCCCAAGAGGACCGGAGAACATAAATCATCTAAATTTCATCGATTATCATCTCATCAGCTTATTCAATCTTTATTTTAAGACTGTAATTTTTTGGTTGATATTTTGAAAGGCTTTCACATTCCATTTCTTTAAAAGAAAGAGAAATACTTTATTTTTTTTTAAATTCATCATCAATTAATCTTCACAACCACCATGAAAATTAAAAAATGTTTTAATTCATTTTATTTTCATCATCAATTATTTTAGTGTGACGAGAATAAAAAATACATTCTAAAAGTATAAAATTTATTTTAAGTGCAAGCGACATACTAAGCAAACTTTGAACACTAACCTTAAGTCTCTTTCCTTAAAGATATTATAATAGCATGGAGTCCTTCGGATTTGTAGTATTCATCTAGAAAGAGAGTTGATGGTAGCTATATACATTGTATGATGACCGAGACACCTTGACTTAGGTGTTCAACTCTTTGATTAATTTGTTGATCTGAGTTTACGATGCATGCATGTAGTACATACAAGTGTAACTCTTGAGAATTTTAATTAGCATTTTCCCTCGCATAGTTTTGGTATTCAAACCGAAAGTAAAGACTAAAGACGAAGGAAGGATTCTCAACCTGCCACTCGCATTCATGTAAGTATTTTATGTCTGAGTAGATGACTTCACTCATGGGCTTAAACATTGAATGTTGGTTGAGAGAGGGAAATGAAGACAGATTCTTACTTTTAGATATCTAGTCAATTGCATGCTTTTATTGAATGAATCATATTCATTCACTAATAGAATGAACCGTCGGAGAAAAATCTCATTCGAAAGCATTTTTTTTTAAAGACTTTGACATGTTAGTGTTCTCATTCAAAAATGTTAAACATCAAGCATCGGATGACATGCAACAATGATAAGGATGGTTGGTTTCAGTGATAGTAAAAGGGAAGGATGGTTGGTTTTGGTGATAGTAAAATGGATGGTTTCGATGGTAGTAAAATCTGTTGATGATGGGGATTGACATGTTAGTGCAAATGAGGATATTGGTTTGGTTATAGGAAATCGGATTGTGATAGGATTAAGGAGGTCGATGGTTTTTGATCCTTTATTTAGATTAGTTCATAGAAGAAGATCAGTCTGTTTTTTTATGTAATTTTCTGCTCCAGTTCTGGTCACTCTCTAAGTACTCTCCGGTTGTGGAGACTTTCTCCGAGTACCCATTTCTAACCAAGAAACGGAAGTTTAGAAAATCAACTAGCAGGAAAAAAAAATCAAAGTCAAACTAACAAATGCCATATCACCACCCCGTACAAGTGACTTAAGAAACCAATTTTCATGAGCGACGAAATTGAAACTTTAAAGAATTAAAATACCAAAACACAAAAACCAATAATTGAACGGTATATTAAGAAATTATATGTAATATTTAAAGTTAAAAGAGTCTATAACATGTTACTTTTTCCTCTAAATGCTAAAAAAGAGTTGTGCTTTTTTTTTTGAAAATTTAAAGTTAAGCTTTTATGATTTTATTGTATTCAATTACATCCGTAACCATTGTTTTCTCAGATCATCATCTACCTAACTGTCCATCAGCGCTAGCATCTCCTTGGATCATTCAACCAGTCTGATTATTAGCAGTTCCCTGATCCAATGAAATATTTTGAACACCGGCTACCAGCATATCTTGACCAGACTTGATAGGGAACTGAAAAGAAGGCAGCATTATCCAACGCATCCAATCCATCCGCTTCCTTACTTTGTCGCCCTGGAATGTAAATGCAAAGAAGATTTAGACACCAGAAACCACATCATTCTACTATTTTGGAGCTCAGCTATAATGGAACCATCAAGAAAGCATGAACAGTACAAGGCACTGTGTGTGTGTTTGTGTGTGTGTGTGTCTTAAAGATGGATCAGAGCAGCATATGTTTCATTACACTGATCAATCAATAAAAAAGCATAACCTAGGATTTCATTCTAGAACATACCTGCACTTCCACAACTGTTGAATTTTGCAGAGCATCTACTACAAGCTGAATATTAGCTGTCAAAAGTGAAACCTGAAAAGGAGAAGGCATAAACAAAAATGTTACCTAAGTTGCTGCATGAGGAAAATCCTAAGCACATACAACAGCTTAAGATAAGCCAGCGACAAGCACACTCATAGGGAACTAATATATGTATTTTCTAACGATAACAGCATAGAGTTGCCACTAAGGAATAGCAGATGAGTCCAGTAGGCATTGATTATTGAAGTTATGAAACTTTAAGATGTTGCCGAAGACCCAAAATGTATCGCCATGAAAAAGCTCTGACAGGAACTATCACAATCACACAAATGAAATCAACTTCAAAATCTCTGAAGTCTGAACACTCACCTTTCTAAAGCCGGCAATCAATTTAATAGGAACCCAGCCCTGGTCATCCATGTTCTGCCGCAAGTATGTATCCTTAATTAGATTTTCATTACTGCAGAGAACAGAAAATTAGATGATTGGTAACATATTATACCAACAAATGGCCATTAAATTAAATAAGTCACCCAAGTTAACACATAAACAGAGCGTTACCTGAAATAATAATCTATCTGATTCACTATCTTAGCATACAACTGATGGTCTTGAGGCTCTTGAGGAGGGGGAAACATTGGCGGCATTGGTTGAATAAAAGGGACACCTCTAAGTGACTCTGGATAAGGGGCTGGGACTAAATAAAACTGAGATGAAAATTCTGAAGAAAGGCCAAGATGTTAGCGCAAACTCAGATTACCACTCTTATTCAACCAAAAAATAAAAAAAGAAAGAAAAGAACTAAAGCAAAAGTACAGCTTACCCGGAAAGCCAAAAGGGGTGCCAAAAGGGCGAACATGTGGGGGAGCAAAAAGCGGTCCAGTATTAGCTGGCAAAGGTGGTGGTGGTGGTGGATGCCTCATAAACCTGGGAGCAACTCTTGGCATCATATGACCATCCCTACTAATAAAATTTCGACCATTCCAATCTTGATTTCCATGGTCTTGATTGCGCCTTCCTCTGTAATTCAGATGGTGAGAACCATTTCCTCGTGGATGCGGACCATTGTTACGATGTCTAAATGAATTCCGTGGATGCTGCTGATCAGGACCACCACTATAAGGCAGAAATCCAGTTCTCTGTATGTGGTCCCTAGAAGGGCTATTCAGAGGTGCTTCAACCATTGGACCTTGAGGTGGTGGCTGTGAAAGGCCATCATTGGATGCAGAGATATTACTATTTTGCTTCATTGACCTCTGGCGTGCAGGCATTGTATGGTTTGCAGTGGAATTTGAATTGAAGTTTGCATTGTTCCTGACTTGTTTCTGTGAAGAAGAGGATGATGATGCAGGTCTGCTCCCCTACAATTTTGGCAACATAGCAAAACATCAAGTCTAAGCAGCCACAAAATCCAAAATAAATAAATAAAATGGGTCATATATAACATTGCATAAGCTAATCTCTAAACACTCCCTGTATTCATGCATAACATATGTTATTCAGATTGCTTCAAATGAAATATAACTCATGTAAACCCTAAAGCAGGATTAACAATTCAATACTCACAGCATTCGCTGCTTTGGCCAATTTAGATTCTTTGCATTTAACCTCAATCTCTTGCTTATCAAACAGATAATGCAAATTGTAAATATAATTGCATTTTTAACTCAGTTCAGTTAAATCAGTTAATTTCATCTATTTAACAGTTGGTATCAAAATACTTGAAACGGTAAGAGTAAAATGGAATTAACAAAGAAGCCTAGATATTTGAAAAAACAAACCTGAGAACCGGGGACAAAAGGAGAATATGATCCATCCGACGAAGCTCTGGACGAATCTGAAGGTGATTTGGAAGGAGCCCTAGCGGACTGAGGCAAGGGGGGCCACGCCCGAGCCCCCATAACGGACTCAGACTCAGACTCAGACGTGAGGTTAGAAGGTTTGTTCCAAGCCGGTCTCTTAGCAGCATTGCCATTGGGACCAACATTCCCATGCTCCGCCCCTTCCTCTTCGCCCATCGTGGTAACAGTTGGCTCAATCATAGCCGTTGATGGTGATGATGAAGAATACGACAAAGACGATAAAGGAACCGCCGCGATCGTCTCCAATTCTCCACGAACAACTTGATTCCGTTGCGAAGAAACAGGATTCGTGACAGGATGTGATTGGTTAGGGCTACTGGGAGAGTGATTAACAGCGGTCACCGCCGCGGAGGTATTGAAATTAGCCGTGTTAATATTTGCAGCCATATCAAACCCTAATTAAACAAAATTGTATTTTTTTCCTTTCCCTTTTTTCCCCTAAGTCGTCAAGTTGAACGACCAAGAAAAACAATAGAAAACGGAGATCAAAATTGATTGAAAAAATAATAAAAATTCGTACAAGAAAAAAAAAGGGAAGAGTTAAAATTCAATGTTACGAAAATGCAAATCTTAAGTTTTTCCCAAAAATAACCAAAAAAAAGGATTTAATGATCCCATCAGCGAAGAGAGACGACGATTAAAAAAAATTAATAATAATAAAAGAAGAAGAAGAGCGATGGCAACTCTGCTTCTCTCTTTCTGTTTTTTCTCTCTTCTAATCTTTTTTTCCTTTGAAACCTTGTTTATTTTCCACAAAGCTGCTTGCTTAAATAGTGGGGTTTTGTTACTTTTTTTATTTTACGCTTTTGTTTTTGGTGAGAATTTGGGTAATTTTACCGCTGTAGAACTCTAATTAGGAATGGTTTTCCAAGTTTCGTTTATGCTATAAGATGCAGTTATCTACTCCTACTACAACTATAACTATTAGTAGTATTTTTTTCTTCAGGTAATTAAGTTCTAATCCAATACAACTATGCCATGTAAGCATATTAATTAATTTGTTGGTATTATTGTCCATTCATAATATATAATTAGTATGGTTCCGTCCCAATTAATTATTTGTTTGTATTAAATTATAAAAAAATGTTAAATTTTAAATTATGCTGTAAATTTCTATATACTTTGTACATTTAAAATTTAATCTTTTTATTTTAATTTTTTAGGAATACGATCGTCTATTTTTTGGATTTAAAAATTTAATTCCAATTGTTATCACATTAAAATTTCTTTTAATAAATTTTCTGGTATAACATTTTGAACTTTAAAAAAAATTACTTATAGTCGTATGACTAGGGATGACTAAAACTCAATTCGATTCGAAAAATTCGAAATTCAAGTTTATCGAATCAAATTATTCGAGTCAACTCGAATAAGTATTTCGAGTTTCTTGTTTGAATCGAGTTGAATTTTACAATTCAAATAACTCGAATAATTTGAATAACATATCGGTATAAATACTCCTTTCGTCCTTGTCAATTTTGAAAATGAACAAATTGGTCTTTCTCAAAAAATCATTTTTAAAATCCAAAATATTTATAAAAAAATCTAAAATTTATATTTTTTAAAAATTATAACTTTTTAAAAAAATTCTAAAGAATGTACAAAGAAAGTTAAATTTTCTAAAATATTAATTTTGGGATCTAAATAAGTTAATTAATTATTTGACTCGATTCAAATTTCATTTCACTCGGCTCGATTAATAAAAATTGAAATAGAATTATGATGATAAAATAGGACTCGTAAAATTGATTAACTCGAATTCTTTTACTCGATTCTATCGAATGCTCACCCTTACATATGAAAATAAAAATAACATTTAAAATACTAATTGGAAATTTCCCCTAAAAACACTCGTTTGAAATCGTCACAATAAAATAATTTTTTTTGTTAGAATAGTTTTGTTGTGAAAATTTAATGTCATCATTTTTATTAAAATAGTTAATAATATTAACTATTTAGACTAATTAATATTATAGAAGTAGAGGGACCAAATGATGTCAAAAATTAAAGTATATAAATTACATCTCAAGTTTCAATGTAGTCTAATGACTAAAATTGAAATTTGATCATTATCTTATAATATTAAAAAAATGTGATACAATACTAAAAGAAATGCGAATATGTCAGTGTCTATGACATTTGGGATATTTAAATTATATATAATCACATAATATTTTAAATTAAAAAAATAAAGTTATTAACTATTTAAACTAATTAATAAAATTATAAAAATATAATATTAAAATATATAAATTAAAAATCAAATTTAGACATATTAGAAGGACTAAAATTAATATTTAACATTTTTTGTGAAATGCAAAAATTAAGAAGAAGAAATGATTGATGTGCCACGTTTCAAGACAAGGAAAGAGCTTTGGACCTATGATTCCCTCACTTTGTTTCGGGTTTATTATTTATGTAAGGGAAATTATAGAGTATAAATTTAAAGGTTAAAATATCTTTTAATCTTTTTTTTAGTTTCATAGATGTATACTGTTTGCTTTTTGAATTTAAAATTTTAAGTTTAATTATTACAAGAAATTTAACTGATGTGATATTTTTTAAATTGAAATAATTCATTGGATAATTATGTAACAATAAAAATAGGGTAAATTATTAAAATAATTATTTATGTTTGAAATGTTACGATTTAGTCATTTACGTTATTATATTGTAACATTTTAGTCACTCAGCCATTAATTGCCATTGACAATGTAACTGTAAGCTGACATAGAATGTTAAATCATCATCTTAAACAAAAATTTTAGCTTAAATTATACAATTGGTCATTATATTTTTTTTCGTTTTGAGCAATTTAATTTTTTTATTTTATGTTCTTTTAACTTTTTTTTCCAATCTCTTCTGTTTCTCCTTTTGTTGTCCTTCTTTCTCCATTTATTTTAACGTAGTTTTTTTTTTACATTTTTAATTTGTTAAAACTAGTTTATATATTTGGCTTTAACAAATAAAAAAAGAAAAAGAAAAAATAAATTGTTCAAAAAAATAAAAGTAAAGGGACTAGTTTTAATAAATGGAAACCATAGAAAATTTATGTTAAAAGAAATGAAGAAGGGGGGAAAATAAAGGAAGAAGAAGAAGAGAATGAAAAAAGAAGAAGAAGTAAGTTAAAAAAACATAAAAGAAAAAAAAATTGCTCAAAATGAAAAAATATAAGGACCAATTGTATAATTTAACCTAAAATTTTCATTTAAAATTTTCATTATACTTGTAATTATATTTTCATTCACTTATTCTATGTTGTCCAAATAGTCCTCTGGTGGAGTTTTAACTTAAAATTTGTTGATTTCAACATTTTTCCAATCATTTTGATATATTTAAATATTTTTATAAAAAAAATATGATGAGAATTTTTTTACATTTTAATTTGACTTTTATTCTTTTACGGGCTAAATTTGATATTCAATTTTAAACAAAAAGTATAATTTGATCATTAATCATTCAAAAATTATTTAATTGTTTTTTTTAATGAAAGTACTAATTAAAATGTTAAAATTTCAAACATAGCAGCCCGTACGGCAATTCGCATGTACTTCATGCATTTTCTTAAAAATTATGATCATTTTATAATATTGTTTTTTTTTATTATTGTAACATATAAAATAAATATTGTTATTGCCACATAAGTTGCCCCACTTATATCGTTAAAAAATAATGTTTTTAGTTAACATTTTCTTAAGAAAAAGAAATTGACTATTTTAAAAAAATTAATGATTAAACTAAAAATAATTAACGATTAAAATGATAAAAGAAATAAATCCGTTAATTAAATTTATCATTATGCTTTTTAAAAAATACATGATTGCTAGTTCTGAAACTTCCCATCACTTGGCTGATAATTGGGTTCACCTATTTACTGATTGAGCAGTTGCTAGAGATTCTAGAAACACCTCAACGGGTGGAGTGGTTCAAGACCGGAGTGGAAATTGGATTTTAGGATACACCCATTATTTGGGTAGATGCTCACCTTTAGAGGCTGAATTCTGAAACAGTTTTTATGGAATTCTTATTCTATTGAGTAAGGGTTATAAAAAAGTTCGAGTCTGACAACCTTGAAATGGTTAAGGGTCTGTCTACAGAGATATCAGTGGATTCAGGCACTACAGTTCTCAGGAGAATCAAATGACTTCTGCGTTCTGATGATCAATGAGAATTTAAGTATGTCACTAGGGAGTATAATTTAATTACAAATTAATTGGCAAAGATCAGTCTCTCTTAAAAATCACCTCTCCAACTTTTTGAAGTATCTCATAATTTGATGGTTAAGGCTATTCAGCAAGAGAAAACTTTTAAAATCTCTTAGGATGTTTTTTAGTTATAATTCTATTTATTTAAAAAAAATGATTGCTCTTTGTATGAGTCGTTTTTAATAGACAAAAGCTTTGTTTGTCGTAAATTTTCAAAAGTGATTTAAATCACTTTCGAAACCGAAATTGAGAGATATGGGAAATGCGTTTTTAAGTAAAACATAAATTTTATCTAATTTCTCATCAGCATTAATTCCAAGGAAGCAAGGTAGAGCCAATAAAATGCCCAAGCAACTATTTTACTATGCGTGCAACGTGTCCACAGATCTGTGAGGTTACTTCTTTCGTTTAATGCGTTAATCTCTGCCGTTTACAGCTTCTAGATTCTCACGCTGATTAGTTAAACGCTGCGCTTTAGTAAAATTACACAATATTACATTAAAATTTCAAATGTACGGAGTATAATATGAAGAAAGATATAATCGGCGGCGTTATCAGAGGCAACGACGACGGCGGCAGAGACAGAGATTCGTGGCCAATCAACTAATGAAGACGATATCTCGTCATTTTTTCGGCGATTCTGAGAAAACCGCCTTCTCCATATCGATAGTTGAGGTAGTAATTTTTTCATAAAACTCTATGAAAGGAAAAAAAAAAACGTAGAAGCTTTAAGGACTAGGGTATAATTTTTTTTTTTATTATGAGCAGAACATGAAAGAAGACTATGGCTTATTCGTTTGGCCTTGTAGTATCGTACTGGCCGAGTATGTTTGGCAACACAAACTGCGCTTTTCCGGGAATAATGTAGTCGAGGTATTTCTTATAAGAAATTCGAATTTTCGCTTTGGTATCTCGAGAATTTTTATGTGTGTTTTCTTGCAGCTCGGTGCAGGAACTTGCTTACCTGGATTGGTAGCTGCCAAAGTTGGCTCCAATGTCACACTTACCGACGATGCAAATAGATTGGAGGTAGTATTTAGTATTTACTTACTTTTACTTGTAAATATAGTGCCCCTGAGTTGAAAATTGATAGTTTTATCCAAAATTTGGAACATTAGTAGAAATTAATGTTGATTATAAATCCTTTTATCAGCCTAAAATTTGCTTTTGCTTAAACTGAATTATTATGACTGCAACTAATATTTTACTTTTTGATATTGAGCCACTGAAGTATGTACATGTATTGTTTGATGTAAATACAGGTGCTTGAGAACATGAGAGGAGTCTGTGAACTAAATAATCTGAAATGCGAAGTAAGGTTTATGTTGATTGCTCGGATATGCTGTTACTTTATATCAGCCTGGTGTACTTATGAATTGCTTTTCATGGATTTAAGTTTTGTTTTTAGGTGTTAGGATTGACATGGGGAGTTTGGGATGCATCCATATTTAGTTTACACCCGAAAATTATTCTTGGGGCTGATGTTCTTTACGATGCACAAGGTATAAAACTACTTTACGATGTTCTAGTTCCTTTGATTTATGCTGAAACAAAACGGTGACGGACTTATGTTGGTAAGCCTTTGATGACCTCTTTGCAACTGTAACATTTCTGCTCCAAAGTAATCCAGGCTCAGTTTTCATAACAACTTATCATAATCGAAGGTACTAGTTCTCTCCTCGGTGTCGTTTGTATTCTGATATATTCTGGTCCAGATTTTCTAGGATTCAATGCAGAATTATGATGGCGACTGTTGTCTTGTTTTCTAAAATCAAGTTCTTTAGTTGTTTCTACTGACTATGACTAATAATCTTGCAGCGGCCATCATCTTATTGAGTTCCTAATGGTCAAATGGGGACTCAAGTGTGTGAAGCTTCTAGATGGTTTTTCGTTACTACCATCCGATAAGGCAGCTAGGCTTAGTGGAAACATTCAATTGGCAGAAATCATGTTGAACGATGAGCAAATTGAGGTAATTGGGAAACATTAGATTAGCCTGCATAAGTTTTGTTAAGCAGCCATATTTATGTGCATTCTTACTTGACTGCTGCAGGAAACTTCTTCCTCTGGAGCTAGATGATTATGTTTAATTCACCTACACATTTGTCGATTTATATTACTCTTTGTAGCACAAATGAACTATGCCTTCAAGTACAAGCTGAAGTTCAGTAAGATCGTATGCTGAAAATGATTGGAAAATGGCTTGTCAAGTGTTACTCGTTAGTCTCGCTCTTGGTATTCTATTATTGATGCATATGCCAGTTTTCTTTTTGTACTTTTGCATTAGATATGGTCACTCTTTCTTGTTTGAATTCTTCTATATTCATAGCATGTTATTGAATCCTTTGAATTGGGAGGACTTGGATGCCAAGTCTTTCGTTTTCAAGTTTTTAGGCAAAGCTTGATCCGAACAAAATAGGGGTTTCAAGGATCAGCTTTTGTGCATTAAAGCAAGTGATGAAAAAAATCTACAATTTTGGTCAAACTGCCATCCAAACAAGTTGACCTTCAGCTTCACCTAAATGTTTGGAGAGGCTTTCAGTTAATAAAATAAAATAAAATACTAAAATTTGAGAGCCATTGAATTAATGTGATTGTCAATAATAAAAACAATACCTACCTTACACGTGTCTATGTAGACTGAAATTTGTGGCTCGACCAATCGCTTTCCTGGTTACCTTTGACTTTTTATATGCCTACTTTTCTTTTTACAAAAATGGAAAAAAAATTGATTTTTAAAATAAAATTATTTGTCAAGTACAATGAATTAAATGGTCCGAATACATGATTAAATCAATTAACGGTAATGATCTTTATACCAAAACACATTGATACTCCAATTAATCAGAAAGAGTCATCTGATAATTGAGCTGTTCAGATTCAAGCAGCCGTAGCACACGTGTAAGTATTATTTATTGTTATTTTTCGTATATGAAAATCACAAATAATATTAATCCACACAACGTTTGCCACTTGGCTATTAAAATGGATGCACACGCGTGGCTTTGCTTTCAAAATAGTTGGACACCTATCCGTCACCTGGATTGGGGATATGGATATATTATATCGATAAAAATATACTGAATAATTCCAAGAATGGAATGGACCCAAAAATTATGACAATGGAAAATACGTATAAATGGGCATACGATATCATATTAAATTTCTTTAAAACATGCTAAAATTCAATTATATATTATATAATTAACAAATGCAATTTAATTAAAAACATTAGCGGATTTGTCGTGACCTATATATATATGTGTGTGTGTGTGTGTGTGTGTGTGTGGAGCCCATGAATGCCCGTATTCATTTGCTGGCTATGCCCATCATTCAGCCATCGCTTTGCTTTGTTCGTTTTCTTTTATATAAGCCTTTCGTCTACGGAGAAAGACCGAACACCCAGTTTCATTTTATATACTTTCTATTTCACACTGATTCTTAATTCCTCCCACTCTTATCTTCTTGTATTTACTTGCAAAGAAAATAGAGGGAAGAAAGGAAAAAAGGAAGCCCCAAAATGAAATTAAAAAACCTATGAATCTGGGAGTTTTCATTTGATGGATGTATAGATAGATCTAAAGCTTTGAAAACCCACATGTATTGCTCTGTTCTGTTTAGATCTCCGTCGATTTCACCGGCTATCATTCAGTAGCTGAGTACTACAGTATAAAACAGCTGAATTCTACTGTGAGTTTTTATTTATTTTTATGTGATTGATGTTTTTTTCTTTCGATATGATTCTTTTTTTTAATGATTTTATTTAGTTACTGAGTATTTCAGGCTGTGCAATTACTTGTGTGCAATTTTTATTGTTTTGTTCAATTTTGGGAATGTAAAGGTAAATTTGACTTTCCTGTTTTGTTCTTCGCTTTTCTTTTTGGCCACAACTGATGTCGTTTTTGTTGTTTTTATTTATTAACTGGCAGTATTAGCTTAATTCCCCCCCGCCTTCATTTTACACTTTTGGCAGATTTGTTTTCTAATCTTTTCTTTTCTTTTTTTTTGGGGGGGGGGGTTTCGTCAAGGGATCGATTTGACGTTTAGTTGTCAGCTACTATTTGTTCAATTTAACAGGTGTGTATGTTTTCTTGGTGTGCAGGAGAGGACTGTGGTGGGAGTTTATTGATTCCAAGTATTGGTTTTTTTTTTTTTAGGTGGGTTTGCTGCATCCAATTTTGGATGTTAAGGAGGAATTGGAGGCTGGCCCTGGTGAGATGAGGGATGTTATCAAGGTTGGTCAACTTTCTGAGGGACTGCTGGCGGACATCTTCAGACCGTGGTTCGGATGCAGCAGGCCGACAAGATGGGCTTCTTTGGTACAAAGACAAAGGGCAGCACTTGAATGGTGAATTTTCTATGGCTGTTGTCCAGGCTAACAATCTGCTCGAGGATCAAAGCCAGATTGAATCTGGCTCCTTGAGCACTCTCGAGTCTGGTCCATTAGGTACCTTCGTGGGAATATATGACGGTCATGGTGGCCCTGAGACGTCGCGTTATATCAATGATCACCTCTTCCAGCATCTAAAGAGTAAGAGACCGTGAAACCAGTAACAGTTGGTAGCGATTTAACACATGCTACAAGTTCATTTTATGCCAAAATTGGAGGTTGAGAATCTGGTTGGTGCCTTCGTGACTCAGTTGATAATATCGTTTTGCAGGGTTTGCCACGGAGCAGCAATCCATGTCTGTTGATGTCATAAAGAAAGCATATCAAGCAACAGAAGAGGGATTCTTCTCTGTTGTTGCAAAACAGTGGCCTATGAAGCCCCAGATTGCTGCTGTGGGATCATGCTGCCTGGTGGGTGTTGTTTGTAATGGGACCCTTTACATTGCTAACCTTGGTGACTCTCGTGCTGTGCTGGGAAGGCGTGTCAAGGCAACCGGGGAGGTTCTAGCCATCCAGCTGTCATCAGAGCATAATGTAGGAATAGAGTCTGTCAGGCAGGAGATGCATTCTTTGCATCCTGATGACTCACACATTGTAGTTTTAAAACATAATGTATGGCGAGTAAAGGGCCTCATACAGGTATGTTCTTTGTTTGGATATTAGTAATAGACATACAACGGTGTCTATGAAAGTTATATTTTCTTGACATTGTTAAATGCCATAGACATATTGAAGGAACTAAAGGTAAATTTAACTGAATAAGAAATTAACCTTCTAAGGGAAGCAGAACTTTTCTATTTTTAAATCGTTCATGTGAAAAGCTGGACTTTACAGCATTCATTTTGTTAAGCTATATCTTTAACCAAGTTTGTTTCTCAGTTCATTTTCCATTAATCAGCATAATGTGTGTGTGTATATATATTCTGGGATATTGTGTGTCCTGATTCACTTAGGACATTAACGAAAGTTTCTTGTTGCAGATTTCTAGATCCATTGGTGATGTTTACCTTAAAAAGCCTGAATTCAACAGGGAGCCTCTATATCAAAGGTTTCGGCTTCGTGAAACTTTTAGAAAGCCAATTTTGAGCTCTGAACCATCAATATCTATGCATGAACTCCAACCTTATGATCAGTTTATCATATTTGCTTCTGATGGTCTCTGGGAACATCTCAGCAATCAGGATGCAGTTGATATAGTTCAAAAGCATCCTCGGAATGTAAGATATACTTCTCTTAATGGATAATTAGTGTGGTTTTACTATTAAGTATATAATCTACTTATTCACTGCGTGATTTGTGGTTTTTGGTTTGAATTGGTGAAATTTGGGCATATCTATGCACTCTTTCAGTGAGTTGAGACTTCCTGTGAACTTGAAGCAATATTGTCCTAGTGCAATTTGAAGTTTCCGTTGTGTCTGCTTTGAGATCTTTAATTTTATTTTTCTCAACTTTCTATATGTTGTTCCACTCAGTGTGACATCAATGCTCGACAAACATTCATTTTGTACCACTAGAGTGATAGTGCCTCAGCAACTGATTATACTTGATTGCATTGGCTGAACCTTAGCTTTAGAAGTTTCAGTTCAATTTTGTCCTTGATTCAATGGTGACATATATGCATGAAAATGTAATACAAAAAGTAAGTGCTATCTTACAAACTAGGTTTAGAGATAATTGAATGGAGCTGTTAGCAACTAATCCCACATATTTTGTTTGTATTCTCATGTGTGTTATTGGGATTGTTGTTGTATGACATAAGAGAGGTATAAAGTCTTGTGGATTCATATGCATAACCCTTTTTTTGCTGCAATAGTGATGTTTTTGTCGAGGAGCATGGAAATAAGTATCGTTATTGATTGTTTTGTGCTTATTCTTCTTCTCACAGGGGAGCGCTAGGAGGCTTGTGAAAGCTGCCTTGCTGGAAGCCGCTAAAAAGAGAGAAATGAGATACACAGATTTGAAGAAGATAGAGCGAGGCGTACGCCGGCACTTCCATGATGACATCACGGTTGTAGTTGTATTTCTCGATTCAAATCTTGTGAGCAAAGCCAGCTCAGCTAATAGCCCTTCATTGTCCCTCAGAGGAGGTGGAGTTAACCTGCGTGCAAAAACCCTGGCTCCCTGTGGCCCGACTTAATGTCAGTCGATAACGAGGTTAGCAACTCCTACTGTTGTTTCTAGCTAAGAGTCGTCCTCTTATCTTATGTAATGCCTTCAGTTGTTATAAGCAAAGAAAGGAGAAGGTGCAGTCTTTTAATTAACATTTATTTATTATATGTATATTTTTTTTCTTTGTACAATGTAACATTTTAAGAGAGAGATGTATATTTTTTTCTATGTACAACGTTACACTTTAAGAGAGAGATTTTATTTAGTTTATGTAAGCCCTTTGAGCTGGGAAGGGAAAGAATCAAGAAGCTACAGCAGCGAAGGTAACAAAATAAAGATTCTCTCTCATTTCTAGCATTGATTTCTGTGTATTATGGTTGCTCTAATTCTGGAGTTTTTTGGGGGTTTTGTAAATTATGTCGACATCCCTGAAAATCGAACTCCCTGGACTTGTTGGTTACGTGTTGCAATAAATATTTGACTTAATGTTGAAGCTTTGTAGGCACCGACTGGAATGGGCACTAGTGGAATTATCCGTTACCTTTTTCTTGGTCTTTTTTTTTTAGTAGCTTTTTGTTCTTGAAATAGACAAAAAGGTTAGGTGGAGACATTGGGTTTCCTGTTTAATATCCCTAGGCATGGTAGGAGAGGAGTTATGAGAGAAGCCAAACCTATGTCCTAAAAGGAAAAAAAAAGCTATATTTTTGGCTGGGAGGATTCAATTAGGGTGGCTTGATACTTGAATAAAGACAAAATGCCCTTTTGTTGTCCAGATGTCTGATGGGTCATGTCATGGATTCTGTCCTGAATTTTAAAAAATGGATTTTGTTGTGGCCCGTGGTGGGCCGTGTTGTGAGGTAATTGCTAGGTAAAATAGCATTGCTTCTGTTGTCACTAAAAGTATCATGGATGTAAGTTGGATTATATTTTTTATTAAAAAATTAGATAAGTTAACTTTTAAGGAGCAAATATATTTTTTATAAAAATTTTATTTATTTTTATGGTTAAAAGTTTATTTTTATATGTTAACTTGAAGAATATATGAATTTTATCAGTTATAATAAAATAAATGATTTTTAAAAAAAATTAATTTATTTTCTAATTTATTGTACATAAATTAATTTATTTATAATACTTTCACTAAAGATAGAAGTAGACAGCAAAAAAAGCACGATCAAAATGTTTAAAGTTAATCCCAAATCCGAATCAATCCGCTTGCAGCTTACTTAATGTTGTCCCGTGTTTTCTGGCAAATCTGTTTAAGCACTTGATCCACTAATTTGGAAGACTGAGGGTTAGTTTGGATGGGCGGTGCGTTTAGCTGCGGTTAGTGTAAAAACAGCGGTGGCGGTGAGATTAGATACTGTAGCAATACTGTAGCATGAGATAAAAAGTAAGTTAAACGCACCGCACCACAGTCAATCGCCCATCCAAACGAAGCCTGAGAAAGGCACCACAATTCATTGGACCTCTAGCTTTTCACCTTCTCGGTTCTGACCTGCTTCGAGAGGCTCCCTTCTCCTCCTTGATTAGTTACTTATATGTGGATATGGATGTGGTACGTATTAATAAACTAATAATTTTGCATGTTCTGATTCTCATCTTATTACAAATTTAATGCAACAAGAATGTTGTTGTCTTAGGATTTTAGCACCAACTTAACCAGTTGATTTTTAACTTACGAGGTGAGGTACAATTTGACTAGGACCCAGATCCTTCACTACAACCTATGAGATTCGGGTGTTGAAAGACAAATCAGATTCCACAATATAAAATTTGAAGATAGAAATTAATTAAGCGTACTTTCTGAGTTCCTCAAAAGCCTTGGGCCTTGCCATGCCAGCCTCCCTCATCTTTGTTTTCTGCTTTATGTTAAATTTAAGTACTGCATGATTCCTGGGAATAAGTTACTGAAGCTATTCGTAGACGGGATTAGTTCCCCGCTTAGGACCACATTAGCCAGTGGATGAGTATCGGATCAAAGATGGATCTGAATTAACGTTTTAATTAATTACTCACAACATACAATCCCAATTGTCCAGATTTAAGGCTCCAAATTTGGAAAATATAAATTGATGAAGTGGATGGAACAAGCAATGGATTATCGTACATACATATATATATTATAAATAAATATGTGAGAGAAATGATATATCATTTTAGTCTTGTTGATACAAAGAGTCGGGGTGGAGAAGATTATAGCGGAGATTGAAAGTCAGTCCATCCTAATAGGTTGAAAGCCGTACAATTTTGGAGGTAAGAGGGTTAGTGGAGTGAGCACAGAGTAGTAGGAGGAGGAAGGATTAAGAAGGAAGGGTAGTGTGCGTCTCTCTCAAGGATGAGAGGGGGTTAAAATGGGGCACGTGGCAGTCTTTCATTGGCTAACTGGTCCCTTCAAGGGTTCTAGCTAGGTAGGCGATGTAACACTACTTCGGTTGTAAGGTGTGCAAGTGACAAGTGATGACTGTCTCGTTGGAATAACTTGCCCATCAGAGATAGCGGCTCATGTGTTCCCTAAGCTTTGACAGAATAGTGCCCATGGTGGAGGTCATCATGTATAACAAGTCCGTACTTCAGCTATCCCCGTATCAGAGGAGAAGCAGCGATCACAAACCATACTAACAAATACATTTGGATATGAATTCTGAATCAAAGCCTCAGACTTGCCTTGGATCTATAAGAGCTTTTACGTATCGAAAATTACTACAATTACAAACCTGGAGGTCAAATCTCAATCTAAAATGAAACCTCTTGACTTTGAGAACTGAAGTGTATAATATTATTTGTGTCATCTATATATATGTACACCCTCATCATATTGTATTCATGCACTACCACTCTGTTTGCACCAATCATTTACAGGAAGAACAGGACACGGCACAGCAAGGTATATGTATGTATATAATAGCCGCCAATTACTATCTAACTACATCAAAACCTTATAAAAAGGGGTTGATTCAGCAAAATGTTTATATGATCCCTGTATGTAGACACTACACAAAGAGACAGGAGTACGCAAACATTTGAATTTAATAAACTAAATCAGAATACACACAAGCCCTGGCAAGTAAACAATGTTATAAATCAAATATAAACAACTCTTCTCAACTCGTATTGTTTAGTTTAGTTTACAATAATAACATTACATATCCCTTCTACACAATGGACAAGAACCATGACAAAGCAGCCACTTATCTATGCACGGCTGGTGGAATATGTGATGGCACTGTGGCAAGTTCCTCACTGTTTCTCCAAGCTGAAAGTCCTGCATAATATAACACATAAAAGACAATCAAATAAGCTCTTTATCAATGACATCTAGTTCTGAGAATAGGGTTACGAGGAAACTAGACCTGAAGGCAAACTGAGCATGAAACTTTCTCCCCGGAAGCATTCACATTGTTACCGTTTGTGATTATCATCTTCGGGATTTTTTCAACCAAATGTCTGGCCAATCCTTTAGCACTACCGGTGTCGAAGATGTTGTGGACCTCCGCGAATGTTGTTGCAGGCTCAGCAGCACCCATCTAGTGAACGAAAACCGAAATCTTAAGCATATTGCCCCTTTGATGGAAGCTCAGAAAAACTAGTATCATCTTGCAGTGAATATATAATATATATCACCTGACTCTGGACTGCACTCAGCATAGCCGGACCGATTCGTTCACGAACAAGTCTCCCACTTAGAAGGCTTGTAATCACATCAATCTGCATAATAGAAAGGTATCCATTTATCATAAGAACTAGCAACTAAAGCTGTAAATGTTAAAACCATGATACTGAACAAAACTGCTCACCAAGTAGAGTAAACATCCGATCCCGGATTCATCGGATTGCCAAAGAAGGAGAGAAGATTCGAAGACTTCCATCGAGAAAACTGCTCCAGATATTGCCCCAACCGCAGCCCCTCGAACGAACCCACTCTCCGTCTCTTGTCCTATCAATGCCCCCGTCATGGCCCCTAACAATGTTCCCACTGCACATACAAATGTCATCAATCTCCATCTTCACCATACTTAGAGCGAAAAAATGGTTACCCTCAGGCATTAAAGTGTTCCACAAGTTAAATTCTATGAAATCAAACAGCATAATTGGATTTATTCTCTATATAATAAAAACGACGAAATTATATAACTTACCATAAAATTATGAATGGAAAAGTAAAATTTAAAAGAAATAATGATAAAAAAGAGAGGAACTATCGTATTCATTCAAGCTATAACAACAGGGCAAATTCAATTTATTGCAAAACCAATATGAATAGGTAACGAATCAAATCCAAAAGCTTTTGAAGAAACAATGAAACGGAAAGAGAGAAAAGAAACCAACCCAACGCAAAGAAGAAGGTTAAGATGGCAGAGAAAATGTTCCCAATAATGGCAGAAAGGGCGGAATTGCAAAATTCTTTAACCTTTTCAGTGAAATTCCCTAACAAAGAAATTGAAGACATAGAAACACGAGATGGGTATCCGTAATAATCCATTTTTTTCCCTTTCTTTGACGTTGTTAAGTGTTGAAATCAGAGAATTGGAATGAAAAAGTTTATGGTGATATATAGAAGAAACTTTATATATATATATAAAGACAGAGATGAGACGCGGTATATGCTTAGTAGTGCTTTCAGGGATGAAAAGTGAAGACGTAAACAAATTCTGTCTGCAATTTCTTTGATGCAACCCTCTTTCTTTCTCTATGAAAACAATGTTGTGATAGTGGATGAAAAATCTTTTATTATTATTATTATTAATTAGAAATCATGTTGATAGTCAAAAAGACAGGAGAGAGATAGGAAGCTTCTTTTTTGGCTTTCAGTTGCAGACAATGTTGCATGAACTGTGAGACGTAGGATGATGGATGGAAGACTCGTCTTCTATAAAAGAAAAAGACAAAATTTCCTCAATGTTTATTTTTTGGGGCTCACTGATTGGCTGGCTACTTTTCTTTGGGTGTGCTCGGCAATGTGAGCTTATTAATAAGGAGGGCTGCATTAAGACTTTTTCCTTTTTGACCTTTTTTTTTTTTTTAAATTTTCAATCATATAGCATAGGCTATTTTAATCTAACCAATTGGAACCAACCACTCATTGCATTTACAACAACTACTTGACGTTTGGACATGGAATGTACGGATCGTAATATTTTCTTCGTCGAATGGTACTCAATAAGCATCGAAACGAATCTATTTGTGTCGTCACGTCGCCCAGCATCATGTTTACAAGTTGGTGTTATGGTCTTCACTGAGGTTCTCTTAGGTATAGTACCTTCATTTCGGTATCATTTGATAATTGCTATCCCTCCAAATATCAATTTAGACAAGGAATTTGAAACAACAAAACAATCCTTCAACATATCTATCCCTAATTAAATTAACGTTGCAAATAAAATAATATTAAATTAAAAATAAATTAGTTGACTGAGTCTTAGCTCAGTTAATTTTTAATTTTTATTTTATCTTTTAACCATTTTAATTTTTCTATAAATACATTAAAAAATAATAGTTATTAACTGAAATTATTGAACTTAAATTAATAATTTTAAAATGTATATATATATATTTACATGAATGTAACTGAAATATTATGAAACTAAAAATTAAACTCTAATGGGGGGAGGATCCATTACAAGTGCCTCTAGTCTTGACACTTTTCTGGGTATAGATTCATGATGTTATTGGTCTGTTTTCTGAGAATTTGGCAGTGCAATTGGGCAACTTTTTAGGGAATTTTCTAGAATATGATGGATCAAATTTGGAGAAAGAAAATAGAAATTTTATGAGAATCAGAGTCCAAATTGATATAAGGCGTCCTTTGAAAAGAAAGAAACAAATCATGTTTTGTGGGAGGCATTCATATGTTAGCTTTAAATATGAGAGATTATCACTTTTCTGTTTCTATTGTAGTAGATTGGGCCATAGTGATTCTTTTTGTGAAGCAAAAATGACTCTTGGAGTGGAAATTGCTGAAACCGGTTGAGATTTATCATTGCAAGCACAATCTCAGAGAGCTTTAGCTATGAACAGTAGCTAGTTACGTGAGGAAGGGGAAGGGGAGCTGGGCGGAATTTGTAAGAAAAATAGAAGATTAGGAAACGGCCAGCGGAAGGTGGAAAGCAAAATGAGATATAGGGAAAGTAAAATGAGATGCAGGAAGATTGTTCATCTGGTTCTTGGTTTTAATTTGGAAGGGGATCATCATCTTTTGGTCAACAAAAGGAAAATTCATTATTAGATCAGGCCCTAATTGCAATGGATCATGATTTGGAAGATGCAATTTTAATAGGAGAGGAGGGGAAGAAGGGATCTAGAGGGGAGCTTGAAGACTTAACAGGGAAAGAAGAGATCGGTAATGTAATAGCAAGAAATAGGAGAATGGTGGAACTTAATTATTTATCATCGACGGCTACCAAGAGGCAAGCCGACCGTGGGCAATGAAAATCTTAAGTTGGAATGTCCGTAGATTGGGGAGTCCACGGACAGTTCGAAGACTTTGACATTCGCTGAAGAATTATAATCCCCAAATAGTCTTTTTTATGAAGACTAAACTTTGTAGAAATCAGATGGAAAGAGACGGAGTTGTAGTTTTGTGAATGGCATAAAAATGGGGTCGGAGGTTACTGGAGAAGGACTGTGTTTGGCATGGCGAAATGATATCAATCTTACGCTTCAAAATTTCTCTAAAAGATACATTGATGTGATAGTGGAAGATAATGAAATTCATGAAAAACGGCGATTTATAGGTTTTTATAGAACTCCGTATGCACAAGATAGAGAAGATTCATGGGCTTTTTTGAAAAATCTTTATAATGATGAGGATATCCCTTGGTTTGTATGTAGAGATTTTAATGAAATTATGTATGGGTTTGGAAAAAATAGATGTTTACCTAGAGATGAAAGAAGAATAGAACTGTTTCGGAAAATATTGGAGGAATGTCAATTGATAGATGTGGGGTATTCTGGTAGTTGGTTTACTTAGGAGAGGAAATTTACCAGAGACAAACATACAAGAACGACTGGAGAGAGGAGTGACTAATGCGAAATGGTTTTCTATGTTTCCTGAAGCAAAAATTCAGCATCTGGTGCATTCTTTTTCTGATCATTGTCCTCTTTTAATTGACACAATAAGGGAAGAAAAACGGCGGAAAGGAAATAGTTTCAAATTTGAAGCTTGGTGGACATTAGAAGATTCTTTTGTTGATGAAGTTAAACATATATTGGAAATGGCATCAGGAGATTTATTGCAAAAGCCGAAAATCTTAAGAAAGAGCTTGGAAAAATATGCCGGGTAAATACGAATAAATAGAAAGTGGAGAAAGAAGTTTTTAACAGCAAAGTTATCAGAATTGGTTGAAGTTGAAACGAATGATAGTAATACGGCTGAGATGATTGATACGAATATTCAGTTAAACTTTGAGATTGGAAAGGATGAATGTTACTGGGAACAAAGGGCTCGACTGAACTGGTTGAAATTTGCCGATAGAAATACAACATTTTTTCATAGCCAAGTAACGCAACGGCGGAGGAAAAATCTGATTAATAAGTCACAAAAAGAAAGTCCATGGGAAACAGAAGACCTTTAGGAAATGAAGGGTATTGCATGATCTTATTTTCAAAATTTGTTCACAACAGGAAATAGAGAAAACTATGATCATTTGCTTTCGGGTATAGATTGCTGTGTCTATGAGGAGGATAACAGAAAGCTTACAGTGTAATACATAAAAGAGGAGATTCGAAAGGTATTGTTTGAAATGGGATCTACAAAGGCACCAGGTGAAGATGGATTCCCAGCTTTATTTTATCAAAAATGTTAGCATATCGTTGGGGAAAAAGTTGTTTCTTTTTGTTTACAACTTTTAAATGGAAAGATGGAGGTTAGTTTAATAAACTCAACACATATTGTGCTTTTCCTAAAAATTACCAACCCTTCTAATATGCCACATTTCCAACCTATTAGCTTATGCAATGTTATTTATAAAGTGATGGCAAAGGCTATAGCAAACAGATTCAGAGGAGTTATTGATAAATGTATTGATGGTACACAGAGTGCTTTTATGGTAGGAAGATTAATATCGGATAATGTATTGCTAGCCTATGAAATTCTACATATGCTAAAACAAAAGAGAATAGGGAAAAAGGGTTTTATGGCGGTAAAACTAGATATTAGTAAGCCATATGATAGGGTTGAATGGAACTTTATTAGGGAGATAATGATCCGAATGGGATTTGCTCAAAAATGGATTGATTCTATTATGAAATGCATGTCTACTGTTTTTTATCAAGTAGTGGTTAATGGAAATATTGGAGAAATTTTTCGTCTAACTAGGAGACTTCAATAAGGTGATCCCTTGAGTTCGTTTTTATTCCTAATATGTGGAGAGGGTTTACCTAATCTTATGAGACTAGCAATAAGGGAAGGACTTTTCAAATGTGTCAAGGTTATCAGAAGTGGTGTACATGTGTCACACTTATTATTTACAAATGATTACATTTTATTTGGGGAGGCAACAAGAAGGGGAGCTTCAGTAATCAATGAGATCCTAAGTGAGTATAAAAAGTGTTCGGATCAGTGTTTAAAATTTTGACAAATCAACTGTCTTTTTTAGTAAAAACACATTAGAGGAAAAAAGATGATTGGTTGTTAATTTACTGGGAGTACGAAGTTTTAAGTAATCCGGAATGCTATCTAGGTCTACCGAATATAGTTGGTAGAAGAAAAAAAGAATCTTTTCAAGTTTTAAAAGATAGACTAAAACAGTGTATTGACAACTGGAGTGTTAGATTTCTATCTCAGGGTGGAAAAGAAGTATTCATTAAAGCTATTCTACAAGCCATACCGACATATTCAATGGCTTGTTTCTTACTACCAAAATCACTTTGTGATAAATTAGAAGTTATTATTGCTAAATTTTAGTGGCAAAAGGGACGTAGGAAGGGTGGAATTCACTGGTGCTCTTGGAGAAACCTTTGCATTTTAAAAGAAAACGGAGGCTTGGGTTTTCAAAATTTTAACCAGTTCAATATTGTGTTATTAGCCAAGCAGGGCTGGCATCTTTTTAATTATCCAAATTCTCTCGTAGTTAGAGTTCTTAAAGCAAAATATTATCCACATTCGAATTTTCTAAATGCACAGTTGGGAAATTTAACTTCACTTACCTGGAATAGCATTTGGGCAACAAAGGGTCTTCTTTTTAATGGGCTAAGCTAGAGAGTTGGAAGAGGGAATGAAATTTTTATTTGGATTGATCGATGGATCCTAGGGATAGAAACAGATAATTAGCAAAACGGAGCAGACAATGATGAGCTGGAATTAGTATCGGATCTAATTGATAGTACAAACAAGACATGGAAAACAGAGTTAATTAATAATACCTTTCAAACGGACATTGCCCAAAAAACCTTGCAGAACATAAAGACTTGCAAGTGTAGAAAATAGAATCTTCCAGAAAATTTTCAGTATGACGCACCTATTAACTATTACAAGATGCTAGCTTGGATTCTAAGCTCTTTAATATAGGCCGAAATCAAAGACTTTTACAAAAAATTATGGAATTTACAGCTACCATAAAAAATTACAATTTTAATATGGCGGATCTCCTGGAACTATATCCCTATGCTATCCAACCTTTGACACAAACGAGTGACCACAAATGCTAGATGTCCTTGTTGTTGCTCCGGAGAAAATGACGGCCACCATGTTTTTCGGCAATGCCCTACAATCATAGAAGTATGGCAAAATCTTAATCTCGCTTGGGTTACAACACACATGGATCAAAATATCTGGGAGTGGCTAACCTGGTTTTTCAAAAGGGGTACCAAGGAACAGTGTCAAACTTTTTGTTGCTCTTTATGGTCTATCTGGAGCTCGCGGAATCAATTTGTTCATGAAAGAAAAACCACATCAGAAAGGGATTTCTCACAGAAAATACAAAGATATTTAGCAAAACCTGAAGGAGTGAGAAAAAAAAAGGTGTAATGGCCTAAATTCAAGGTTATCGGAACAATGGTTTCATAACCATAGATCCGATTTAAAGAGAAATTTATTTCAATATTTTTGCTTGAAAATTGATATGATAGGAAAATCGTATAAAAATATTGATAGGAAAATTTTATCGATTTAGTGATTAGATAGAAAAAGAAATTATTGAAGAAATTGGGTAAAAATAAGGTATCGGGACCTCTATCTCGTAAAACCGAGTCGAAAATAATTTTATAAATATTTATGAAATATTATTAATGTGGTATTAAAATTTCATTAGGAAATTTTAATGTTTGGCTAGTCAATTAAATCAAAAGGACTAAATTGTAATAGGTGTAAAAGTTGCTAGAGTGATTAAATAGCTTAAGAGTCTAATGAGAAAGGATTTAAAAGGCAATTAGACCCAAAAGTTATTTGGGCTGGACGGCAAGGGTATGAAATCAGCAGAAAAATTGATAAATTAAGGGTAAAATTTGAATATTGCAAAATTAACTAAATAAAACTAGGACTAAATAGGAAATATCTAGATTTCTCTTCATTTCTCTTCAATTCCAGCAGCTAAAAACGCCATAGGAGGGTTCTCTAAGCTATTATTTCATAATTTTTGCACCAAGTGAGTTAATCCTTGCCTTTTTCTTGTAATTTTTGTGTTTCTAAGACTTTTACAACTAGGTCCTACTATTAAATTCATTAGTTTTTGATTTCATGGATGAAATTGAAAGTCACTATGGTTGAGTGCTGTAATTTAATGATGAAATAGAATGAAATTAAAACTTTCATTTGTTTATGAGATGATTTTATTAGGCAATTTCAATGGAAATTAATTTTTAGGACCTAATTGTGAAAATGTTTGGAATTAAAGTCTATTGCTGAAATTCTGATTCCTAAAGGTTGTAAACTAGTTTAAGGTGATAGAATAAAATGTTAATTGAGAAAAATCAGCTCAATTGAGAGGCTAATTGAGTAGGGACGAAATTATCATTTATTAAAAGCTTAGGGGAAAAATGGTAATAAACAGCTTGCACTAAAACAGTTTGGACAGCAGCAGTAGACTAACTTTAAAAAATCACCAAAAATTGTAGGAATCAAATTAGAAGATGAAAAAAAATATGGAATTAAAGCTTATTGAGTCTAGTTTCTCATAGAAGAAATATTGTAAGCAATGGATTTTTAAATTTTGAGATATAATGAATTTTGTGAGACAAGGTCAGAATGAATTAGGGTTCCCCAGTTCTGAATTTGAAAAATTATAAAAAATTGAATAAAAATAATTAAGGACTTAAATTTATATGTCTAGAATTCTGAATGAGTCTATTTTTAATTGAAACAAACGACAACATCATTTGAATTCTGTATAAATAGATAATTTATTTTTAGTGAAGAAGGATCAGAACTGTTAGGCAACAGAACAGGGATGAATTTGAAAAATAAACTGTACTGATTGGCTAAACCAAAAATAATGAAAATTTTATGGTAAAAATATATATGAGTCTAGTTTCAGGAAAAATTAACGGATCTTAATTTGGAGTTCCGTAGCTCAAGTTATAAATAATTTAGTGACTCTGACTCAAGTAGACAGCTTTAAATGAACTATAAATAATAGTTGAATTATAGAGAATATTGCATATGAACATGAAATGTATTAAATTGATAATTAAATTTATTTATTTAGATCCAGAAGATTCAAATATGAAGCTAGATCGAGGAAAGGAAAAAGTTCGGGATTAGTAGATTTTTACTGTTTACAAACAAGTATCAAGGTAAGTTCATGTAACTTGAATTATATTCTTAAATTGCTTGAGATTGTATGTTATTGATGTGAATATGATTTGAGTGTTCATTGTATGAAAATTAATGAAATATTGATATATTTGATAAAATGGGAAGAAATCCCGATTGAATGAAAGGAAAATTCGATGGATCTCTGAAAAGGAATTGACGGTAAAAAGGATCTAGCCCGGACGGGTGATCCTATCTTAATATAGCCCTCCCGAAGAATATGTGTAAAATGGATTTAGCCTGGACGGGTAATCTGAATTAGGGTCTGAATTTAGCCTGGACTGGTAATTCAGATCCAAGCTCATTAGAGTAATTGTCATTGCAGGGGATTTAGCCTGGACTGGTAATCCCGACAATACTCTATGAGTTTATATTGCAGGGGATTTAGCCTGGACTGGTAATCCCGCTGCAAGGTTGAGGTTCGCGGGAGTGTGCTCTCTGAAATGGAAATGTGCGCACATGAATATGAATTGACGGACCCGGAATTGTACACTAAAAGTGTACCTTTGAAAATCCATCGAAATTTCGATAAATTTAACGGGATAAATATGGAAAAATAACAATGAAATGGAAATCATGGTATTGACGAGCTCATCAATCATGTTATATATATTATTGATATATGAAAATTATTGTACTAACTTGAATGTTGAGTTTGTGCATATTAGGGTAATAATGCATTGAATGGATATATGGATGTTTATGGTATTGTATTGAAAATATTAGGTAAGTATAATTCTTGTTACATGAGCTTACTAAGCACGAAGTGCTTACCCTGTTTCCTTTTTCCCTATTTTGTAGTGTTAAGAGCTCGGAGGTCAGATTTGGTCGGAGACACATCACACTGTCAACCTCAGGATTTCGATATATAAAGAAACTTTATTTTGAAAATCAATGGCATGTATAAGCTAACAAAGTAAATGTTAACGTGAAATGAATGTAAAGTTAGCCATTAGTATGGTTAACAAACCTGGTTATAGATATGTGATGACGTTATCTTATATAAATGCATGAATCTATCATGAAAATATATTGAATTGATTTGGTTGATGTGGATTGGTCTCGATTTAATATTGCAGGGAAGGTTAGATATTTATAAAATGGCTATATTGAATATAAAAAAAATTTAATTCGTAAATTCCGGTAATGCCTCATACCCTATTCCGGCAATAAATACGGGTAGGGGTATTACAAAAGGCTTACCTTTAATACTGATAGAATCCATAGCTAAAAAGAAGAGACAACGAGGGGGACGACACAGTTTGATATAGCTTTTGACATAAGAAACTCTAGATCGGCTTTGGGGTTGTGGTTCGGGATCAGATGGGTGATTTTAAAGCTTCAAAGACGATTCTTCATTATAACATCTCATCTCCGTTTGTAATAGAAGCATATGCAGGTTTAGAAGCCATCAAGTTAGGAATCTTAATGGGTTTAACTTCAGTGACAATCATGAGGGATTCAAAAACAGTCATAAAAAATGCCAAATGACAAAACCGGACAAATCAGTTATTAGAGTGATTATTAGAGACATTCAAAGTAAAAGATCTTGTCTTCAAGAAGTTGTTTTCCAGTTTATTCAAAGATCAGAAAACACTCAAGCCCATAAACTAGCAATAGAAGCATTAGAAAAAGGAGAAGAATAGTACCTGGTGAGGGAAATGTTGAACTACAATGAACTTGCTCCGGAAGGAAGATGGTCAAGAAGCCCAGACTGAGATTGATTTGGTGAGGAAATAAAGCAGTAAAGATAGCAGGTAAAGGAAAATTTTTGGGGAAAAGCTATCATCTGAACAGATGAGACATTTTGACATTAAAAGTTGAGATTTATGGCGTCCAGGCTATTCAACTTGATGAGGAAAGTCAGTAGGTTTCCTTTTATTTTTTATTTAATATTTCATTTATTGTTTTGTCTTTTTGTTAAGTTTCATTACCAGGTTATTCACTAAAATCAAATAGTGAAGCCCATATCTGTTTATTTCATTGTTCCAGTAAACCTGAGCCCAATGTTTTTGGGTATTAGTTTCTTCGACTTTTAATAAATACTCAGTCAATTTAATAAAAAAATAAACAATATATATATGAAAAATATTTAAATGCATATATAATTTATCAAGAAATTAAAACTAGACTATAAATATATGTATGTGAGTGGAAAATATTTGAAAACATCGAAAAATTTGAAAGAATGTACCGAAACAAGAAGGTATTAGTATGTACTAGTACTGAGATAAAAACAATACATCCACAAGTATGATATTATCTACCTTGTTATGTCTCGTGCCATGAATGAAAGCCCGTGACGAAGGCACACAGAATGTCTGATAAAGGTCAACTGATTAAATAAGACTCTTTTGAATCATTTAAATTGGCCCGATTCATAAAATATATAGAGAAACCCATTTACTTGAAACCTTGGTAGCTTAGTGGAACACTCTAGTAAAATTAAAGTTATGATGATGAATATTGTAATTCCTAATGGATAAGATTGCATAGAATTTAAATCCCTTAACACTCTTATTTTATAGATAGACATTAATCGCAACCATCAACGTAACTTAATCTGTATCGTTAGATCTAGGAGAGCTCAACTATAAATAAAGTTCTTTTATTTGTAATCACTTTATTATTAAGTTAAAGAATACATTTGAGAACATTTACTCAAACACATTATGTGTATTGTTTTTTGTGGCTTTTTTTTATTTCTTTCGTTGCTCATTCAATAAAATAACACAATTTAAATTGTTGTTTTACAAGAGAAAAGAGGATTGAGTTGTTGAAATCCTGAATTGATGTTAACAAAAAATTCAAATCAACAAAAATCTTCTATCATTAAACCAATAATTTAATTTACCTCAAATAAAAAATATTTAATATACTCCAATTGAAAAAAAAAATTATATAGATAGTTACTTAATTTTTAAAATAAAATTAATTTTAGGCACCTAAAAAAAAGTGTGAAATGGACACTCATTTTAGCCACTTCTGTTAAAATTAAAAATGAGAATCTTACATAACATTCCAACTAATTTTTTTTTAAAATTTCCACCTTAGATATTAATATCCACCTCATTATATTGCATTCAAATTATTTATTTTCATTTTACACTAAAATACCATCGGCTTTAACCAAACAATTTGTAGCTTTTGGGTAGTCTTTAGTTGCAAATCTAACCTAATAAAATACCCCCTAAAGCCTTGATTAGAGATATTAAGTTGGGATTTCATCATAATCTCGCCAATGTTAAAAATATGGTGTAAAAAATCTTGCAAAAGTTGTAACACCCCTTACCCATACCCGAGACTGGAACAAAGAACAAGATATTATCGTACATAAACAAGGATTTCCGAAAAATACGGATCATAAAATTACATTCCAAATTAAAATCGATCAAACAAGATCATATTATCCTTATTATGGACTTACGAGGTCCAAGTTCATTATGGATGCGAGCATCCGAGCTCGTTGAGAGGTTCGAGTTCATAATGGATGCGATTCATGTAACATCCAAGCTCGTTGAGAGGTCCGAGTTCATTATGGATGTGTTACATGTTATGTGGTAGCTTCGGCTAAGTTATATATGTGGCACTTATGTGCAAGGTTTACGTGTATAATAATATTCCGAGTGTTCAACGGGTAATGTAATGAATGAAATGAGAGTTCCGATGAGGACATATGAAAGAGGTATGGTTATGGATACTTTACGATGAGTACATGTATGTATGCTAAACCTATGAGTAATGCCTTAATAAAGATCGATTTACGATGAACAAGTATATATGTGCGTATGATGAGTAAGTAGAAATGTTTGAATGATGAATAATCTTCATGTATATGTTGCTATGTTTCTACATGTTAATTCTTTACTACCATTTCATATTGTTTGTATGTGGACTTACTAAGCTTTAATGCTTACTCCCCTCTCTTTTCCATCCCTTGTAGTTTCGCCAAGCTAGCTCTGGGATCGGAAGCTGTCGGAGTATTCGATCACGCTATCAAAAGACTATTGGGTATAGTGAAATTATTATTTTGAGTATGACATGTATAGGAAACTTAGTCATTTTGTGATATGTGTCATGCTATTTGGCCAAATTATGAAGGCCTATGATAATGATGATTCATTTTGCAATGGCCATGTGATATGGCTCATATTTGATCATTTGGGATGTAATCTAATTACCCATGCATGCATGTGCTAGTATTTTGATGGTAGGATATGTTATTGTTTGGTGAGTGCAGGATAATGATGTGATATGTTGTTGATCGATGAATGTATGATTATGAATTGGGTGCTAAAGGATAAGGAAAGACCTAATGGCTTAAAATGACTATAAGTATGAATGCACAAGTTGAAGTCAATATAATAAGTTTAATAATGCATGAAATTGGTGCAGAATGCCTTTAAATAGTGTAACAAATGAACGTGAAATAAGATGACTTTATGAAGATGTAAGAGTGCCATGGTGTTGAATATTTGAGTGCTCGAATATGTCATGTTGCATGTTATAAAGTATGTTTGAATGTATGAGTGATTGTGGGTGACTATTGGCTTGGAAAATAGCCTTTAAATGGTCTACACGGGTAGACACACGGGCGTGTGTCTAGACCGTTTGTCACACACGGTTTACCCCATAGGCGTGTTGAATGGACGTGTGTCCCCTGCACCTAAAATTTCTAAGTCAGTATGCATGGTAGTAAACACACAGGTAAAGACACGACCGTGTGTTTCAACCATGTGGAGGACAGGGCCTAGCACACGGGCGTGTGCCTTGGCCGTGTGCCTCTAAATGAACGCTGACATCATAAACAGAATGTCCAAGTTTTTGGACACGGGCGTGTCTAGGCTGTGTGAGGGACACAGGCCAGAGACACGGGCATGTGCTCGGTCGTGTGAAAACCCCTGTAGGTTCAAAATAAAAAATAAATTCTACAAATTCCACACGGGTATGGGACACGAGCGTGTCCCAAAGCACACGGGCGTGTGCATTACCTTCACACGGGCGTGTGAGGCTTAAACCTAGAAATTTTTCTTAGAATTTTCTTAAGTTCTCGGCTTAGTTCCGGATTGCTTTTAATGTTTGTTTGGGACCTCGTAAGTTCATAATAAAGATAATATGATCTTGTTTGATCGGTTTTAATTTAGAACGAAATTTCATGATCCGTATTTTCTGGAAATGCTCTGTTTATGTACGATAATGCCTTGTACCTTGTCCCGGTCTCGGGTATGGGTAAGGGGTGTTACAAAAGTTTTGTCGGGAAGGCTTAAACGGGGGCCTAGTGATGCCGATGCCTTCACATGCCTATCATAGTGGTGGCTCCCCTTGCCCCCAAACCTAAGCCACAAATCAAAACCCTTATCATTCCAACATTCCACTCTATAGCCTTGTTAGAAAGATAGAGCTAAAGGAATCTCCATGTGTTTCCTTTTTTATTTCTAATTTTCATTGCTGCAAAACATTCAACATTCAAGATGTTCCCTAAATGTTAGAGTTTAAGATTTTTTATTGACTAAATGAAAATAAATCATTTGAATGCAAAACAATGAAATGAATATTAATATTCAAGGTGAAAAATAAAAAAAAAATTAATTAAAATATCAGGTAAAGTTCTCATTTGCAATTTTAACAAAAGTAACCAAAAACCAACCATCTTTGTAACATGAATACTTATTTGGCATTGTTTTTAATGCCTAAATGATTTTTTTTATAAGTTTTACTACTTATTTGTTTACCAAAAACAAAAAGTACACTCTGAATCCCATCCTAATAGACATAGTCTTGTCAATTTGATGAGCCCAACAAACCAACGTACATGATATGTTGTCTGTTGGGCTGAGTCATGATTCAAAATTATTTCAAATTAGCTTCTTGCTACTCATTTGAGGTGGACTTAATTTGTTTATAAGGTTAAATTACACCATAGATCACTTAATTATGAGTTTTTTTTGTCATTTAATTATGAATTCTTTTAAACTGATCACTCAATAATGATTTTTTTTTAATTTAGTTATTTAACTAATTGAAATTATTATTATTTTGTCCATTTCTGTTAATTGTATTAATGAGAGGGTAATGTAACAGTTGAAAAATCAGTATAATAACAAATTTTCTTCATTTTGAAGTGATTTGGCAAAAATTGTAAGTTTAAGAGCTAAAAAAAGATAAAAAATTAAATAAAAGGTTAAAATATTTTTTTATAAAGTTGGAGGACCAAATAAGTTATTATGCTTTAATTAATTTTGACATATATGTATAAAAAGGATATTGTTTTATATTCTTTGATCAATGTTCTTGTAATTAGATTTTTTTGTAATATTTTTATTTTTTATTATTTGAAGTTTTCGATTAACCGAACTTTATTTAAAGTAAAATTTAATAATAATAATAATTTTTTTAAAGGATCTAACCGAAACCAAATTAAATAACATCAATCTAATTCGTACTAAATTATCAATTTATGATGTTTTAATATGTGAATTAAGTATGTTTAATTATTAATTAAATAAAAATAAAATTAATTGGAATGCAAATCGAATCGACAGAATTTCGGCTTCATTTAGAATTTGGTGGAGGATATATATCAGACTTGGGCTGCAAGCAGTGGGTAACTAATTCAAATAGGCCCTCTCTTTTGATCTAAAACGGGAAACGGAATTAATCTAACTACGTAAGAAATTAGGATTGTCTTGTTTAAAGGAAAAAGCCACTTTGAAAACAACAAAACTGGGCTCCACAATACATTGCGGGAGCTCGATAAATTCAATGGTGGGAGAGCAAAACCCGTATAGAGATGACACGTGCAAAGATGAAAGATGATAAAGATTGGGAGAGAGAAAAGTAGAACTAGAAAAAACATTTAGCTAATATAATAGTATCCATTAAAATAAAATAAAAGTGTATTTAATGATTAAAAGTCATAAAAAAATAACTTAAATGATATTATTGTTAAGTTTAATAAAAAATTTAAATTTATTTAAAATATAAATTAAATTTAAAGTTCAACATTTAAGATTCGAGTTTGACCTAATTCTTTTTTAAAATTTATAATGTTTGATATTATGTTATTTTTATAGATCATGTAATTATAAAACATAAAATTAAATTTAAAATATAGATTAAAAAATGTTAAGATGATTATATATAAAATTTTAATAAATAAAAAATATATAAAATTATTAAATATTAAATATTAAATTAAAAATAACATAAATATATATTTAATTTTTTAAAAACAATATGAGCTTGAGTTATTTATTTATAAATATGAGCAAGCTCGAGCAAAATTTTAAACTCATATTCCGAGTCAAGCTTGAATAAGTATAAAGAATGTTACTATCAAGCCTATGTTCGACCCATAAACACAAACGAAACCTAATATATGTTTTTTTCTAATTAATTCCTAGAAATGGATGTGACCAAGGGCGAAATTAGAAAATCATTTTAAATGTTAAAAATAAATAAAAAATTAAAGTATAATTTTATTATTGTATTAATTTATAATTTTTTAAAAATTAAAAATACTAAATAATTTTTTTGCTCTTTACTTTCCCTTTTAATATATAGAATTTTTATTAGAATTCTAGTAAACTTTTGTTATTTTATTTAACATTTAAACAATAAAAAGTTACCTGTGAGTTTTTGAATGTATCTAAACGTGACGAATGAAGAGAATTCGTAAAATCTTAATTTTGTTATTCAACTTTATAAAATTTGAAACATTACTATTTTAACTTTATTTTTTAAAAAAATATGATTATCTTTATTTTATTAGATAAGTTATTGATAAACACATAGACTTAAATAATTGTTTTTATTAATTTATTGTACACAAATTATTAAATTATTAATTTTATTAATACTTTACGTATAAATAATTAAATTATTGATTTTTAACAGTGATTTAATAAAAAGTTTAACAATGTTACCTAATTAGTCAAACATTTCAAATTTCAGAAATGATTACAAAATTATGATAAATTAAAATAAATGCACTGTTTGAATAGTAAAGGATAGGAAATAAAACAATATTTTAATAATAATAAGTGTAATTAGAAATGATTGAAACTAATAAAATATATATTTTATAAAAAAAAATTTATTGAACCAAATCGATTTTTCTTTTTCAGCAACATGTAATGATCGCATTCATAGGACACGTGACAGCATCAATAACCACCAGATGGACAGATATCTATTTCTCGACAAAAATATTTTTGTAAGATTATAATTTGTGAAGGCAAAAAGACAATACAGACACAGTAGAAGCAGAGAGGTTCGCCACAGAAACGCAAAAAAGCAAACCCACAAAAAAAGAAAAAGTCGCTTTCAGCTGGAACTTTTCGAGTAATGGCATCGGCAGCACCATTATTAATTGGCCTGTATCAGTTATCAAATTATCAAGCCACTCTACTTCACTTCACAATACTGGAGCAGAAATGGCAATTCCGATCCCCAGTCGGCAACTGTTCATCAACGGCGATTGGGCTGAGCCTTTGCTCAAGAAACGCATCCCTATTATTAACCCTACTACTGAAGAAATCATCGGTTTCTTTTTCATTTTCCTGTTACTTTTCCTTTAGTATTTATAAAAATTGTGGTTTTCTTCTTAATTCTTATTCTTCTTCTTCTTCAGGTGATATTCCGGCGGCGACTGCTGAAGATGTGGATGTTGCGGTGCAGGCTGCTCGGAGCGCACTTACTCGGAACAAAGGTAAAGATTGGGCCTTTGCTTCGGGTGCTGTCCGTGCTAAGTATTTGCGTGCCATTGCTGCTAAGGTAATTGCTATTTTAAGTCTTCCTTTGCTTTCTTAGTTGTTATTATAGTTAATATACTACTTGATTTTGGTTTCAACGTTTAATTTAATACTGGTTTTTAATTTCATTTTGGTACCTGAGTTTGGCCTCAATAGTCAAATTGATACCTGAGTTGAGTTTTTTCTTTTTCCAATTAAGCACCTGAATTTGGCTCCGATCTGGTACATGAGGTTCTTTTTTTTCAAAATTAACCATGCTTTTTTTACTAAAGCACATATATGAACATTAACGATTTTTTATTATTACTAAAGAACATATATAAATATTCATTGGATCACTTGATGTTATTTGGTCTGAGTGCCAAATTGAACATTGGAGTCAAATTTAGGTATCAAATTGGAAAAAAAACTGTACCAAATTAAACATTGAAGTCAAAGTCAGCTACCGAGTGTTATGTTAACCTTTGTTATATATGCTTTTGCATTTATTTATTTTTTTTTGGAAGAACTTGATGAATTGTTATTTAGCTATGCTGTTCGCTACCAGAGATCATATCGCTAACAGTTACCGTTGTACAATTAATCACAATCTTCTAAAATATGAGATAAAATCCATGGTTTTTAAGTGGTGAACTCTTAGGTAATTCTTCAACTTTTACTTTTTAGCCCTTTAGTTAGTGCTTTTTATCTATTTTTGGAGGAATTTTGCTATAGAATGTAAAGCAATAGCAACAAGAAGAATTATATCTTAATTGGAATGGTTAAACAATTTAAAAGTAACATCATTCAATCATAATGGTCGTGATCACTAATGAAAAATTGGGATTTTTTTTCCCTTGGAAAGCTGGTTATTTGAAAAAGAGCTCTCAAATGAAGTGTTACTTCACTACTTGCCACTGTTTACTAGTGTAAATAATTGAAATAATGAGCCTGATTTTATCTGAATAATGGTCCACAATTTTGAAATATCACTTCTGCAATAAAGCCTAATGTGCGAACTTGAGCCTAGCTATATCAGCGTAACTTAGCAAAAATTGTAAATTGCACCCTTTTCCTACGATTTTCTTTTAATATCTCAGGCTTATCCTTCCTACAAAACAATCTGTTTGCTTTCATGAAATTTATGAATATGCTATTGGGATTATGATCAGACTGAAATCTGTTTCCTTTTCTTTAACTAAAAGTTCCTTCTTATTAGATTCATTACTTTAGTGGACTGAAAGAATGGCTTCAGATATGCCAGGTGTAATTGATTCAAATGTAACCATTCTTGGTTCAACTGATGAAGAACTTGCGTTGTCCTTTTAAGCAGAATATCAAACAGAGTTTACTCTTAACCATGATACTTGTATGTTTATTAGCTTTTGCAATTGTTATGCTTTGTTGATGGAAATGACTGCAACCTTTTTAATGTCATGACCTATATTCAATGTTTTTTTTTTTCAATAATGCAGATAAAGGAGAGAAAACCAGTACTTGCGAAACTTGAAACAGTTGATTGTGGGAAACCACTTAGTGAATCTGAAGCAGATATGGTATGCCTGCAATGAATTTGCAAATGTTATGTTACTATTTTTTTTGTCGGATTTTGACCTTTTTTTTTTTGTGAGTTTTAGGATGATGTCATCGGATGCTTTGAGTACTATGCAGACCTTGCTGAAGGTTTGGATGCCAAGCAAAAGGCTCCTATCTCTCTTCCGATGAAGACATTTAAGAGCTATGTGATCAGGGAACCCATTGGGGTTGTTGCGTTGATTGTCCCATGGTACTTCCAGTCTGTTGCGGTTGTTATTTTCACTTTTTTTTTTTGTCTTAATAAATTTGCTGCTTACTTGGCCTCACTACATCTGTTTTCCTGATGAACAATCCTTGAGTATTGCTCTTCTCCATTTCCCGATACTTAGTTGAGATATCTGCTTAACCTGGTTTCTTTGGTTTGCTTTTTGATCTTTGTAAGACTAGTTCCATTTGCTATATAAATGAGTTAGTGGATGTGGTGGTCTTTAACTTCTATGTCTCTTATTAGTGGACCTAGTTAGTAAATAAATTCGCTTAATTGCTTCTCCTGATATTAAATTATAAACTTATTATTGATGCCAGAGGCTGCATGTTTTAAGCACAATACCTTCCTAAGTGTTTTTATTAAGATGATTTATGATGATTGTGGTCCTAATCATCTGAGGCCATTTAATGGCTTGCAATAGTTTGGTGCATAAAATTTATGTGGACTAATGCATTTGATATTTTATGACGGTTATCTTTATCCTTGGCAGACATGGTGCTCAACGGTTCAATGATTTTTGTCATCTCATTTTTAATGGTTATCCTGGTATTCAATAACTAAGAAATTTCTTTTGTTTTGAAGGAATTACCCGCTTTTGATGGCTACATGGAAAGTTGCTCCAGCCTTGGCTGCTGGTTGTGCTGCAATACTAAAGCCTTCTGAGTTGGCATCTGTGTACGCTCTCCATTTACTTGCTTCAGTTTTCATGTTACTTTCTCATTCGTCTTAAATTATATACAGAAATTTTGGCTTGATTTTGCATTTGAGATTAATGTTGTCCTTTCATTTTTTATCCCTTTTCCACTTCAGAACCTGTTTGGAGCTGGGAGAAGTGTGTAGGGAGGTTGATCTTCCTGCTGGTGTCCTCAACATTCTGCCCGGACTAGGCCCTGAAGCTGGTGCATCTTTGGCATCTCATCCCCATGTTGACAAGGTTAAATCAATATTGATCATTTTTTCCAATGATCCTTTCTCCAAGACTGAATTTCATTAGATGATTGGAAATTATTTCAATTCTAGTCGCTGATAATTTGTTGCTAACAGATTTCATTTACTGGAAGCACAGTCACAGCGGTTAAGATAATGACAGCTGCTGCTCAAAGGGTCAAGGTTTGTTGAAGTTCTAGCATATGATCACTGAGTTCTTTTTTATGATCCTGTGCGTAAAATCTTCTTTGTCGTTTCTACGGCAGCCTGTTACCTTGGAGCTTGGTGGCAAAGGTCCAATAGTTGTGTTTGAGGATGTTGACATTGATAAGGGTTAGTGCCATGTGAATCACTTTTAAGCCTTCATGTTGCCTGTATATCTCATCAGAATTGATTGTTCATATTTTACTCATATGAAACTGTCAATGCAGAAAAATAGTCTCTTTATTCAGTTTCTAATTTAGTCACCTGTGCTTGTAATAGCTGTTGAGTGGACCATATTCGGTTGCTTTTATACAAATGGCCAGATCTGCAGTGCAACATCACGCCTCATTGTGCATGTAAGTCCTGGACCCATTTTGTCCTTTTTAGTTAATAATATATATTTTTTTAATTTCATATTACATGTGGCTTGAGGTTATGATACATAAGAAAAAACTGTTTTAATATTACCTTGTTCACACTTACCACAACAAAGAGGGGAACCAGTCCAGTCCTTTCATAAACTGATAAACTGGCTAGACTAGGCACGTTAGCCAAGCATTACTTTTGGGTCCACTTTAGCAAGTACCTAATCCAGGAAACCAACCCTCGTAAGCATAAATTCAAAAATTTCCAAACACCATTGGACAAGCATTACTATGTTATGGAAGTACTCCAAAGATATCGGCAGCCTAGAGAAAACAGAAACCATCCCAACCTCATGGACTCTTCCATCCTTCCTTCCTCTTGTGGATGCGGTAGTTTGTGCATTATCTAGCTTTGAATAAGTATGAACAAATCTCTTTAGTGGCTCCATGTTTCATTGTTATTTTTACCTTTCTGATAAGCTCCTAAAACAGGAGTTGTCATGGAAATTATTCTATTTCTCCTTCCTCATAACTCCATAACTCTTCTTGTATGGGAACGTGGTTGGATGAAAATTATTGTTATTATGATTCAAGTCAAAGTCACACTTTAGATCCAAGAAGGGAACACTAAGATTCTGCTGTCATGAGTTCTTGAACTAAACCTGTAGCATGTCTTCGTGGTTTTGTTATATATAATTTTTTCTATTTCCAATTCATGACGAGGCAAAGCTTGTTATTTGTTTGACAGGAAAGTATTGCGGCAGAATTTTTGGACAGGCTTGTGAAATGGAGTGAGAACATTAAAATTTCAGATCCCTTGGAAGAAGGTTGCAAGCTTGGCCCCATTGTTAGTAGAGGGCAGGTATCATTTCATTATTTTAACTATATATTTATGTTGGATGAAAATTATTTTAACTGATGTAACTCAAAATACAACTGTTGGTAATATCTAAGGTTTCATATTTGGAAAATAAATTTTCGAATTAATATTTGATTAATTTGCTGCAGTACGAGAAAGTAATGAATTTCATTTCAAATGCTAAGGGTGAGGGAGCAACTATTTTGTATGGTGGGAATCGTCCTAAGGTATAATTGTCTGCTTCTTAATTATTGGCATTATTCTCCTTTTAAAATCCTTCACCATTTTTCAAAATCCTTCACCATTTCTTATTCAAATGCTTGCCAGCATTTAAAGAAAGGATTCTTTGTTGAACCAACCATCATCACTGATGTAACAACCTCCATGCAAATATGGAGAGAAGAAGTTTTTGGACCTGTTCTTTGTGTCAAAACATTTACCACCGAAGAAGAAGCCATTGAATTGGCAAATGATACCCAGTAAGTTAAGATATACAATCCAATGAGTTGATCCTTCCATATCGACAATGAGAATGGAGTGTGATTTAGTAATTTATTTTGTCCTTCCTCTATCCTTTTAACCAATTCTGACCTCCACTCCCCAGACTAGAAAAGCCGCTTACTGTTTTGATCACAGAATTCAACTAATTCCTTTCTAATATTTACTTAGTTATGGTTTGGGAGGTGCTGTGGTATCGAAGGATCGAGAAAGATGTGATCGTGTAAGCAAGGTAAGATCAATGCTTGAAGCATCTTCCAAGCATGCAACCTAAGCATGCTGTAAGATTAAATACCTTTGCTTCTTTCATACAGCTTCTGCAGAATGGTGCTGTGTGGGTCAATTGTTCACAGCCATGCTTCTGCCAAGCCCCATTCGGAGGCACCAAATGGAGTGGCTTTGGGCGTGAACTAGGGGAATGGTATTTACCCAAACTTAAACTATTCTTTTCAGATAACTATTATCTCAACTACTTGGAATATCCTGTTTGTCAACACTCAAAACTCAGGGATTTAATATCTTCTTCCTCTTGCTATTTTTATGACTAATCGGATTTGTAATACCGACTTACTTTTGGCTTTTTAAAAAAATTGTGGCAGGGGACTTGAAAGTTACTTGAGTGTAAAACAGGTAACAGAGTATGTCTCAGATGAACAATGGGGTTGGTACCAGCCTCCAAAGCAATGAAGTTCAACATGGAAATACAAATAATATTTACTGCTCTACCAAAAATAACGGTAATAAAGTGTGCTGAGAGCCAATTTGTTTTTGAGTATGTATGTTTGTACGTATGTAATCCCGTCCCGTTGCAGGTATGTCTATGGTTTTCAGTTTCACGTTTATATGTATGTTTGCATGTACGTAATCCCTTTGGGGGCTATGTCAATGGCATTGAGTCTCGTTTATATGTATATTCTATATTACATTTTGGCTGACCTGTTTGGAATGTAAGTTGCGAATGCATGTTACCTACTAGTTTTGTTTTGCTGGCTCATTGCGTGGGCCAATTTTAACCAAAGTCTCACCCGAGGCAGGCAGTTCGGGGTTCATTCTAAATCTTGCCGTACTGATAACATAGATAATCTATGTACCTAATAGAGATTACATTTAATTTAAATTTCTACAGGATTATGTTGGTGGTTGTGACCAAATTGCATCCAAAAGAATCATTATTTTATTTTATTAGGGATTCGTTGTTATGTATGTGAACATGAAAGTGAATGTATTCTATTCTAATTTTATTTTATTGAAATTGGTGGAAGATGTAGATATAAAATGTAGTTGATACTCAGCAGTTAAGTACCAACTACTTGATGCTTTGCTCTATGGTCTAATATATGTCTCCACAAATCTCGGTGCAATCGATAGGTAGTTTATAATTGTCACTCCCCAAAGTATTACAAAGAGAAATTATGCCATTCATCGTATTAATGAGGTATGTTAAAAAATATTTAATACCAGTTGATGAGTTATTGTCGGTATAAAAAATTTGAACTCTTAAAAAAATTTAATAACAGAAAATTGAGGTATATGTTTCATGCTTATAATGAATTAAAAAAGAAGCTAGTTTTGTTTAAAGTTAGTGTGGATGGAATTGTATTTTGTTTTTTAATTAAAAAAATTGTGTATTGAATCTTTGTATTTTTTTAAAGAAAAATTATATATTAAATCAAAGATTAAATTGATTATTATATTAAATTTTACATCTATTTTTATTAATAAAAATTGTCCTTATGTATCAGCATTGGTAATTTGATTATTTTATGAATAACATTTCAGTGATACCAAAAGATGCCTATGATATTTTTACATCAAATTTCCCATCTCGATGTGGTTCATTATTTTCAAATAAAGCAGCTAGGCTAATGCTGTTGTTCAATATCAAATGCTCCCAAGTCTACGGTCTAAGAATAAGAGTTGGAGACTCGTTAATCCGCTTTAAATGAAGGGGCCAATTCTGAATGCATGCCAAGACTTTTGGTGTTATAAGCCGTTCTTTCCACATTTTTCTCAATTGCACACATTTACTAATATTCATATTTTAAATATCTTAAGGAAAAAAAGAAAAAGAAAGAGAGAATGATATATCATAGCTCTTGATTCTAATAGTTAATATATATATATGTACATCAAAAAAACATGTGATGATTGTCCATACCCTGAAGTCAACTACTGATAAGTCTTATCTATGGTAAAGAATAGCTGATTCTTTGACACACTTTTAAAGTCTTTTTAGCTGCACTGAGGAATCATTTGGTAGGTTAGGTATCCATTGCTTCATACTTTCAGTGTAAGCAAAATGCAAGTTGAAAAGACAATAGTCCCTCAGTCAACGTGTGATCATATCCTCTTCACTCATCAACAAAATTGCAGTAACAGTAACACCTAAATTCTATATTTAAAATTCATAAAATTTTAGAATTACATGCGAAAAGTCTCCTGCATTAAAGAAAAGGGATATCTGTGAGTCAGCCTAATAATAGGAACCATTCATTCACTCATTGGCAGTGGCGTTGGTCTTGCCCTGGCCCTCTTTTAAAAGCTGTTATTCTCAATGCATTAATTACTAGGGTCATATTGTGACAGGATTTTATGACACCTCCCTCTCTGTACACCAAAGCTAGCTAACGACCTCAGTGAAAATTAGTAGTATATGTGCTATCCAACCCATCTTATCTCTTTGTATTTTTCTTTCGTTCAAATTCTTCGTATTTAATACTAATGGAGACAAAGTTTGTATCATGCACAAGCATTTACTTTAATTGATTACACGGCAAAAACCGACACTGCACCCACTGAAAAGAAAATGGCATCCTCTATGTGTGCTTCAACTTTCAATACTTGCAAGTGTTGGTATTTTCTGTGAATCATCACATAGACAACAATAAAATTTAAATGTACTGGAAAATAAATTTGAAAGTGATTAATATTAACTTAATTAAAGGTTGCTTCATTATTGTTCTTCTGTAAAAAAAAAAGTTTAGGGTTCAAAAAATATCACGAGAAAATATAGTTCAAAAACTTTCTAGAAAGGGTAAATTTAACTATTTATATTTTTTTTATCACCCAACTATAAAAAGTTATAAAATGATCACTTAATTATTCAATTTTATCTTTTTGGTCACCTAACTATCTTAGATTTTCGGTTGTTTCAATTTTTACATTAGTCCGCTTATAACTAAAAAAGATAAAAATGAATAGTTGAGTGACATTTTGTAACTTTTTATAGTTAGATGACTAAAAAAAATTTTACTGACTATTAAAGCAGTTTATCCAAATATGAAAAATAACAGTGTCTTTTAATATATAAGTCAACTCTCAAATAGTAAAAAATTTATTTTCATTCATTTCTTTGAACTCGAGGGATGCAATTAATTTAATTGCAGGGGTGTGGACATGGACAGATAATGACATTGTCCTAGAAAAATGAAAAATATACACTTTAATCCTTAAAAAAATTATAATTTATTTCTGTCCCTAAAGCAATTTTTTTAGCTTCAGCTTATGGGTAGGCTAAAGGGTTATTAACCCTAATTTTATATTAGTTGTCAAATAAAGGCAGTAGGAAATTTTTAACGTTTAGCATTGTGAAAAAATGGAAAAATTTAAAATCAGAAAATAAGCCGAAATAAACTAGTATTTTTCATGCTTTACGCAGAAGGTCCAGACGCATTTGAAGTTGTCTCACTCAAATGTTTGTCTTTTGAGTGAGTTTTATAATTACCTTATTAATCAAAGGCCAAAAGGAATCGATAATGCGGCAATAAAATCAAAATTAGAAAAAAGATTCCTCTTCTTTTAATGTGCTATTTCTTTATTTTTAATGATCAAAATAATATGAATTATGGTATAAAAAATAATATCTACATAATTTAAATTTCAAACTAGGAATTATTAAGCTATTAAAGGAGGGACATTATCACCTGGGATATGCACTTTTAATAATCTATTTCACCCTTTAACTAGTTATGGACTTTAGGGACCATATAAGAGAGAAAATAAAATTTAAAAAAAAAAACAGAGGAAAAGCTATGGTCCAACAAGGCAATTATTACAACCTCGATTCCTTTGTATTTTAGTAGCCTATTGGTTTTTCAAATATATATATATATATAGTGGGTTTATTTATTTATAGTATACACGAGAATTGATATGATGTGTGGCCTACTTGCACAAAACAACAATTATTATTGATATATACCTACCTCTCACTCCCTTTGCCTTCTTATTATTCATATTCCCCTCTCAATTCATTTGCTTTCTCCCTTCCTGGAACTGCCTTCTTCACACTATAGTTCTTTTTTTTCCCCTTAATTACTAAATAATCTCTGTATTTAATTTATTTTAAGATCAGATAAAACAAATATCTGATTTCTATCATGTCAAATGAACAAACACCTTACAACCCCCCCCCCCAAAAAAAAAATTTAAGTTTTCCATCTTATCATCAAGGTTTGAAGTGTATAAATTAATTTAATATTTAGAGTAAATTTGTACGGATATATTAATTTTATTTAGGCAAGTAACCAACTAATATATATATATATTTTAATTACAGTACATTGATGGTACTGATATATAAAAAACTTTGAGAGTTGTATTGAGAAAAAAATTACTAACATTCGATTACATAATAGTACTGGATTACATAACTCTGGTTTTTTTTTTTTGGGAGATGTACAATTATGCATATCTCAGATCTGCAGCATGAAAAAAGTAGTGGGCTTTTTTTTCCATGATTTGCTAGCGTATACCTGCGATCCTAAGTGAGAGAGAAACTGTATTTGGTTTTTTACAGGTTAAAAAAAAAAAGCTTGGGTCTCTTATGCAGCCATTGATGTGCCGAAATATCAATCATCCTTTTAGCTTGCTGCCTCAGAGATGCTTTGTAATGAAGGCTGCCATGTCTTCGATCTAGAACCGGTGTTGCTTGATGTTGTTGACCTTGCTCTCTGCCTGTCATGTTTGCTCACCTGCAGAAGTTTCAATATTTTAAACATATATAACAGGGATCCAAATTAAAGATAAGATATAATATAGGTGTTTTTAAGGAAATTCACCTTATTTTGCTTATCTGGCTCAGATCTCTGACCATCTTTCTCATTTGGATCTGATTCTTGTTGGCTTTTCTTCATCTTTGCATGTTTCTTTGCGTACAATCCCTTCATAACCTCTAAGAACCCCAACAACTCAAAATCAGATCACAATCTCAAACAAAAACATTACCCTTTATTACCAATACAAAAAAACATGGATACCTTGAGTGGTGATGAGCCTGTAAACATGGCCAAGAAGAAGAGTATCAGTGGGGCGGAGAAGCTTAATCCTGGTTAAACGAACAGGGTTGACGTTGGTCTTGCTGCTGGTTCCTTGTGGAGCTTTATCGTTGTTATTTCGATGTGAATGATATAAGGTGGTAGAGATAAGCAGAGCAACATAATGACCGGGGTTCGTTTTCATAACCTCACGAGCACTCATCGGCCAATAAAACCTCTCGACTTTCCCACACGGGTGTTGAAGAACCAGAGTGGCTGCATCAGTAGCTTGGCAGTTCCCCATTTTTTTTTGTGTGTGTGTGTGTGTTCAAAGGAAGGAAGAGGGAGGAGGTATTTGGCTGAGAAGGAGAAATATGCTGTGCGGTATCTTTATAGAGAACCACACCCACCCACCAAACTTAATATCATAGGGAGGGACTTAAATATTAATTAATCAAAGGTATTGGGGAGTCAATTAAAGTGGGAATAAAGCAGTGACTTTGGTCATTTTAATTGAGGCGTTGGCCCTATTATGCAATGATTTAGTGAGCTGTGACTGGTTGTCTAAAGGGACAAAGGTGAAAGCCGCATGCCCACAGGCTATACTTTCTCCTAAACCTCTCTACTTTTTAAGTTTTTTTTTTTCAACTTTTAAGCGATACGTTATTACTAAAGCTGCCAATAAATTAAAAATTATTAAATTACGTTTCAGTCCATTACACCATTGTCGAACATCACTGTTCCATAGAGGCTATAACATTGCCACGTCAACCAAGTTCATCCAACTAACTCATGTTGGAATGGACGGTTATGTATGGAGGCGTGGACTACATTTTTTGGGCAACGTGGCAAAGATATATAAATGTTAATTTATTTATTCAAGCAGGTTTTTTAGAAAAAATAACATTTAATGAGTCAATTCAAATTCAACATTGATCTTTTCTTTTTCATTCTTTTTAGTATGGTGCTGACTATTTTGCTATTCTGATCATTATTTTTTAAATACATTTTTTTATAAATTTAAATTATTTAGATTTAGGTTTAACGAACCCTAATAGTAATATTTTACCAAAAAAATCAAAAATATTAATAAGAAGTTAAGATATTTATATAAAACAAGTATTTTAAAAATAGGCCGGACTCAGATGGATCATGCCTATTTTAAAAATATATTATTAAATTCGAGATAATTTTGATTACTAAAATTAATATTTTTAAAAAATATGTTTTATTTATATTAAATATTGTCAATATTTAAGCATTAATTATGTTATCAAATTAATATTTCCATAAAAAGAATCAAATTAAAAACAACTTTAGAAGGGTGAAATACAAATTTATTTTATTTTTAAACATTAATTATAAGATCAAAATAATAATAATAATAATAAAACTTTTAAACCTTAAATTTTACAACATTTAGGAGGCCTTCTTAAATTTGACCTTGATCCCAAGGGTAGGTTAAAGAGGGAGAGGCGAAATGTTGGTGAATGAAAGAATGTTGATGTAGTTTATTGTAAATTCACCCATATCCTAAACAAAGATATTGTATTTTATAACCATCAACAATCAGTCGATAAGATGTTTAAAATAATAAGCTCCTTAGAACATTTACTTATCTCAACTTGCAAACCATTGTTTAGCCAAATCTCATCCATACAAATGCTTATCTTAAATTGGTCATCCAGGTTTAATTATTATTTAAATTTGTTTGATTTTTAATTCAAAAGATAACAATATTACTTTTGTTTGAAGCAAATAGGTTTTTTATTTACTTTATAATTCTTTATAATATAAATTTGATTAGTAGTGTGGAAAATAGAAATAGTGCAAAATATACAAACCCAATACAGAAGTTAGCTCCTTTAGAAGGCAACAATAATTGAGACAAGTATAGAAGAGTAAACAGGTCCCATTTGGGCACGCTCCAGTGATCGAGAGAGTGTGACGCCGCGGTGGACCATGGGCCATTTCATATGGATCTGCCATCCAACCTGAAAATCTAGGCGTGAAAATTTATGTGCGTGCGTGTGAAAGGACCCCCAAACTTCTTCTTTATAATAAAATATATTACGTTAAAATAATAAATTTACATTTTATTAAATGTGTAATTTAAAAATTATTATTATATTTGTATATCTAAATTCGAGTTTTCCAATTGAGAGTTGCCACGTATAAATCTCCAATTCTACTCTTTATTATTTAATTTAATTATATTTTATAATTAATTCATGGAAATCTTGATATAAAAAAAATCGAAAAAAACATGCATGAGCGGCGTGATTACGACTGAGGGAAAATGGGACTTTTTTTTTTCCCTTTCTAATCGCACTGTAAAATTTTTCGGAAAAAGAAGGATCCAATTTGCCTAAAGCAAAGGCTTTTTTTCTTGCAGGCGTGACCTACTAAAGGCACATTCTTTTTCTAGATTTGATAATTTTATTTTTATAATAGGCAAGTAGATTAGAAAATAATCTTTTATATCACAGACTAAGCTATTCAATACATTAATGGTTTTTATAACAAATTTTAATATAATCATATATTATGATTGTATTTATATTTTAATAATTTCTCATATTATATTAATATTGTATATAATTACATTTTCTGTTATGATAAGCTAGATCTACTTTTAATTGGAGCGCACGCTATGATTAAAAAAATATTTTCTTGATTTTGCATGTTAATTTTTACTACATTGTCAAAGGGAATCAAGTTGTGTCGTGTGGATGCATGAGGAAGTTATATTTTGTTCAAACATCATTACTACTTAACGTACGTTTGTTTTTTTTTCTTTTTTCATTCCAATTTTTCAAATAACTTATGCTTATAATCATATAAAAATTAATTATAAATTAAAAAATAAAATTGAATTGGAAATTTAGAATACATATAAAATATTAATAAATAATTTGTAATTGTATCATCTTTATTTAAAAATAACTATTATTTTGATATACAAATGATCATAATTGTATAAAAATAAGTAATCGGGCCGGTATTCCTTTATTAATTTCCAATATGTATAAAATATATTATATTATCAAATTAATTTCTTTGATATATTTAAAATTTAACTATTTATCTATATATACTAAATAGTTTGAAATTTAATGATTTTAATGATAATTTTCAGCTTGAGTTGACCATGCATGACTTTACTGTGTTTACTTTTCAAGCACAAAACGACTCCATGAGATCAAACAAATATGATTATGTTTTATACTTAAAGAGAGACCGTGTGAGTTTTCATGCTTGGTTGGTGAAATCGGAAACGAAAACAATTCATCATTTGTCATATGAAGTTGTGGGGTTATTCAACCTACCAGATTTTTTTTATGTCCCTGAAATTTTCAAAAAAAAATCTAAAAAAAAATAGCAGTTGCAATTAGACATCATCATGGCTTGATTATCTATTGAAGTTCGAAAGCCCACTCGAAAAATAAGAAGTTTGGATAAAAATATAGGTCCGAAAAATAGATTTGGACAAAAAATAAAATTGTTTTCTAAATAAGTTGGGCATTGGGTAAGATTTTTTGGTTTGAGCCCAACTCGAACTTGCCTAAATTTTTTGTCACAAATGTTTGTTGTCATTTTGATATTGTTTTGCTGTTATTTTACTATTATATTACTACTATTTTAAATGTATTTACTTATTATGTTGCAACTATCTCAGTGTTATTTAAATATAAAAACTTTTTTTAAATATATATTTAATGTGTTGGGAAACATTTATTTTAATATTTTTAGTGAAATTGTTGTATTATATTTTTTAAATTTGTTTTTATATAAAAAATTAATACAAGTGGGTCGAGCAGGGCTCGAATTTAATATATATTTTTTATTTGGACCAAGCTTGAGCAAAATTTTAAACCTATTTTTCGAGCTGAGAAGCCTAAAATCTTGTATTAATCCGACCTAAAATCAACTCAACCAATGATCAAGTTTAGTTGCAATGTGATATAATAATTGTTATTTTGATATTTCGATTTTATTTGTTACCGATATTTTTAATTCGTGATAATATTCATTATATTCACAACTGTATTAAATATAACACGGCCAAAAATACGTTTATTATTATAATTTAAATCTTGGATTTTTGTTTTAGTTGAAACACAAGATTTTTGGGACAAAGTCTTAAAAGATTAATTAATACCAAATCTCACATAAATCTCCTAACTTTAACCTTTTGGACCACAATAAATCTCATTATGTGTGTGGTTCACAGGCTGCTTAATTTCCCTTTTCTTCAATCCCTCTCAATGTTGATTAATTATGATTTGCAAAGCAGAATTCTCCAAACCACAATATATTAGAATGTATCTATCAGTGTGTATTATAAATCTTTGGTTTGGTATTTTTATTTGTAGACAATTATTCTCTTATGCTTTTGAATTGACTATTCCTATATGGCATAAGAACATTGTATTGGTATAATTAAGACTAAGACCATACCTAGAAGGAAAAATAAAATAAAAGAAAAGAAAGCACCCATTTTAAATGCTCTTTGCAATTTTCCCCTAACTTGATAATATTAAAAAATATTAAATACCAACAAGTGATTGGGTGCAATGACAAATCACATTACACTTTCAATGGGAAGATTTAGGTTTAAACTTTGAAGACAATATTGTTTATAGGCGAATCTAGGGGGCTGGCAGGGGCTTGGTTTCCCCTAAAATGAAAAATTATTGTTTTGGCCCTTTAGAAAAATTTAAAATTTAAAATTATTAAAGGTAAAATTACACCTTGATCCCCTAAAATTATGAAAATATAATTCAATCCTTTAAAAATTATAAAGATATAGACTATTAAAAATTAAAATTTTATTTCGGCCCTCCTAAAAAATTTTTCTAGCTTCTCCCCTGGTATTGTTGGTATGTAAACGAACAAGAAGTAAATAAAAAAAAAGACATTAAAGAATATCAACAACTGATATTTTATCTTGTTAAATATTTTAAATATTCATACGAAGAGTTAATAGATCTTGTTAATTTTTTGTTTAAATATGCTTGTGTTTTTTTGTAAATTTAAAATTTAATCGTTGTATTTTTATTTCAAGAAATTTAGACCCTTTACTTTTAGATTTAAAAATATAAGTCTAATTGTTGAAATTGACAAAGATTCTTTTCTTAGAATCAGGTTAATTATAATGTTATTTTTTTCAATTATGCGGTTACGAAACGAGTTTTTTTTTTAAATTTCAAAATATAACACCAATAAATTTAATAAAAAAATTTTAACATGTTAAACAATTGAATCTGAAATCTAAAAAGTAGTGAAATTAAAAACTTGTAAATAAAAAAATATGGACTGAATTCTAATTTACTAAAAGTATTGGACTTAATAGCATATTTTAACCTTAAGCTTGTTTCTAGCACATGCAGGATTTTCTCAAACCAAATAAATCTAAATCACATGCCAAATTGAACTGCAAAGCTATTTCCACGACCTAGCCATAGTCGATCAATCTGCAGTTACTTAATGAGCATTTAAAATATAAAAACCTCCTGCAATTTGGTCTCCTGTACAAGAAGCACTTTTAACACTTCAATTATTTTTTTATTCGTAACATTTTGAAGTGATGTTCGTGCAATTGTGCAAAGAATGACTAACTCAAAATTATAGCTTTTTGGGTGGAAAAAATACATTCATAAAAATATCAAAATTAAATGTATTCGATTTAAATGGTAAAATTAGAATTTTGTAGTTCATGAATCAAGATTCGTTAAGTTGAAATCTCATCATGTATGATTATTTTTTAAAATAAATTTTAAAAAAAATTGGCGGCTTAACTATTTCTCAATTGAATTAATATCCGATTAAGTTGTGACAACAACTTAAGAGTTTAAATATAATTAGATTAATGATATGTTATATGATGTGAATAAAAAAATTATTTAACAAATATATTTATTAAAAAATTATATAAAAAATTAATTAATACTTTGGTTACAATAGTCAAATTAATAATTTGTTTTGGATGATGTTCCGAGTTAAATTTTCACTAAAGTTCAAATTTCATTGATTTATTATATTAAAAAAAGACAAAAACACTTTTACAGAAATATAATTTAATTTGTACATGAAAATACTTTTAATAATTTTATGAATTAATACTCGATTAATATAAATCATGACTTAATAAAAATTTTATTTTGGCTTAAATTAAATTTCCGCTTCGTTTCAATAAAAATAAAGTATCATTTAATTAAGGGAAAATATTAAAAATTTTACAAGTAAGATTGATATATATCAAATTAGTGAAAAATAAAAAAATATAACACATGATAAATTTGTAAAATTAAAAAAACTCACCCTTTGATATATATAAAATATATAACTTTTAAAATAATTATGAGCTGGTGGAGGAATTTTTCCAGTGTATAATATCATACTGCCAATTTGAATAGTACCGCAACCTGTCTTGTCTTTCTCACTAGATGACAAAATAAACCTTGAAACAATAACTAATGACAGTGAAATCCTATGAGCTCAATCGCATTTACGCTGCTTGAGTTTTATGCAATTCCTATTCACTGGGCTCCTCTAGTTTGGTTGGGCAAAGCTGAATATGGCACCATTTTGGATAATCCAGACTCTGCATGTTCGGGAAATGGATAGTGAGATCACATCAATTATATTTCAATATGGTTGCGAAAAGCCATAGTCATTCTTTTGGGGTTAAAAAAAGAAGCCCAAGAGTTTGACTTTTGTTTTTATAATATATAAAACTGGTGATGTATTGATTGATCTGTATATTTTACTTTTAAGTTGTGGTTAGGCATTTAGGGCCAATAATTGAAAGTTGTTGCAGCCTCCCTATGTCATCCTTTGCTTCCCACGATAAGTAACAACACGAATAATTTATTTATTTGTTAATATACAAAAATCGCTTTCAAATCCTGTACATAATGTCATGGCAGTTGAAATATATTCCATGTAATTTTTTTTAAAAAAATTGAACAATGTAATTCCTTGAGCATTAGCTAAAGTCCATGGGAAAATTAAGTCAAAGCTGTCATATGGTATTAAATCGCTAAGAACTCCTTGTTGTCTCCGGGTTTCTGCCCAAAAAGACACGAATCTTTACAATCTAGCTTTGCAATCTTCGTCAACCAACAACAATATTTCGTGATTTACTCAAGAAAGGTATGACTTTATTATGCTATCCAATTTTCATTCCTTTGGGGAAGCATTGCATCGCCTTCGGATCAACGACAAGCCAAAATTCCAATGAATTGAACGGTAATTACGAAGAACTACGGCCATGAATTTAGCTCTAAAACTTGTACCTCTGCTTTCGTGCATTACGACGTGGAGCAGTGTCCTTGCGTTAATACCAATTATAGGCCAGTACTACCCGAGCGAACAAGCAGCATTGTGGCAATTGAGGGACTCCGTTGGTTCTTCCAACTTGTATTCGAACTGGACGGGGCCTCCTTGCATGAACAATCAAAGCAGATGGGGTGGCATTGCTTGTTCGAATGGCCACGTCGTACATCTCGTCCTTGATGGGATTCGGCTAATGGGATCTCTTCCGCCGGCGTTTTTAAACAACTTGACTCTCTTGACTAAACTAAGCATGAGAAACAATTCGATTTCCGGACCACTTCCGAATCTGGGCAACCTCGTGGGTTTGGAATATGTTTTCCTTTCGCGTAATCTGTTTACGGGTTCAATCCCTTTCGATTACGTTCAACTGCAGAGCCTGAAGGAGATAGAGTTGCAAGAGAATTATTTACAAGGAGAGATTCCGCCTTTCGATCAGCAAAGCTTGATCGCCTTCAACGTCTCGTATAATAGTCTCGAAGGCCCGATTCCTCAGACCGATGTGCTTCGAGGGTTTCCGGAAAGCTCTTATTTACATAACTCGGGTCTTTGCGGCAATCCTATAAAGAAGCAATGCCCAGTTCCGCCTGCCCCATCACCATCACCATCGCACAGCGGTAAAAAGAGTAGTTTTGAAACACGGGATTTGGTTTTCATTATCTCTGTCTCTGTCCTGGTTCCTTGCCTAGTTATTGTCGTCTTCTTATGGTATTATAAGAGAAGGCATAGAAAAGAAACAGCCAAAAACTCAGGTATGAACAAAGTACCACGTGGATTTCAATTATAATTTCTTTGAATTTTATGTTGCTACGTACTGGCTCCCCTGTCTTAGCAATTCTTTATTTTAATGAAGAACTAGGAGAAACTGCTATAGAGTTGGAAACTAAGAAAATGAATGCTTCTCAAAGGGCATTGGATCCAGAAAGAACAGCTGAATTAGAATTTTTTGAGAAGAGTATACCAGCTTTTGACTTGGATGATTTGCTGAGGGCATCGGCTGAAGTTATGGGCAAAGGGAAATTAAGCACTACGTATAAAGCTTCGTTGGAATCAGGACTTGTCGTTAGCGTGAAGAGAGTTAAAGATATGAATGGGTTAAGCAACAAGGAATTTATTCAGCAGATGCAGTTGTTAGGGAAGCTTAGGCATGAAAACCTGGTACAGATCATTTCTTTCTACAATTCCAAGCAGGAGAAGCTCATAATCTATGAATTTGTACCTTCTGCCAACTTATTCGAGTTATTACACGGTCAGTTTAGTTCTTTCTTCCACTCCATTTTCCTCTTTATTGATTTCTTCAAAATTTTAAATTAATTTCACCATTCATTCTCACGACCCATATTTTAAACTAGGTTAAAGATGCATTTAACCTTTAATAAAATTTCAGATTTAGTACATATATTTGAATTTTTAAAAATTAAGCTTTTTTTTGTTTTTTAATTTAAAATTTTTAGTCTTAATATTTACTAACTTGATATATTAATTAAAATGTTTTCATTTTGTACGTGACTTACAAAAAATAAACATATTGACAAATTTCAACAAAGATTACCAAAAATGATAATGTTTGGACTACAATTTTCAAATTGAAAAAGTAAGATGATTGGGATTTTTAATTTTAAAGTATAGGGATTAAATTTTAAATTTTGTAAAAGTACAGGACTAATGTCATATTTTAACCTTTAAACTTTAAAAGTTTTAATATCATATTGATTAAGTTTTTCTGTTAATTCAACCGTTAATGTAAGCTCAAATGCAATAGGAAACATATTTAAAACACGTGAATCAAATTGTATTATATAAAGATAAATTTTATTGATGTTATCTACTTTTTTTAACTTGTAAGATCCAAATTGTTACTCCATGATAGATCTAAATTGAAATTTAATACTTAAATTGATCAATAGATTTACGAAAAAAACGTTATGGATGTAATATTAATACTTTGAGAACTCAATCAAAATATTTTGAAGTTCAAATACTAATTTAAAATTTGAGGGATAGTTTGAATATATGCAGCAATTAAAACTTTCATTGGCATATGGCATGCAGAAAATAGAGGTTCGGCAAGAATACCACTAAATTGGGGTATACGACTGTCTATAATCAAAGATATAGCAATGGGCATGAATTTCCTGCACCAGTCCTTACCTAATCACAAAGTTCCTCACGCCAATCTCAAGTCTTCAAACGTTCTGGTCCTTCGCCAAACCCAAAACTACCATTCCAAGATCACAGATTATGGTTACTACCCGTTGCTATCATCTCGAAGATCCTTAGAAAAGCTAGCCGTTAGTAGATCACCAGAATTCTGTGAAGGAAAGAAGTTAACGAACAAGGCCGACGTGTATTGCTTTGGTATTATGTTACTGGAGATCATAACAGGCAGGATCCCAGGAGACGAGATTTCGTGGGGGGATGAAGAAAAAGCTGAAGACCTGTCGGAGTGGGTTAAAGTTGTGGTCAACAATGATTGGTCGACGGATATATTGGACGTAGAGATTTTAGGAACGAAAGAAGCACACGATGAAATGTTGAAGCTTACAAATCTGGCTCTGGAATGTACCTCCGCCGCACCGGAGAAGCGGCCTAAGATGACTGATGTTTTAAGAAGGATAGAAGAGATCGAACAAAGAAAAAGTGATAATGGTTGACAAGTCTTTTTTACTATTTATTTTAAGGTTTAAATGCAAAATTCGCCTCAAATTGTACATTTTTTTCACTCAAGTATTTAAAACTTTTTTAAATATACTTAAATTATTATTTTCTTCTCATTTTATCTTACTACGCAATATCAATCAATAAGAATATGATTGTCAATATTGCACTCAATACAATCAGATTTAACATCGTATGTAATTAATAAAATATCAAATTTTGAGGGTCCTGAGTGTAATATAACATTTCTTATATGTAAATTAATATACCCTTTTGAAAGAATTTAAATTGTTTTTTTTTATAAATTATGATTTCATAGATGACCATCACACTTAATTAAAAAGGTTTAAGGTGTTTAAGTTTTTTTTTTAATTTTTAAAGAATAACATAAAATACAATATTTTTATATTAATTCTTATCACTAAAATATCACTTATAATATTGAAAAGTAATTTAATTCACATCTCTGAAAATATAAATTTTATGATAGTTAGAGCTTTAAAAAGGTAAACGATTAATCATGAAATATAATCACCATTTTCATGAGCGAATATTATACCTCTTACCACAAAATTAAAGAATAAAATAAACAACTATCAGTCCACACTTGTCTCATTTTTTTCATTTCATATTCTAGCTTTTCATTAAATGGAATAAACTTTAAATGTTAATTATCCAATTTTATAGACATTCAGGGTATTATGCATGTTACAATTTAAAAACATTCTACCTTAAAGAAATTTATTTAAGCTGAGATGCTTGATTAATTAAAAAAAAAAAGAAGAAATTTAGCCCATTGGATTAACCGGACTCTATTGTTATGGGGTGAGACTGAACTTTTAATAGCATTCACTCATACTCTTGTGTTTTTTCTTTTTTGTGGATTTTTTATTTTTTTGAGTTTTTTTCTCTTTCGAATTGTTTCTGCTTTGTGTTGGTGTTTTAGAGGATTCTAAGAGAATTTTAAATTTCGAGAGTTAAATTGACTTAGGCATTTTTGAAGTGAAAAAATTGTTTAAAGCTGTACGGGTTATGAGACGAAAATTTTAATCCGTGACATTAGTATTTGCTTGTTTAGGAAAGGGATAATGAGAAGAAAAGAATAGAATAGAATAAAATAGAATGAGTTAAACCAATCTAATGGATTTCCTTATTAGCATTCTCAAATTCTCCTTCACTTTGTATGATATCTTTGGGAAAAGGCAATCCCATTAATGAACAATGACATTGATGGGGTATCTTTTCTTGTTTGTAAGAAATAGAATTTCCCACCAATGAAACTAAAGAATAATGTTCCTTCTCCTCTTCCTTTTCCTACTCTCACTACCTCTCTTTATATATAAAATTCTTCCAACTAATAACACAATATGCATGTCTGATCTTGACATTGTTAAATTCATAATCGTTTGTGCTATTATTTGCTTTGTTTTTTTCTTTTTTTCTTTAAACTAAAATGGCTTCCAGACAATCACTCAAACGATCGGATACAATAGCTGAAAGCATGCCTGATGCTTTAAGGCAGAGCACCTCCCATATGAAGATATGTTTCAGCAGGTACATACATTACATACATACATTCACACATTTATATATAGTTTTATATAATAACATGCGAAATCGAAAAAAAAGGTTGGTCGAATCGGGAAAACGGCTACTGAAACGTCAGCAGTTGATGGACGAAGTTGAGAATTCGATAGAAGACAAGGCAGAGAGAAGCAAGATCCTGGAGGGACTAATTGGTTTTATTCTTGTATCCACGCAGGTCTTTAAGTTTTAATTAATGCTATCATTTTTGGGGGGTATAGCTGGTATGCATGCATGCATTTTAGCTGTAAATATATATTTTTTGCAGGAGGCTGCTGTCATTCCGCCGTACGTTGCTTTTGCTGTAAGACCGAACCCGGGATTCTGGGAGTTTGTCAAGGTGAACTCGGAAAACCTCCTTGTTGATGAAATTAACGCTTCAGAATACTTGAAGTGCAAGGAAATGGTGTTCGACAAAAATTGGTACATAATTTATGTTACTTATCTCTGCAGTTTAAATTGGATATCCCTAGAACGTTCTTTAAGTATCATATTATTATGCTATGGTGCAGGGCAAAAGATGAGAATGCTTTGGAAATTGATTTTGCATCCATCAACCACAGTACCCCTCATTTAACCCTTCCTTCTAGCATTGGCAATGGAGCCAGCTACATCTCAAAGTTCATGTTCTCACAGTTATACGAGAGCTGCGACGGCGAGAAGCAGGTGTTGGACTACTTATTGTCCCTTAATCACCAAGGGGAGGTAAATACACATGCGCACATGCACATACACATACACACACATATGTTTGTATTGCAAACAACATTGAGAATCATACATGAATGTGCTTGGATTTTCAGGATCTCCTGATAAACGGAAGTCTAAATACGGTTGACAAGCTTAAAACAGCTTTGAAGGCAGCTATCAGTATTATTTCGGAATTGCCCAAAACAACACCATATGAGAATTTTGAGCCAAGGTTATATATATTTAGATTGCAACTACTACTTCATGCATAATTTACTTAGTTTCTGAATGGTGGCAATGAATATCAGGTTGAAAGAGTTGGGTTTTGAGAAAGGATGGGGCGATAACGCAGAAAGAGCTAAAGAGAGTATGATGACACTTTACGAGGTGCTACAAATGCCAGAACCGGCAAATTTCGAGTCACTTTTTAGCTGGCTTCCGGCTGTGTTAAGGATCGTAATCCTGTCACCTCATGGTTACTTTGGGCAGTCGGATGTCCTCGGCTTGCCGGATACTGGAGGCCAGGTACGACATAATTAAAACATAAAGATGTGGTTCAACTGAGGTAATTAAAGTACTTACAAAGAATTGTTTTTGCAAATGTAATAGGTGGTTTACATTCTTGATCAAGTAAGAGCTCTTGAGGAAGTCTTGCTACGTAGAATAAAATCACGAGGCATGACCGTAAAGCCTCAGATTGTTGTGGTAACTCGCCTTATACCAGATGCTCGAGGAACCAAATGCAATCAAGAGATCGAACCGATCATCAATACCAAGCATTCCCACATTCTCAGAGTCCCATTCAGGACTGATAAAGGGGTGCTTCAGCAATGGGTCTCACGGTTCGACATCTATCCATATCTAGAGACATTTGCACAGGTATATACTGTCTTGCCTCTGTTATGTTCTAATTCCATGGACTTAAAAACTTACTTGTTATCAATGTGTCTCTACGAGTAGGATGCTCAAGCAAAAGTCCTTCAACATATGGGATGTAAACCGGACCTCATAATCGGAAACTACAGCGACGGAAACTTGGTGGCATCTCTAATGGCTTCCAAACTTGGAATCACTCAGGGAACAATAGCTCATGCTTTAGAGAAAACCAAGTACGAAGATTCAGACGTGAAATGGAAAGAGGTTGATGCTAAGTATCACTTTTCATGTCAATATACAGCTGACATACTAGCAATGAATGCAGCTGATTTTATCATAACCAGCACCTATCAAGAAATCGCCGGAAGGTTATTTAGCTTTTATATGTTTATCATGTTATACAACATTAGACTGATTTTATATTAACTAAAAAGTCGTGAATTTCCTATTTGAAACAGCACTGAAAAGCCTGGACAATATGAAAGTCATACAGCCTTTACCATGCCTGGACTATGCCGGGTTGTCTCTGGCATCAATATATTTGACCCCAAGTTCAACATAGTTGCCCCAGGGGCTGACCAGTCGGTCTACTTTCCCTACACAGAGAAAAACAGGCGTTTATCCTCTTTCCATCCAGCCATTGAAGAGTTACTCTACAGTCAGGACGATAACAATGAACACATGTAAGTACGGCGCGATTAGTATCTGCATTGTATGTTCGTTGTTAGTTGGAATTAAAGGCGATTTTAATCATGTTATGCTTGCAACAGAGGATATCTGGCGGACAGGAGGAAGCCGATTATATTCTCTATGGCAAGACTTGATACTGTGAAGAATATTACAGGTCTAACTGAGTGGTATGGAAAGAATAAAAGGCTTAGAGATTTAGTAAATCTGGTTGTGGTTGCTGGTTTCTTTGATCCATCCAAGTCCAATGACAGAGAAGAACAAGCAGAAATTAAAAAGATGCATAGTCTGATGAAGCAATATCAACTTAGGGGTCAATTCAGATGGATTGCAGCCCAAACTGATAGACATCGCAACGGGGAGCTGTATCGATGCATTGCTGACACGAAAGGAGCTTTTGTACAACCCGCCATGTATGAGGCCTTTGGTCTCACTGTTATTGAAGCAATGAACTGTGGATTACCTACCTTTGCAACAAACAAAGGAGGTCCAGCAGAGATTATTGTGGATGGGGTCTCGGGTTTCCATATCGATCCGAACAATGGAGACCAATCCAGCAACACCATAGCTGATTTCTTTGAGAAGTGCAAGATGGATGCTCAACATTGGAACAGGGTGTCAACTCAAGGACTTCATCGCATACATGAATGGTACCAAAACCATACACTAAAAGAGCACCAATGAACAATTTTCATTGAAGGAATAGCTTCAATTGATGTCTGTTTTTCTATTTATTTGAAAACCGCAGCTACACATGGGAGATCTATGCAAACAAACTGTTGAACGTGGGATCCATGTATGGATTTTGGAGGCAGTTGAACAAAGAACAGAATCTAGCTAAACAAAGATACATTCAACTGCTCTTCAATCTGCAATTCAGGAAGTTGGTGAGTGAACTTGGGACATTGTTATTTATAAATGGCAAGCGAATATAATTTTCTCACGCAAGTTAATGTAACAGGCAAAGACTGTGCCTGTTCCAAGTGAACAAGCCCTAGTATCTGTTCCAGTGCCACCTGAAACTCCTAAACCAGATACAGTTCCCGCTCCAGCACCTGATGCAGGACAACCCAAATCACAACCAGCTGTGCCTGGACCAAAAAGGCATGCCCTCTAACTTTTGGCTTCTACTCAAGCTTATATAATCTATAAGTACACTTAACCAAAAATATTTTGTCACAGGTCTCGAAGTTTGCGGAACATGGATGGCTCTCTTATGGAATTGTTCGTCATAGTTGGTTTCTTTTATCTCCTTTATTATTTCATAAAAAAGTTGTTTTACGGGCTTATGTGGTAAATGGTGATTGTATAAGTTGATGACAGACCAGAGCATTCTTTCAATTTGTATGCGTTTGTTAATGAAGAATAAGATACTTTCATATAATACATGATCAAAAAGTTCTTGCAGAAATGTACTGACTCCCTAGTTAGAATATTTTTATCCTTTTTACTTTTCATTGCTTTTTACCATTAAAATATGCTTCTAATAGTACGTTTTTATTCAAATGTTTGTCAAAAGCTGAATCTCTTGGCATTTGCTAAGATCTAAATTCTTCAAATGTTTTTATCGAATTAACTAGATTGTTAAATTTTTTATTTTTAAAAGTCCGATTAGTGGATAAATGCCAATCACGTAAAAAAACATACCTTAAATGAAAAATTTTAAATAATTAATGACCATTTTATAATTTTTTAAAATTAAGTGACCAAATAGTTTAATTACCTTTGATATAATTTACCCTTAATAAAATAAATAGAAAACGATTGGTACATCTTTGCAAATTCAAATTTCTATTCTGAAATTGTATAATGATTTTGTTAAACAGACTGACAGACTGCACAAACCCAGTGAGGAAGCAATCTATCTACAATTAGTTTAACTGCCAAACTAACATCTTCTATCTGTTTATTTGTAAAGCTTAACAACATAATATAATAAACTGAATTGAAATCCAATAGAATCTGTGAAACCTAAACATCCTACACCACAACACTAGGATAATTTCCTTTAACAAACCCTCAAGTGGTCTTTTTTTTTTTCCCGGGGGGGGGGGGGCACATAGCACAGCACCAACTCGTAGGCTGAAACTACCAGGGTCTCTTCTTTGCACCGAGAGATACAGCATTTGATCCTGATATCATAGCCCGGTTACCATAGCCGCCGCGTCCTCGGGAGCGAAAGTTTCCTCCAGAACCTAAAACCAAAACAAGTACCATTGATCATCTAGAACCAAGAATATACCCAGGAAGTCTTGTTCACAGGTTTGTTTTGCCAATAAGCATTCAAACAAAGTATTACCTCCAAACTTCGAACCTGCAGAACGAGCCAATGTAGACAATGCGGGGGAGACAACCTGCCCAGCATCTTGCAGGAGCTTGATAAGGTCCCTAGCATACTTTGCATTTGCCTGTGTGAAGAAGGTAAAAGCAGTTCCCTTAGCCCCTGCTCGACCAGTTCTACCAATCCTATGTACATAATCCTCCAGACTCGAAGGAAAATCATAGTTGATCACACACTTTATGTCCTTTACATCTACAAGGAAAAAGAAGGAACATTAGAACAAAAGATGTAGAAAGACAAAGGTAAAGCTCTTATAAATTGAAGGCTCCAAGAAAACCCAAGTAACTTGTATGCTTGAAATAATTTACGAGACAGCCCAACAAATAGCCAGCTACTAAGATTGACATTGTTTTAATATTGAAGGTCATTAAAAACTTATATTGCATGCAACATTCTTTTCATAAGCAGGCTCAATGCATAAAGAACCCTAGGAATTTTCAAAAACTCCCTTATCCCTGCACCCTAAGATCCAAATGATCAATATTAAGATAACACATTCACTAGATAAATGTGCCCACCTTAACTTTGCAGGGATAAGGTCTACCGCCACCATTTCTGTACCCAATCAAGGAACATAAGCAAATCTGAGTCAACCAGGCTGCCACAAAAACCAGCTCCATAACCGTGGATGGGCGACACTACAACTTCAACCATATTACTTACACTTGATTATAAGGAGTCGTGCCAATTCAGACAATTCAAGCAAGTACATAAAACTAGACATAACAGAGCTTTCTAATTTTTCTTTTCCCTCAACCTAAAATCGGGATATAAAACTTCTCAAACAAAGGAAAGGAGTTGCCTGCGCTTTGTATTGCACAACCATCCAAATTATAGATCACCACCTCAGCTGTCTAAGCAAACTATGCTCCTTGTGTCCAGTAACTCCCTTAAAGTGGAGGATCATGCCTATCAGTCAAAAATATAAATGTACATCATGGCAACTCGCACCCAAGCCACAAATTATTGTCTCAGGAAACTGGAAAGCAGCCGGCAGACTCGCTTATCTTCACCATTTCAAGACCTACATGAATATGCTAAGACTCCTAAAACACAGTGATCCTACCAAGACCCCGTGCAGCCACATCAGTGGCAGTCATTATAGGACTTCGGCCACTTTTAAATTCAGCCAGGACCCAATCTCTTTCAGCCTGGTTTTTATCACCATGGATGGACAGGGCAGGCCATCCATCCATTCTGAGCTGCCTAGTAACTTGGTCACATCCCTTCTTTGTCTCCATGAATATTAGTATTCGGTTCCCATCCATCAGATCCTTCAGCAATTTGATTAGCCTGCCCAAAGAGAGGTCAATATTTAATATCACAATGCAAATAAAACTTTCCCAGAACAAGTTGCAAAGGCAAACCTGTTGTACTTTTCTGGATCTGTTATGACTTCAACAACTTGGTTAATAGATTGGTTTGCTTTCAGATCAGGTGATCCAATGATAACCTGAACATCATAAGAATTTGGGCATCCCAGAATAAGCATCTAGGCACATCAAACATATAATATATATATATGAAGCGAATAGAAAAGGATGTGCAAACATAGATGCCATGAAACTTCTTTACAAAACCTTATATGGGTTGCTTAAAAACTGCCTTGCTAAAGATTCAACTTCTTTAGGCCACGTTGCACTCCAGTACAATGTTTGTCTATCAGGTCGAATCTGATCACGGAAAAAGCCAAAATTGTCATGTAAACCATTTTCTTTCGACAGGATGTGATGCCTAGGATTAGTAAATAAGACCAACAGTCCAAATAAAACAAGACAACCATATAAAATTAACCAAAATACCTTAGAAACAAAAGATGCAATTTGGTCAAAAGTGTAAACACAAAGAATCAAAATGGATTTAAAATAAGCAGCCTTGTTCTAAACTGAAAAAACAGAACATGTAAGCAGTTTCTCTGCTTCACAGTTTAATCTATCTTCCACATCTAAATCATTGAACTACACGGATTCTAAGATATTTGCAGAATTGAATGCCTAATATCTTTTCTACAATATATACATATATATAAAAGATCACCTGTGCAATAATTAGAACTTTTTTAATTTCTACATTGCTAAATCCAGAACAAAGTTATAGCTTCAACCTTGAAGAACTGATTAGTTACAAAAAATTTCTATAAATGGGCAATGGACACTAATCCAAAAGAAGACAAGTGCTACCTGAGAAACAATCTTTCTTATTTGAGGCTCAAACCCCATGTCCAACATTCTATCAGCTTCATCCAGAACAAGGTAAGTCACTCTTTTCAAGTTTGTGTTTTGAGCTTCTAGCATATCTATCAGTCGACCAGGTGTGGCAATTACAATCTCAACACCTAGCATAGAAAACCTTCAATTCAATACTGCAGTAACAAAGTGCATAAAGGTACTCACATTTCAAAGAGAAAATTAGGAATACCTCTTTTAAGATCCCTAATTTGTGGTCCCTTAGGAGCACCACCATAGATGCAAGTACTCCTTATGTTAGCATGATTTGCAAACTTTGCAGCTTCTTCTTGAATTTGAACAGCCAACTCCCTCGTAGGTGCTAATATTAATACAATAGGACCCTCACCATGCACTATACAAGTATGGAAACAAAAATGAGCAATTGTATCCGATAATCGAAAACCAAATAATCTGATTAATGGTACTAACCCAATCGTGGCTGTGCATTAACATGCACCAATGCTGGCAGTAAGTATGCCAGTGTTTTTCCAGAACCAGTCTCAGCAATCCCAATTAGATCTTTACCCTTTAAAGCCATAGGCCAGCCCTGAGCTTGAATTGGAGTTGGCTCAACAAAACCCAAATTGGCAATCACCTCAAGACAGTAATCTAATGCACAATTTTAAAAATAAAATTAAACTCAGATCAAACCAAATTTTAACTTTAAAAAGGAAAATGAATAGGAATGAAAATATAAATACCAGGAAAATTGGCATCACGGAACATCCTTATCGGTTTTGGAACATCATGTCCTTGAACTGTAATGTCCCGTGTTCTACGATAAAACATTACTTCTTGCTCTGTCATTTCTCTAACTGCAGGACTTTCGATATAAAAGTTCTTCTCAAAAGGAACCAACTTGCCAAAATTTTGCCTTGGAAGCGAAACATTGTCTAAATCCCCTCTAGAGGACCCTCCGTGCCTCCCTCCATAACCTCTTCCGCCGCCGCCACGGCCACCACCGCCTCTACCGCCTCCACCACGGCCGGCTTCACGACCTCTTATCCCATCACTTCTCCTGTCTGCATGAGAATGACCTATGTCCCCACCGCGGCCCATCTCGAATCTTCCCACGGGTGGCCGGAAGCTCGAGTACGAATCGAAATCCCCTTGACCTCGGACGGGCCCGTGAACTCTTCCATGAAAAGACGGAGGGTGCGCTGTAGGAGGGCCACCGTAAGGAATTTGTCCGCCGCGGGGGTAAGAGGAAGGCATGGCCATTCCTGGACCCATAGTAGTTGGACCTACCGGAGGCGGTTGGCCCATAAAATCACTGCAAATAAAGGCAGAATTTTGCAATCACAAAATAATATATCATAGAGGGAAGATAGATCTGAAAGACGGGAGTAAGTACCTTCTACGCTGACGGTAAGATTGGGGGTCGCCATATCTTCGGTCGTAAGGAGTCATTGGGGCCGTAAACAAAAATTCAAAGAAGAGTTATTTCAAGAAAAAAGAAGACTTTAATATTAAAAAATAGAAAACACTGGTTTCCGAGTTGGGAGTTTTTTTTTTTTTTTGAAAGCTCCGAATTTGGGAGCGACGGAAAGGTCCGGACTGAGTTGTGTGAAATATGACCTAGCTGATTGTTATATGTTGGGCTGGGAAGGAATAAGGGTGAGAATTTGAGTTGAGTAGATAAAAAAATAAAAATTACATTAATACTCATTTAATTATATTTTTTCACTTAATTATAAAAATAACAAAATAATCATTTAAATTATTTTTTATCACTCAATTATCTTATATTTTTTTGTTTTTTTCATTTTTATGTTTATAAATTTTATAAGCTTGGTTTGATTAAAATATTTACTATGATAATTTTTTTATTAAGTGCATATTAAATTATATTAACTCAATCAATAAAAATATACCATACTAAAATTATTTTCTAAAGAAAAATACTAAAATTATTAAATCAAAGATGATCATTTAATTATAGTGTGTTCTTGTTTTAGTGACAAATTATTATTATTATTATTATTATGAAATTTGACTTTTCCTATCATTCCTTCGTTAGATATATAATGAAATGCTAACGTGGATCATTTTGATCCACTTGGATGCATTAACTGGATTAATTTTTATTATCTATTTTTTAAAAAAATTTATATATTTTGTCATTCAGTTTACTCACAATATTCTTTGCTCCTTTCACAAGATTCATAATTGATAAGTGTCGATTGGGTTAAAATATTTACCATGATAATATTTTTATTGTGGGATATTAGAAAATTATTAAATTAAATGATAAACTACCTTAATAATTACTCATCTTTATAAAAAAAAAGTTAACATGGATATTAGAAATGATATCATTGGAAAATAAATTCAAATTATTATTTTTAAGTGAATGAATGTTTTTGGGTAAATTAACAGAAAAAAGAAGCTACTTTTAAAACTTTTAATAAGTAGACCATTTTTCTCAAATCTAAGAAAATAAATTGATTTTTGTAGAGAAACAAAAATCACGTCCTATTGAAAGCATTTTTTTACTGAGATGTTAGCCAGGAGTTGAAAGTTCTTTCCAAATTTTCAACACACATAAAAATTTTTCCTTAATTGACATCTCAGTAAAAAACGTTTTTAGCTAAGGATGAGTATTAAATTGAGTCGAGTCGAATTGAATTAAAAAATTTTGAGTTAATCGAGTTGATGAATCCTATTTTAGCAATCGAAATCAATTTGACTTTTTTAAACTTGAATCAAGTAAAAAAAAGTTTGAGTCGAGTTAAAAAATCTTATTATTTATACTTAATATTGTGTTTACATGGATAAATTATTTAATTAGTAAACGAAGTACAAAATAATTTAATTACATAAACAATATTCTGGTTTTACCTTTTAACTACATAAACAATATAATTGTGTAATTCATATTCGAGTTAAACTGAAAAATTTAATTTTTTTATTCAAGTTGATTCGAATAACTCGAATTAAATCAAATTTTATTCGCCTATTTTTAACAAAACTCGTTTTCTATTTCTCTCCCCAAAATTAACTTATTTCCTTAGAAAAAAAAACCGCCTACTTCGCTTATTAAGTTTTAAAACTTTTTTTTTAATGGTAATTATTTATGGTGAAATATAAAAGGAAAAATGTTGAAAGAAAACATAGGAGAAAGTAAATAAAAAATTTATATGAGTAGGATGTTGGATAGGTGGAAGGTGGTGTCATTTATGGGACTTAAGAATTGTGAGAGACGATAATATTAATGAACAGGTGATTGATTAAAAATAAAAATAAAAATAATTAAAGAAGAAAGTCGTTAATAAATAAATAAAAGGCAAAAAGTTTGTTTTTGTTGGAAACTGAGAGAGAGAGCTTGCGCTAGAAGGAAATTCCGCGGCTTCCGATCCGTATGCTCTGCTACTCCCTGAAGGAGAAACAGAATATGGAAACCTTCAACATAATAATACCCCTACTATTATCCTCTCCCATTCCATCCTTTCTATTTCCTTAATCTAAGACTTAGGGTTACATAACTTCTCTTTTATCTCTACATCTTTCTTCCTATTCATTGCCTAAACCATGGAATCCGATCTCGTTATCAAGGTTCTTTTTTTTTTCTTTTATAATTCATCCATCTTTTTTACAGGCTGCTTTTTTTTATTTAGTCGAAAAGTTTCTATTTTATAATACTCAGCAGTCTTTAAGACTTTTCATTTCAAACTGCCCGTTGTCTTTTCTTTCATCATTTAATTGTCTGTTTGTTTCCCGAGGAAATGGGAAAGTTTTTTTTTTTCCTTTTCAAATTGAGACTGCGATTGTGCTCATAATTTTTGTTTTCATTGTTTTGAATTGTGGTTATCGCATGCACGTGCAATAGACGTTTTTTTTTTTACCTCAAAACTATGAGTTGAGGCGAATATCATGCACCTGTGATAGTTTCAATGACGTTTCCCTATCTGCGGGGTGATTCATGATCACCCCTAACTGTTCTATGTGAAATCGTTAGATTGATTTCTTGTTTCCTTGATTTATATATGTCATCAAAACTTAAACCGTAATCCATGATGCTTTGTTTAAACATCTTTTATTTTATATTCCTAGTTTAAAATTTTTTGTTTTCTTTTTTGGTTCGCTAATGATATGGATACAGGTTAAGTATGGAGATACGCTAAGGCGTTTCACTGCTTGTATTGATGATGGTGAACGTCGTGGTCTTAACATGGCTGGACTGAGGGCAAAAATTTCTGGGCTTTTCAATTTTCCTGTTGATACTGAACTTACTCTGACATATATTGATGAAGATGGGGATGTTGTTACCCTTGTGGATGATGATGATCTGTATGATGTGATGAGGCAACGCCTCAAATTCTTGAGGATTGATGTGCAACCGAATAATGATAAGCTTGGTGAACCATGTGCCGCATCAAGCCAAAGTTCTACCCCTTTGAGATCGCCGCCTTTTCAGCCTCCATCGGAGGGCTTTAATATTGTTGCTGCTGATATTCTGAAATCTGCACCGGATCCTCTACGTGGCACTCTAAGTGAAGTTTTATCAAAGCTCTCCTCTGATGTTGCTTTGATAGTGGCATCTGCTAGTCCAGTGTTGGGTGATCTGGTGGAGTGCTTGTCTAAGACGGGACAATCCTACCTTTGTCCTGTTTCGAACCCTGGAGCTGCTGCTGATTCAAGCATGCAACTTGTAGCATCTTCTGTGAGCCATTGTACCACAGTTGGTGCTACTGACCCAGATCCTTTAAGGGATGGTGGCTTGCGAGTGGTTTTACCTAAATCTACAGATGTCGATTCAACTTGCAAGGCTAACAAGGAAGGCAATACTGGAAATGCAACAAGAGGTGTGAATGTACCTGCTGTTCCTGATCCTGATTCTATTGATTTGAATGTTGACCCACTTTCTGATGCCAACCTGACCGGATGTGCTCCCATGGCTTCTGAACCATCTTCATCGAACGTTTTTGCTTGTAATGACCAGAAAAACGCTAAAGAGAGCATGGGTCGTAAAAAGGGAAAGAGTGTTAGCTTTGATACATCAGCTCCCTTTATTGATGCTACGGTGAAATTTTATCCCATCAATGTGATGGGTAAGGATCCTTCAAATGAATGTCCCTTCGATGGAGTGCCAGTAGCAAACGACCCTGTTGCGCTTCCTTCCTTTAGTCCAAGTAAGAGGGTCTTTTCTTCGACTGCTGGAAATGTGATGTTTGGTACATTCCACAAGGGAATTCAATGTGATGGTTGTGGGGTTCTTCCCATTGCTGGACCCCGGTTCAAGTCCAAAGTGTAAGAGATGTTCTGTTTTCAGCGACTGGTCATTCCTTTTGGATTCTGTTTTCAATTGTCAGTGAGTATTTCTCTTAATTTGGAATGCAGAAAAGACGATTATGATCTTTGCAGCATCTGCTTTTCCAAAATGGGAAATGAAGCTGATTATATCAGAATGGACAGGCCTGTGCATTCCTCTAATCCATGGTTTTGCAGGGCATCAAATGATCCTGTAATTTTCTTTGCCTGTCATTTTCTTCTTTTACTGTAAACTTCTTTTCAACATCGCATTTTGTGCTTTTATAATTTATAGATTCCAAGTGCACTTCCACATGTCTTGAGGAATCGTGCATTGAAGTCAGCTCAGCCTAAGCTAGAAAGTCGCTTCGTCTTGGATGTCAATGTAATAGATGGGACTGTAATGATGCCATCTACTCCATTCACAAAGATCTGGCGGATGCGCAATAATGGTACTGTGACTTGGTTTCATGGTATGCAACTTGTCTGGATTGGGGGAGACAAATTAAGAAACACAATGTCAGTTGATATAGAGGTAGAGTGTTCTTATCTTTTACATTATTTGCCAGTGCACTGTTTCATGATTTTGTTCAAGGCTGAATGTAATTATTTATCGGTGTTTCCAACTTATGACAACAGATTCCTCCTGATGGTGTACCTGTTGATGGGGAACTAGATATTGCTGTTGATTTTACTGCACCACAGTTGCCAGGTCGATTTGTTTCTTACTGGAGAATGGCATCACAAGCTGGCATAAAATTTGGGCAACATGTCTGGGTTCTTATCCATGTAAGCCTTCTGTTTCAGAGCTTTAATCTCTTGTGGATAAAATCACATTCATTTTTATTATGATTTGCCTATGCAGGTTGATGCTTCTCTTAAGGATATGAATACTGATAACGCTCAGGGATTGAACTTGAATTTGCCCCCTGAAAATAGTGGCTCAAGAGACACTGAGGTTTGCAACTCTAATGTAGGCCCTGCACTGGTGAAGCCCCTGATTACTGAACAATCAACAAAGGAGCAGTCATTAAACGGCAGAGATGTTACAACCCCTATTCATACATTATCTTCATTTGCGGCATATCCTCCCATCATTGATCACCAAGATATCTCACTCCTTGCATTTCCAGAAATTCCATCTCCATCATCGTTATCATCCTATCCCATCATTGATATCTCAGAAGCAGCTTTTGATGAGCCGATGCCAATGTCACCCCTGCCTGCACCATGCGAACAAGCACCATCTGAAGGGGAAAGTGAAAATGCTTTTGAGCAAACACTACTAAAGGAGCTTGAGGATATGGGATTCAAGCAGGTCGATTTGAACAAGGAGATCTTGAGGATGAACGAATACGATCTGGAGAAGTCTATAGATGATCTATGTGGAGTAGCTGAATGGGATCCCGTACTTGAGGAACTGCAAGAAATGGTAAATTGTCTGCATAAATTGTGGTCTCCCTTTTATGTTTTTTACTTGGTTGATTAGGATTATGTATTGTTGCGTGGGTGCAGGGTTTCTGTGATGCAGAAATGAACAAAATGCTGCTGAAGAAGAACAATGGGAGCATCACAGCAGTTGTCATGGATCTTCTAGGTGGAGAAGGGGCTTAAATGAGGGGATATGACGGTTGATTCTTTCTTATGGTTGGACAAGCCTTTTATATATATATATAAAAATAAATAAATGAAGCGTGCTTCTAAACCTGGTCATCTTATTCCAACATATGATATCCATGAATTTGTATCCAGAAAGAAAGAAAAAGACTTTTAATATTAATTCCATGACACCTTTCTTTCTCTCTCTTTCACAAGTGACCAATTATATATATATATAATACTAATGGATAAAAAAAAACCATTAAGTCACTTTTAATTAGTTTTAATATTGATTAAATTGATACCTCCAAAAAATATTAATATAGTTTTATCAATTTTGAAAATGAACAATCGAAGGACAATTATAGTATTTACTTTTTTTGTCAATTTATTTTATTTTATTTGGTATGATAATAAATTTAACTTTTACAAATTTTATTCGTCACGATTTTTAAAATTTCAACAAATTTAACTTTTGTTACAAATTGATAAAATATGTAAACATTAAGTGCTATTATATACTAATCAAACTAGGATAAATTAACAGAAAAAATATGTGCCGTTATTATTTTTCCTTAATTGCTTGCTTTTTAAATTTAAAGGGATTAAATTATTTTAATACTTTTAGAAAGACCAATTTCAAAATTGAGGGGACCGAAAAGGTTACTTTACCAAAAATATACTAATGATATTGGGTAAACTGTTATAATAGTCACTTTTATTTACCTCAAATTACATTTTAATTATTTATGTTTGAAATGTTATATTTTAGTCCAATACATTATCGTGTAGTAACATTTTAGTCACTGAACCGTTAATTGCCATTAATGATGTCACTGTAAACTAACATGACATGTTAAATCATCATTTCAAACAAAATTTTAGGTAGTGGTGAGTATTCAATCGAGTTGAGTCAAAAAAATTTGAGTTAATCGAGTTGACGAATTATATTTTAGCAATTGAAACTCAACTTGAAATTTTTTCGAATCAAATCGAGTAAAATGTTTTTGAGTCAAATCGAGTCGAGTTAACGAATCCTATTTTTTATACTCAATATTACGTTTATATGTACCGATTATTTAACTAGTAAACGAAGTACCAAAATGAAGAAGTTTTACCTTTTAACTTAATAGATTTGACTTTAATTTAAAAAAAAGTAAACATTTATCAAAACAACTTAGTTTTACCTTTTCTTATTCGAATTTTCAGATAACTCGAATTGTGTAATTTATATTCAAGTTAAATCGTAAATTTTGATTTTTTATTCAAGTCGATCCAAATAACTTGATTATCTCGAACTATTTAATTCAAATTTTAAATTTTTTATCAAACTTTTCGAATCAAATCGGATTTTGCTCACCTCTAATTTTAGGTTAAATTACACAATTAGTCCCGATATTTTTTTTTTGAGCTATTTAATTTTTTTTCATTCTCTTTTGTTTCTCCCAAATAACAAATAGATATCAAACAGGATGATCTTAAAATACAAACTAAGTCTTAATAATGTAAGCAACGGAAAAAAACTCTCTAAATCCTGAAATGAAATGTGTCATCGCCAATCTTAATAAAAAATAAATTATTGTGAAAACAAAGGTAAACCCAAAAAAATAGGTAATTAAAAAAACCCAAGATCCTTTCCAAAATTAAACCAATTTTTTTCCTTCCCATTTTCCCAGACTTTCTGAGCATCCAAACACCCTAAAGAGTCCACGAAAAAAAAAAACTACCGATGACTTTAGCCAGGGTTTTGATATAGCAATTGATCATTTCCTGCTTAGTAGCTCCTTTTTTACTCGGCTTACCTATACTGATAAGCTAGTGCTCATAATCACAACCTGAAAATAACGGGGCCATTTCAATCGGCAGTTGATCATTGAAGTTCGATCCAGAGTTGAACAGAGAGTAAGCGGAGTTCTCAAAGTGGTTGATGTGGCACCGGGTGGAGGTGAAGAGCGTGGGGGCGAGAGGGAGACATCGGACAACATGCGAAAGAGGGGTAAAAGGGTAGTGGGAAAAGTAGAGAGAAGGTATGGGAGGAGGATGGGTGATAGATTTTGAGGATAGGAGAAGTTTGAGGAGGAGAAAAGATAGAGTAATGTGGCACATGAGGGTGGATGTGGCAGCACGTGTAAGGGTTTGTGCCATGATGAGTGAAATTGAATTTGATGAGAGTTGAGAGTGTAAAAGAGGATAAGCTCTGTTTGATACGTTAAAAGAAGTAGAGAATGAAGGAAAATAAAGAGATAAACAAAAGAGAATGAAAAAAATTAAAAAAAGAAAGTTAAAAAGAACATAAAAGAAAATAATTAAATTGCTAGAAATGAAAAACATATGAAGACTAATTGTATAATTTAACCTAAACTTTTTATTTGAAATGAAGATTTAATCACACCATTAGTAGCAATTAACGATTCAGTGACTAAAATTAAAAATGGGTAAAACTCAATTCAATTCGAAAAAGTCGAAAAAAATTTGAATTTCAAGTTAATCAAATCAAGTTATTCAAGTCAATTCGAATAAGTAATTCAATTTTCAAATTCGAATTGAGTTGAATTTTATAATTCGAATAATTCGATTAACAGATTAGTGTAAATACACTTTTGGTCCCCGTCAAATTTGAAAATGAACAAATTAATCTCTGAACAAAAATTACAAAAATAAAAATTCTAAAAATAAAAAATTAAAATAATTTTTAAATTTTAAAATAATTATAAAAATTTATAAAAATTTCACAATTTATATTATTTAAAAATTATAAAAATTTTAAAAATAATTCTAAAAAATATATAAAGAAAGTTAAAAAGTTAAAAAAATTTAGAACAATAATTTTGGACCTAAATAAGTTAATTTGACATGTTTTATTTTTTAATTTAACTCGAACAATTTCATTCGATTTGACTCGACTCGAATTTCATTTCACTCGACTTAATTCGAAAAAAATTTCAAATTGAATTAGGATGATAAAATAAGACTCACCAACTCGATTAACTCGAAATTTTTTCACTTGATTCAATCGAACGCTCACCACTAACTAAAATACTACAACACGATAACATAAGTAACTAAAACGTAACATTTCAAATATAAGTAACTAAAATGTAACTTAAGGTAAAAAAAAAGTGACTATTTTGGTAGTTTAGCCAATGCTATAGAAATAAAATTAAAGAAATTATAAGGAGAAATTCCCCTAATAAGATTCATCAGAATCTTACTACCCACAAGAGGAAAAAAATCATTACAAGCTGAAATTGGTCATTCCATCTGTCTATGAAAGTAACAAAGCAAAAAATCAAGCAGTAGATTTGGTACCAAAGAGTTGAGATGTTTTAGGATGATTACGAATATGATGAGGGCATTTATATAGCAGATCTTGTGCCTCGGTATGTCTACCTTCCTCCAAAAATGATTCAAGAATATCAAGGTAAGCTCCAATGCTTGGATATTCCTTCACACTCAATGCTTTCAAGAACTCCATAGCGTCCTCCACAGTCCCCTGCTTTGAAATATATTGAACGAAAGGTTCAGGGTAAGGTGGGTAGTTTTGTTTCTTCATCAACTTAAGAAGGTTCATCGATTCTTCAAGTTTTCTTTTCCCCAGAAGCTTCTCTATAAGAAGTTTAAATGTTGCTTGCCAAGGTCTTAAGTGAACTACATTTACCATCTCCACCAGCAATTTGTATGCACCATCTACTCTATTCTGACTGATGAAACCGTTTATTAAGACATCCAACAAGTCAGCATCCGCTTCAAGGGTTTTCACCATCTTTGCGAAACACATCAATGCATCATCGATCTGATTAGCATCACAATGGCCTTGAATCAAAATAGTCCATGTCTTGATATCCGGACAGCATCCATTTGCTTTCATTTCATCCAACACTTTGCAGGCTTCTTCGAGTCTTCTTGCTTTACAAAGTCCAAACACCAGTTGGCTGTACGTAATGTTATCAGGTTCGCACCCAGCATTTTTCATTGCTTTCATGATCTTCTCCGCTTCATCAAACTTACCCGCCTTGGTTAAAGAACGATGAATCCCGTCATAAATAGCCTTGGACAGTGAATATCCAGCAGCCTCGTATTTATTCACTACCCTGAACACCAAACTCAAATCTTGTCCATCAGCACCGGAAATGCTCCGTAAGAGTAAGCTGCAATCTTGTGCTGAAGGCTTATATGGACCATCCATCATGATTTCATAAAGTTTCACAGCATCCTCCAACATCTTAAACTTCTGAAAGTTCCTCGAAACTTTTATATACGTATCGATATCCATCTCAAATCCTTCACCCTTCATCTCATCCACAACACCCCAAAACTCAGCAATAGAATCATGCCTAGCAAGAATCCTTATAAGAGCATTGTAAGTAACTGTATTATGCTTATAATTAGAATCCTTACTGGCCCAATGAAAAAACTGTAAACCTTTCGTAGGGTAAGTTCTAAGTTCCTTCAACACCCTTATCACTAAATTATCAGACAAATCAGTTCCCATACCATCTAATATTTTCTCAGTCTCATTGCTCCATTCATCCCCAGCAATAACATCAGCTATCTTACGAGCAATACTATCCTTAGCATTCTCTTCAACCATCCTTTTATAAAAATGGGTTAAGGCCACAACATCACTAGGCATCTTATTGTTTCTAAAAGAAGAATGGATTGTATAATAAGTTTCTTCGTCAAGATAAAAACCCAGGTCCTTCATTTCCCTTAAAGTTACCCAGAACTCTTTCATTGTGGCTTTATTAGCAAAAATCCTAAGCATAAAGCTATAGACAGAAGAATTGGGTTTAAACCCTTTTTCTTGACGCACCCAATTGAAGAAACTCGATGCCTTTTTGGGGTCTTTATCGAGTTTCTTAAGAACATAGATGACAGTTTCATGAGTCAATGCAGAGTTAAACTCGTGTAAGGAGGTCACTAACTCGTCAGACCAATCGTTGGTCAGAATGAGTTGAAGCAACGAGTTGGGTTTTGTAGAGAAGGAAAGGCTTTGATGGATGTTGGTTAAAAGAGAAGAGTGTGATTGAAACGAGAGCTGTGAAGAGAAGCGAGTCACCTGTGAGGAGAAGGAAGGAGTTGAGGTGAGTCGAGTGGAAAGAAGCGAGTTGGCTAACCTGAGTGAGGAGAGGATTGCCTTGGACCGATTCATGATTGCTGTTCAGAGATAGAAAGCAGCGAAGACAAGGATGGCAATTGGAAATTTGGAATAGAAGGGGATTTCAAGGGTTTAAGACACGATGGAAGTTCTTTTGTTTGGCTCCATGCATCTGTGAGGGAAGAGAAGGGAAGGTTACCCGGTTACTTCGGCTGGAACCCAGCCCATCAATTTTGGGTAAGCCCTTTTAATTACTACTACAAGGTTTATAAAAAAAGTATTTTTTTAAATGAATTATTATTGTGGAGGCTTTAGGTTATTGAGTATTAAATTCGATACACATCACACATCACGCATAATTATTATGTTTATGCGTGGGTCTCTAGTTTTATTATGGTGTTATTTTCATGTGTCGATTTTAGTTTAGATTATTCTAATTCTTATTTTAGTTGCCTTTTGTATTAATTTAATTTTACTTTGTAATTATTTGCATATATATTTCTGTTTAAAAATAATGATTTTATGAGTATTCATATTATTAGATAAATTTATACTATTACCTACATCTATATATTATTATAATGGTCATGAGTTAATTTGGCAGATGGGAAAGATTTAAATTTTTTTGAAAAATAGTAATAATTATTATGATGGTGTTTTGTTTTTTTATATATATTCTTATATGAAATCTTTAAATAAAAATATTAAAATAAATCAAAATTCTAAGGATGAAACTCAAAATTGATAAAAAAAAAAATTGTATGTAAAACTTTTACCCCTTCAATTATTGTTCACTCATAATAATTTATTAAAATATAATTTTTCCATTAAGATTTTAGGATTCCTCAACCAATCCGTTGGGCCAATATAGGGTTTTGCTGTTCCCATATTGCCCGTAAGACCTTTTATGGGCCTTATTTATCGTACACCGATACTCTTCTTCGCATAGATCTCTGACGGGATGAAAATAAAGGCCGTGGTGAAGTGCAAGCGTAAAGTTACCCCATAGCGGAGAGTTTAAAGTGCGAAAAAATAAGGTGGGGCCAAATCTTCACGGTTGTTGTTGTCTAAATACATTCATTTAGAGATTCGTCAGTTGGATAACTTTAATAATGTTTTGAGAAACAAGGTTATTTCGGAGGATGATTTTGTTATCTAACTTAGTTGATATGATTGAAGATTAGAAGGACGATGATCAGGATAAGCGGGGTTAATGCGGATAATTTTATTTAGAAGTCTGGTTTTGAGAACTCTTTCCTAGTTGAAGCGAAATATTTTTTTGGGTGGAATTTGGATACTTTGACAAAAGGATGTATCTAAGAATATTATTTAAGCTTGGGAGTATAGTTATCACGATGTGTTATTATAAATAAATTATTTGGAAGTATTGTATCATGTTAAAGATATTTAAACGATACAATAGTTAGATTCGTATGTCATTTATATCACTGAGAATAGAATATTAGTATTAAACATGTGCATTGAAAATATAATACGACGGTTGCTTGCGTAGCAAAGATTACAAAAGAAATGGTTATTGACTTTTACTTTTAATCCCAAACTCCTAATTTATTTTGAATGTATTATATAATGATATTACTTATTTATCTCTTTCTAAATTGATTGTTTTGTTCTTCCTAATAAAAAAATTCTCCCACTCAGGAAATTTATTGGTTACCCAGGCACGGACAGGCAGGTAGCAGCCTGGCACTGGCAAATGGCATGCAAACAGGGGGTGTTGAGAGAAAAATATTCCAAGTACAAAGCAAGAACTGCATTTCATGTTTACTTTGAAGGACAATATTTATACCATGGATGGATGTATGAATACATTAATGTATTAGGCCCAATCAGATCCTGACAGTTGCCTTACCTCACATTCCTTTTTTACGAAACTAAAGCGAAGCTCCATTTGGCTACTGTTTTTTTATACACTTGGACTAATTCACACAAACAAACGACTTTCTACTTGCCAAGTGGCAACTACAAAAAGCACCGCATTCATACAATTTATACATACCTTCCCAACTTATAAGTGTCTGCCCGCCAACAGCACACTATTTTCATACCCTAAACCACCTACCTACATAACACTAGAATCATGTTTCTATTTTCAGACATCATTAATCTCTCAACTTTCCTCCTATTTATATAATAAATAATATATACGGCAAAAGTAGCAGTGAATATATATAATAAAAGAAGACATCCAAGGAACGTGGAGAAGTTGTCTGTAACGTACAGATAAATACTTGCATGCTCGGTTCCTCAAAACCTTCAACACCTCTTCCTCCCTTTCTCTTTTCCCTTTCAATCCGTAAAATTAGAACAAGGCACCAAATCAAAAGTTTTCAGGAAGGTTATTCTAAGTTGATGGAAAAAGAAAATGAAAGGCAATAAAATATCATCATTTCAGGGTTTCCTTAAACTAACCAAAAGAGTTAGAAAAAGCAAAACAAATTCATTGACAACGTCCATCTTCTCACTTCCAAATGAGCTACTCATCACAGAGGTTTTAGCTCGGGTGGCTGCCACTTCTATCTGTGATTTCTTCAATCTCATCTTAAGGTGTTTTTTTTTGGGTCTCCATCTATATTTAATTAAAGTTGATTAATTACATTTTGTTTCTGTTTCTCTAATTAATACCATTTGATCAGCTGCAAGGCTTTTCATCAAACGGCTGATGATAACTACATACTTGGACATGTATCTCTTGACAAGGTTCCTGTTATTCCATGGCGTTCACCTAAACAAGCTTTCTTCTTGGAAAAATGCAAAGAGACTGGACATCCAGAAGCTTTATACAGGGAAGGAGTGGTTCGTATTACATTCTTCTTTCTTTCGTTCTTTTCTTTATGTGGGTATTTATTCGATCCTGCCGAGAAATTAAATATGGAAATAAATTAATACCAATATCAGGTCCAATACTTCAGCTTTGCAAAGGTGGGAGAGGGACTAAACTGTCTAAACAGTGCAGCGAAAGTAGGGCATGTGGGAGCTGCTTATGTGCTGGGAGTTATCCTACTTTGCATAGATAAAGGAGGAGACGGTAGACGACTTCTAAATTACGTAAAATCAAAAAAAGGAATCGGAGAAAGTCGAAAGAAATTTAAGGATGTAATTAATAGACTTTGGCTCAACAATTTCTTGGAACCCAAGCCTAATGCTTGTCCAATGCAAGCACAGCACAGAAGAAAACAAAGGTGGCCTAGTGACGATGACGATGACGATGACAATGATGTGAGTTGTGAAGCTTGCGGGTGCCACTTGCAAGTAATTTTCGTTTGTAATCTTCTACGTGGGATAGTTACTTACTAAACAACAAATAGGAAGCAATCATTGTCTCGATGCTTTTGCATAGCTATTTCTTACTAGCGGTACCGGTGCTTGAAAGCAGCCGAGAGCGCCTTGTATTGAACTTTAATATTGGAAGTGGGAATGTTTGAACTGTAGCATCTCTATGGATTATGGACTTATGGTTCAATCATCAACGACTTATTTTGTCTTTTAACAGTTTTGATGGCTTGACAAAACGTAAGAAGAGACCAGGTGAATGACGTTTTAAGTTGTTAACTGCCTCTTTAACTTGTGTTTATTGAAGACTGTATTCTCTCTGTCGTTGATATTTTGAGTAACGCATGTCTTCTTTCTGGGGTAATAAATAAATAAGAGAGAACTATCTACAGGCCTTTTTCTGTCTGGCGCCTGGCGGGGGCAAAAATCGAGTCAAAGAAGATTCAATACTAGCACTGTTGTCATACGAGTCTTGCATCCATGATTAAACATTCAATTCAATCACCACTAATAATTTCCTATGTGAACTGATTTGAAGATGTTCCCACTTTTGGCTTAGAAAGAAAAGAAAATGAAATTGACGTTAACCTAAAAGATTAAAACTAATTATTCAACTATAATGATTAGCATTGGGGAATGGTCCTTGTGGCATTCCATCACAATTTAATATTTATATATTATGAAACCGTCTTTATTTGCGTATGATACAATGGAGTTTTGATTACCCAATCTAGTTATTTATATCTTAAACCAAACAAAAAGTAAAGAACAATAGATAGATATAACTCTGTTTCATCAATTTACAAGGTTACTTCAAGTCAAAGGTCCCAACAATTTATCTTAGATTCTTGTACTATTCACAACGGCAAGCCTTTGCAACTCAAATAATTGATATACCACAAAAGCATGGAAAGTATATATCTAGATGTATATGCAAGACGTGTCACTCAACTGGCATGCTATGGATGAAATTTAGTCAGTTACCTCAAAACTGGAAAGATTTCAATCTTTCTCAGAAGCTTGACTATATGGATAAAAAGCATATCAAGGAAAGGAGCTATAAGAGACTCAACAATTTCCACATCTGCAAACTATAATTTAGTTTACACAAGATTTAAAAAAAAAAAATAGTTGCAAATAATATTGTTTTACCTACCTCAACCCTTTTCTTCCCTACTAATGTTGACAAAAGGGATTCGGGGTAGTCTCGAGAAAGCTGTGAGATGCCAAGAAAAATGCTCCACCCGTGAACGACCAAATTTGCACTACTCCATAATCGCAAGTTTATAAACTAGAAAAAGTAAAGGAAAAAAAAAGTTGTCTAACTCATTGGATTTCAAAGCAAAACATCTACCTACAGAATGCACTAATATCGGTGAACTGGACTTCTTGAGGACCTCCTGCGACTATGTCTACTGGGGGAATGGGACCTGCTGCGTTTCCGGTGTCTATCCCTGCCTCCATCTCTGCCATTCCTGTACCTCCAATCCCTCTCTCCATCACGAATACCTCTCCCATTCCGCTCTCGAGACCTTTCGCGATCCAAATCACGTTCCCAATATCTGTCTCGGTCCTTCTCTCGATCATGATATTTGTCCCTATCACCTGAATCGCTTCTCCTCCTACTCTCATATTCCTTCTCCCTCTGCTTTCTCCGTTCTTCGGCTTCTTTCTCTCTTGATAACTTTTCCTCTTCCCTTGCTTTCTCCTTGGCTTCCTAAAAAATGTTCATTCAGGTTCCCCCATTCAGCATAAAAGGTTGATCCGAAGCCAACAATTCATTCTGGGCAGAAACACTTACCTTGAACTCAGAGATGAAATCCCGAACCAGGCCATAACCAATATGTTGCTTTCCTGTAACATGTGATTGAGTCCTCTCAGCAGCGTCATTAGCTACTAGAAAAGATCCACAAACCTCACATAGGGCCATTTTTTTCTCCTGTGCCAGCATCAATACTTTATCATTCTGAGGTTGTTGAGCCAAGGCCGTCTTCTCAGCATTAAGCGCCTCCACCTATAAACAAATAACACAGAAGGCCAAAATTCAAAATCTGAACTGCCCGTCATGATTTAAAAATTAGGAATGAAATAATTAAATAATCATAATTGAAGAACCAGTTAAACAGAAACATAATTTTCAAGGTGGTCAAACAACAATCCAGAATGTCACAACATTGAGCAACCAATATCTCATTCACCATTTTGGATCAATTACAAACAGAAAATGGAAACTCTCAACAGCACCTTTCTCATAAGCGCCTCAGCTTCATCCACCTTTCCAGCTTCACCAAGAGTCTCTACTTGTTCCAGCAAGTTTTTTATTTTTTCCTCCATGACAGATAGTTGTTCGGATTTTTCTGCAGATAATGGAGCAGGTGGTGCAGGTTCCACCTCTTGAGCAACGCGCTCTCGACCGCGCCTAACTCTTCTGTCAAGGTCCATAACCTAGAGCAGAATAGGCAGGTTACATACTAGATAAAAATGACAATTGTTGTCACAGGAAAAATTAAAAGGGAAAAAATAAGTTGGAAGGAGAGGAAAATGGAACAAACCAATTTCTCACAAAACTGAGCCAGTTCAGCTTCAAATTTGGGCACGTAAGCATCATGTCTTGGAGACTTCTCAAAACTAGTCAGAAATTTCAAACACCGCTTAAATCACAAATCCAACAAGGCAATCATGTAGTGTATGTTGATCAGAAAACGCAAAACTGGCTCAGACAACTCAACCTCCAAAGCCAGAGGCTGCAAATTAGCTCATAGACAAGCTATATTGTAAACAAAGCAAAGTAGTATATACAATTTCCAGGGAAAATAACAAGCAGCAAGGGAACAAATGGGAAAAACCAATAATGTAGCATTGGATGCCAAAGCAGCAGCAAGAAAATAACTAGAACCATGGGCTATCTAGAGTCACAAGTTTTTACACCTTCATAACAATAAAATTTTTAAAAAATAAAATAAAATGTCAAATGTCGATAGTCTTTAGCAAAATACAAGCATTAAACCTGGCAAGTAATTACAATTTGAGAAAAGATAGCAAATACAAAACCCATAAAAGAGAGGATAAATAATAAAAAATGCAAAGATGTTATGTTGCAAAAATCAAGAAAAAAAAGCAGTATAATGCAATTTAATTGCAAGTAAAGAAGCACCAATTATCTCCGATGATGCCAATCATGATGCCAATGTCTTTAAGTAAGGATACTAGTAAGAAGGAAATAAATCCAGTACCAAGATGTCAAGGACCAAGCATCAAGGGTAACGAACAATCAATCACTTGCATGTCAACTGTACAATTTGAATTTTCATGGATATTTCCATTCCAAGTAAAAGAAATACTATTTCTTCCATGTCCACTTCTACAATAAAACTGAGGTCTTAAGCATTTCTTTCTGAGAAAATTCATAGGTTTAGGAAGGACCCAATGTAAGATGGGGCAAGAACCAATAAATTAAACTCCCAAGCAAACATCATATGCTTCTGAGCGTTCGATTATCTCTCCCTAACCCTTGCAAGTATCTGATCAAAATGGTTAGATCAGTTACCTCAAAATGAAAAACCAGCAACACCTTAGCATACCGCGTGTAATGCATATATAAGTTCCATCCTACATGGACATATGAAGCAGCTAACTTAATAAAGTAAATACAATATCAATAACGTTCCCACGGGAAACAGACATTTTGATCAAAATTTCACTATTAAACAAGAAGGCTACGCAAAAGGTTAAAACAAACAGAATAAGCACAGGCATTTTAACAGATTGTTGGATACATTCATTCATACAAAAGTATATCTCATAGCATAGAAATCCAAATTCAATCATACCTTTCTTTCAACTTTTGGTCATGAACTCTAGGGCATGGTCCTGATTCACGAAAACAGAAAAAGTTATTAAACATCTGCATTTTCTAAAAGCATATTGATGGCGTAATTACTGATGAATATAAAGAAAATAAATATTCATAACCAATAAAACTTAAATCATTTTAGCTATTAGCTACTATAAGAATAGAATACGCTAAAATAAGTTAGAAAAATCCTATTATTTTATCAATTTTCTCAAGCATAAATATTTCCTTCTGCTTCATTTGCTTAGGATACAAACAGAAAGTAAAAAATAAATCAAATATAGAATTTAAAACGCACCGAGATCACTGCGAGTGTTGACGAAGAGATCGTGAGGACAAAATCGAACCATGTAGAAAGCACAAACCTCTTTATCATCCCACCGGATTTCCCTATATCCCTTCTTCTCTTCGTCAGTTAAATTACGAGCTATAAAATAGAGAACGTCAAAAAGAAATACAATATCAAACTCATATAACCACGAAGAAATAAACAAGTGTTACCAAAGTACAAATAAGGCATCTAAAAAGTACCAGTTCCCATGAGTTCGTCAAGCAAAGCTCGCTGTGCATCCATTGCTTAGGGTTTTTGAGATTAAAGAAACTTGAGGGTCTTCGCGTAAATAGAGAAGTTGAAATTATTGCTTTTAGTAAGAACCAAAAGAAGAAGCAAATCGAAATATTAAGTGAAACAAAACAATGAGAAAGAAGGATTTTATGGAAGCAAGAAAGAAGAGGGGCAGAGCACTTGATTTTAATGTTTTAGGCAACTGTGGGCGAACTGTTGATCCGAGGTTCGGTCTTTATTTAATAGTTGGGAATGGGGGCAAGGAAAGAGGGAGAGTAAAACGGCGCCAACTGTCGTACAAAACGACGTCGTGGTGGTGTAGATAAAGTTACTACAGAACTGTTGTGATTGTTTACTTTAGTGCTGAGGTGAGCAATTACGACCAAATCAAATGGTAAAACTTAGTACTTTAGTAAGTTTAAATAGAAAATAAAAAACGAATAATTAGTGCAAAACCGATTCAATCAATTAAATATTTATTAGTGTTAACGTTTTATTTTGTAACATTTTTCATATTCATTCTCTTTACATTTATAAAATTTGAACTTCAGATAATTTATTATTTTATTAATAGCAATTATCATTCTATTGTTTTTTCTTTGATTAAGGTTCTCCCTCCCCTCTTTTACTAATAAAATTAAAATCTATTATTGGTTTTGGTCGAAAACTTGGTTCAAAATTATGGTTAAAGTGACATTGGTTCACAATTTGCTACAACAAATTGCATTAGATGACCACTTTCAAGTTCATTAAATATCATTTGTTCATCCAAGTAAACCTTGATTTACTTTCAATAAGCGAAAACATTCACTACTTTCAAGTTCAAGTTTAACCAACAAACACAGAATATGACAAGTCAGTCTCAAAGCATTACACTAACTTTTCAATAACCTCATCGTAGAGTATTTCAAGAGGTCTACTAAACATATAAATATATAATCGTCTCAAAATTCTCACCCTTACAAAAGAAATGATGGTAAGTAGATGAAACAAAAACAGCAAATATAATCCATGGGAATTAACGGTAGCGGCGAAGAGAGAGAGTGTTGTTTCTCTTCCAGTTTGCCCTTCTTGAAGGTCGAGCCTTGTGGTGCAAGTGTCCCTTGCCACGAAGACCCCTATATTTCTTTCCAGCAGAGGTGAGTCCGCGGAGTTCCCTGTGCTTGTGCACTGGATTACAGATCCAGTTGATTCGTGGGTCATTGCGGATAGCATTGTGGGCAGTATCAACCAAGATGACCTCGAAGTATTTGTATGTTGAATCCTGCAAAGACAAACTCGGAACATTAAGAAACAAACTTGACCAAGGAATCTAACAAAAAAGTTGGCCGCAAGTAGCTAATGAGCATAGCTATACTCTAATATCTTTAAAAACATGTTCTTAATTTGCAGCAGAACTCACCTCGTTGATCCAATATGAGTTTACAACCCTAAGGCCTCCAAGCTTTCGACCAGCTCGTTCCTCTGCAACTGATCGCTTGCTGCGCTGAAATTTCAGCTGAGTGACACCCTGGTTTGTGGGTTTCCCATACACAATACCCTTAGGTACTGGTCTCTTCCTTCCACCTCGTCTCACACGGACACGATAGACAACATAACCCTATTACGAACCATAGAGGATTAGTCGCCAGACATAACAAACAGGCAGAGAAAATATCAACAAACACGTCCTTAAAGAAAAAATGATGCCAATTTACAACAGTAAATAAAACAAACCAAAATTTACAATTTCAGAAACTAAGGCTCACAAAAATGCAGTGGTGGAAAGTAGATTAAAGAATCAGTGGATCAGTTTACCTGCTTGGCTTTGTATCCCAAGCGACGAGCCTTGTCAGGACGAGTTGGGTGGTTAACTCGCACAATGGAAGGGTGTTGACGGTACTCCCAACACCTCACTCTCTGCAAGAACCTCATAACATCGGATTGCTTCTTCCTCCATAGCTCTGACACGTACTTGTAAGCCCCTAGATTAACAAAATCACAACAAAAAATAAAATCATTAAAAATCATAACTCAAATTGCCAAACCAAATATATATAGAAATCAAATATAATTATTTTCATTTGAGAGACCTACAGTGATCAATTTAGCATCTACTATTTGAATCTAAAACACATAGCAGAACAAAAACAAAGCTGATAAATTACATTAGTGATCAACTTATAGCCAGACCTTCAAAAGACGTTAGATTTACTCAATAAAGGACAATAAACCAAGCACAGAAAATCCCATTATTCTGCCTGAAAAAATCCTAGATATAAATCATCGTATCAACAAAAAACGAGAAAGAAATGAGGAAACAGTTAGTGGTAAAATCATGACTTTTAGATGCTAAATGCTATAAAAATGGCGTACCCATGGCTGCTTGAGCTCCCTGCGGTCTCTGGTTCCGGATAAGGAGCTGCCAAGACTTGAGATGTATAAATATGATGATTTTGGAGTCGCATTAGGGTTTTAGAAGGCATGGGTAATTTTATTTGACGATGTTACCCTTTTGTGAATCTAAGTGGTCTGTTTGGTCAATCCAATAACTGGACCAAGATTGAAACGGGGTCCAAGTCGACTCAGTTTAATTTTTATCGTAAATAGTACTAATGGGGCCACAGTATTTTGGGCCAACCCCATTTTCCTTTCCCAAAAGATATAACGAAATATCTATTTGGTGAAGGGAAGAAAATCCAAGAAATGACGAGAAAATAAAAAGTAGAAGATGAAGAAATAGATTAAATATAAAATAAAAAAAATTAGATTTGTATTTTAATTAATTATAAACATTTTTTTTATTTTTTATTTAATTTAATTAAAAAAGTGATATGTATTACAATAGATTAATTAATAAATAATTTGTAACTATTTTTAGGAAATTAGTTCCTCTATTTTGCACCTTTCAAAATTCATGTGCTACAATTAACATTGCTAAATTTTTTTGTTAATATTTTTGGTGTGACATTTTAAAAAATTAAATTTAAAAAAATCATTTGGTAGTCATGTAATTATAAAAATGACATGATCCTAATTTAATAAAAATAATAATAATGTTAGCAATTATACCTAAATTTTGAAATTTGAAAAATATATAAATTAAATTCTTTGAAATAAAATTATAAGAACTAAATTCTAAATTTTGAAGAATACGTGGGGTTATAACATATTTTGACCTTGTTATAATTATTTTTAGACTTTCACCACAACCAATAGAATAAAAAATTAATAATTTAATCGATATAACCACAAATCTAATTTTTAAAGCATTAATTTTAATACCGAAGAGATCACGTTTTAATTTGATTATAAATATATAATTTTAATCAAGATTAACTTATTTGACATTGTATTTTTTATTTTAAATTTAAAATCAGCTTTATATTTTTAATTTAATTTAATTATAATACATAATTTTTTAATTTAATTTAAGAATGTGATATGTGTCACTAAACTATTAGTATATTTACGTTTTAGTCCCTTAATTTTAAAATTTTACACAAATGGTCATTAAATTGTTTAAAAATGTTTATTTAAGTCGTATTATTTAAAAGTTTTAATTTAAATCATTAGACTGTTAAGTTTTTTTTTTTTAAGTTCAAGTAGCAAGCTCCAAGTGATGATTCGACGATCGGTATGTTGGACCTATACCCATCAATGAGTAGAAGAACATAAGTTAGATCCAAGTTAATCTACCGGTTAGTGTCAAAGATTAGAAAAGAATGTTATTTGAAATTTGGTTCATAAATTCGTGATATTCAAAGCTGTTTCGTGAAAAAAAAATGAATTGTAGAAGAGAAGGAGAATGAGAGCTTTCAATTGGTGCATGTAGTGCGATTAGAGAATGTCATATATCAATGATTTTAACAACCTAACCTGGTGACTTAAATGGAAACTTTCGAATAGTTTAATGACTATTTTGTAACTTTTAGAAGTTGAGTGATTAAAATATATACTTACAAATAATTTAGTGACTTTGAATGCAATTTACCCTAAAATCAAATAATTATTTTGCAATAACTATTTGAATTCTTTTTGATAGATTTCTTTTTGGTCATAATTCTTTTTGATATATTACGAAATAGGAAAGAAAATGTATTATTTGAACTTTGAAATCTTGAACAAAAAGAAAGTCATTGATACACAATCTTAATTCCGTATTCAAACTAAAATATTTTATTTGTATTTAATTGCAAAGGTAGAGTCAGATAAAAAAAAGTTAGGGACTAAAATGAAAGATTAATTTAAGAGCGTGGGTCCCTCTAAAGATTTTTTTTTTCGCATCCGAAAGAGACATACTAATACGTGGCACCTAGAGGATCATATGTAGTGAAAAATTAAAGGTTAATATCGGTCATAACAAAATAAATAAATCACAAAGGCCAAATCATGAACTTTTGTTTTCTTCTCATTTATCTCCCAATGAATATTGCCCTATATCTCATAAACTTAAAAGTGATGAGTTTTCATTATTTTAGATTTCCAAATTTTGATTCAATCAGAGAGGATAATTATATCATACTTGAAGATATGTTAATCGTTTTTTTTAAAACTTTACACAATAATTTATTATATTTATTAAATATAATTTAAAAATTAAACATTAATTTTTTAATAAATTAAATTTGATTAATATATCAAACACCCTTAATTATAATTAAATTAGTTTTTTTTTTACTTATGCAATGCATGAATCAATTACGTCATTAAATAATTATTATTTTTAATTTTTAAATAATATAATTGTGCAAGTTTGTATTTAATTTTTTAAAATTTGTATTTAAAAAATCTTAGCAAAAATAAGTTTTTTTTAGCAAAGTGAAAAAAAATTATTTTAAAATCGTTGAGGGGATAATCGGCTCTTTCAAAAGAAGCTTTTGAAAGTGTATTTGTCAGATAGCTAATTGAATTCTTAATAATCTAATATATCATCTTGGAAAAAACTTTCTACCATAATTTATCAAAAGACAGTTTATCGTAAGAAAAAATAAAACTAATTTATTGACCAAATTAATATAATTTGTTACGAAATTAGAATGTTTATTGTTTAAAAATATATTAGGAATTTATTATTGCTTTTTTTAGAATATATTATGATTGAATTTTAATAATTGAAATAGATAAAAAAAGATTATATTTTCTATTCAATTCTTTTTATTGCTGCATTAAGTAGAGAAGAATAAAGTGTAGCATGTCTAGCTAAAAATGGAACCAGTCATAGATAGCCAGATGAAATAAAATAAGGTGAAATTGAGGGTCCTCCACTTCCATAGAATAAAAAAAAGAAAGAAATAACATTCTCCTCCTGTTCAATTGAATCCCATCCTATTTCCTAGCCAAATTCCAAACTTGAAAACTCCAAAGAAACTTACCTCGTAAGCATCAACCGAACCAAAAAATTGGTCATCAACCGTAGGTCGGTTAAGATTAGTGCGAAGATAAAGGGATACTTTAAAAATTCCATAGCAGTACCAGATCTTACTACGTGCTTGATATTTCCAGTGAAAAGGATAACAAAGAGAGAGAGAGAAAAGAAACCACTAAAATACATATATATGTTATGATGTTTGGTGGAGGAGGTAAAGGCATGGGAGGTGGTGCAAGAGGAGCCAACATGTTGAGAGCAGTAGTTGGAAGAACAGCAGTTTCCGGGACTGGTAACCCTACTTCAAGTTTGCAAGAAACACTGCCTTCATCTACATCTTCTGCTTCTCGGAGGCATAGTAATAATAATAGCAATGGTTATCTTTCTGTTTCTGCGAGTTCTTCTTTGGGTTCTTATAGCAATAACAGTGGTGTGCCCATTAGTGCTAATTCTGGGTTGCCGAGTAACTGGTTTCTGTCGCCTGCTTCCTCTGCTACTCCTTGTTTTGATGACTTTGAATGGGTGTCTGTGGACGCCATTGAAGAGGATAATAAGCAGCAGCCACATGATTTTGATTTTGTTTTAGGACCTGTTCCTTCTATTGCTGAAGTCCAAAATGCGATCTCTGCTCTTAAAAGGTCAGGTTTTTTTTTTCTTTATTTATTAAGGGTTTAATTTGTGAATTTAAGTGAAAATTAGTGTTTGCTTTACCACTTCTCTGATGAAATTATTTATCTTCTCTTTTGCAACAGTGCAACTGCCATTTTTGTTTTGATTTGCAAATAGGGAATAAAACTTGTTCTCTTACCAGTGCATATTGCTTTTTTTCCTTGGTCTAAAATTTAGGAAAAAGTACCATTGACCGCATTGTACTGTGAATCAGATTTTCCTCTTCTTTCATGTACATTAATTTAGTAGCAAATTAGTTCTTCAATTAAAAATATTATCTATTTTTACAGTTAAAAATTAATATTGTATATGCACATCAATTTGTAACAAAAGTAACTAGTTCACTTTTTATCTAATGTAGAGGGAATAATTTGTTTATTTTTTGAGAAAAAAAAGTAAAATATAATTTAATTATTAATACAGGGCCTCTATGATATTTTATCCTAAAATTTACTATTTCTACGGATGATTCAACTTTTCTTCTCTGTTTCTAATGTGAGGATTTTTGTGTTGGCTGTATTTGATAGTGATGGCAAGCCAATAGCATATAAAGTCAAATAAGATAATATGGTGCAAATTTGCAAGCATAAGAATGATTTGAAATCTACATGTTTTATTTACAAAAAATAAAAATAAAAAATGATTGGAAAACGAAATAAACAAAATAATTTAATTGCAGTAAGAAAGGAATGATTACAACTGTAAATAATATATTTAGCAAAATAGTTGCTATTAACATTGTTTACTCAACTAAGTTGATGCCCCTTATGTATTTACGTGTTAGCTATAGATTAGTGAAGCTAGTTGATGTTGACTATGGCTTCAGATGTAGTGGTTAATTTGTATTCATCTAAAAATACTAATTTCTACAGTAATTTAGCTAAATTTTGAACAGGAATGTGTGTACTTTGTGCTTTTCCCTACAAGCACTTCACTTGAAAAAGAAAAAAAAACCTTAAAATATGAGAGAAAAAGCCTATAACAGGGTAAAATGAAGAAAGAAGTCTAGATCATGTGAAAGTCATACTGTTATCACTAGAATAATTGTAATTTACGACTAAAGTGTGATGACTAGACGGGGGGACAACAGCTCCAATGGGTTCTTCAACTTGTTTACATTGATGCTTGTATGGTGAAATTTAGGAACTTTGGCAGTCATTGCTGCTGAATATCTTTTGTAATTATAGGGTTTCCGGAGTAAGCTCGTGTCCGCGGCTTACCAGGGATAGGTTCTCTCATAATGCTGGCAGGGAAATAGCTTATCCAAGCCCAAGTAGTTGCTCGATGCACAGGGTTCATTCTGTTGGGTCTGAGTTGGATTGGATGGAGCCTTCTATGCAACTTTATAACACACGAGCATTCCAACCTTATGTGTCAAACAGCGTTTACGATGCTTTCCATTTGTTGCAGACAGATCCAGCGATTCAGGTCTCTTTTTTTGCCACTCTTGGATATAAGAATTCTATGGATTTTCTTAGAGGATGGTGCAGTACTGCTACATTATGCACGGTATTATATCAATTATGAATAGACTCAATCTAAACAGTCCGCATTTATGTTTTGGCAGAAAATGGTACTTTCATTATCTTCCGATGAAGCTGTTTGGAATGCTGTTTTGAACAATGAGGTGGTGAGGGAGCTGAGAGAGACATATTATGCAGGTTGGTCTGAATTCTATGAATGCTTTGGACAATGGCTAATATCATGTAGTGTTGCTTAAGGGTACATGCTAATATTTTATTTACTTAAGGGACCATGGCATCTCTATATTATAATATTATAAGCTTCCAGAAGAACATGGAACAAACATTATCACCATATCATGAGAAATACATATTCACATTGATGATTATGCAGCTGCAGATAGTAGTCCAATGAGTTTTGATGAGAGCTCAGTTGAGGATTCCGATCAATCAGACAAGACAACGAATATAGTGAAGTGGATTTTTTACAACACTAAAGAAAAGGTCCTGGATTTATTCGAGAAACTAACAAAGCTCGTCAACGAGTTGTTTAAGCTGCCTGTGGATAACGATACGAAAACACCAGGAACTCCTGACCCATTTGATCAAAGGCTAAGAACCTCATTCTTGCTATCTGTTTTAGTCTTGTTGATTGTGGTTGTGAGTCGAGCTAAAATTACTTGAATTCGACGACATGACGGATTGTGTTTAGCTTAATATGTTTTAAGATAATATATATGGATATTAGGACATATTTAAGCATTATGTTATTGTTTCAAAGGCATTTTATTATAGTTCGTGATTGTTAAGATGTTGATGTTCTATCTACACCGAGTTTAACATGCTACCCTGTCAGCATCACCGAGTGAGCTCTGTTAAAAATAGCTGACAGGAAAATCGAGGTGTAATTTGACCTCTGTGAGCTTTAAATTTTTAATAGCCTATAAGCTTGCACCATTTAGTTTAGCTGTCAACGTTTTGATCTCAATTATTTAACAACAGTATTTAATTGTCCTTGCAAAGCATTGCATGTTCACAGAAATAATTGCTAATGGAAGCACCATAAACCTCACCTCAAAACGGTTTACATTAAGAGGGGATTGTATCTTGCCTCTTTTATTTAAAAGATAGGTTAATTAGTTCTTACATGTGGCATAAAGTATACGTGGCATGTTATGTGTCACTATTTGATTATTTTATTAGCGATGAACTGTAAAATAATATCGTCCTCAATGTAGAATATTGCTTTCAGTTTCTTTTTGGTAGTTGATTGTACTAATTCTTTTTACTTTTCATGCTTGTATTATTATCCATGTTCGGGGTTCGTGATTGTTTCTCCTAACAATGTCATTTTTAAAGTTCAAACTCTATTTTCACTTTAAAAATATAATGTATCTTGCTACTGCATCCAACACTTATTAATGTTAACTGTATGATATGATATTAATACTATATGATATATAAGAAATAACAACTTGATGATTGACAACTTGGAAGGAAGCTTAGCCATTGAGTCTGCATTATGGATTTGCATTATTAAGAAAGGAAATTGTTTTTTTATTAATTGCTTGTGGAGAGAAGTGGAAGAACTCAAAAAAAGAAAAGAGAAAACCAATGTGATACATTTTTTGTTGATTTTCAATAATGTGGGTAATTTTTACAAAGTGTCACAGTTTCCTGCAAAGTCTTTGACGGTAAATCCAACCCTCTCAAACTTGCCCTTTTCACTGATTAATCTAAATTTCAAATAATCTGCACAAACAAATGGCTTATAGATCCTTGAATGATCTCCAACGACTTCATTAGGGGCAAATATTACCTTTTCATCTTCAAAGCACCAAAAGAAAGCCAAAGAGAACCGATTAACATTTCTTTTCAAAACAACTCTATGTTCTGAGGACCTTAACTTGCCATTGCTCCATGCTTGCATTAGGTCCCCAACGTTGACGACAAGTGTGTCTTCACAAGGGCTTATGTCCATCCATTTCCCTTCGTTTGATCTCACTTGAAGTCCCCCAATTTCATGTTGATAAACGATTGTTAAGCAGCTCATGTCTGTGTGCATGCCTAGCCCTTCAACTTCATCATCTTGTTGATCGTCTTCTTCTTCTTTCATGATATTGAGAGGGCTGTAATTGCCTATTCTCAAATAACCATGACAGTTTCTGAATTCAGACTCTACAAATCTGTTCCCCAAATCTTCTTCCACCAAGCTTTTCAGTACAGCTTTTACTATCTCCTTTGATAGCTTAGTCATCATGTTCCCATATTCATCCAATACCTCACTAGCAAAAACAAGCAAAAAAACACATACATGAACCCTTGCCATGCATTTTGATAAAACGAGAAGCACATATACATATGGTGACTATAAATACTACCTGAAGTCGGACTTTGGGTGGTCGAAAAGAACATCCACTGAACTTTGTGCAGAAGAAAAGAAGTCGGGTCCGGACACTAGAAGACTCTCGTAGAAAGGGGAAGCGATGAAAGGAGGGGTGTAGGTTTTTAAGGAGGAAGCTGGGCCGGCCTTGAGTTTGGAGCCAATGGGGAGACTGAAGATATGATTTGAAAGGGAATAGAGATTGGTGAAAAGATGTTTGGGGACTCCATGATTGGTTATGCGGAAGAATCCCCATTGAGTACAGGCTAGATAGAGGGAGGAAAGGGAGGATGAACACAAGGGCTGGGAGACGTCAAATACAGGAAGCTCTACGCAAGCCTTGGGTTCAGGCATTATTTCATCTCTACATATGAAAATGGGTTACTTTGTTAAGTAGGGTTGAGGTCTTATATATATATATATAATTACCTGGAGAGAAAGAAATGTCTAGACATTCAAATTCACATGGCAGATGTATTTAATATAAGGATGCATATTTGAAACATACATTAATCGTAAATCACACGCTGTACTTTGTACCTAAAACCTGTATTATTATGCAGATAACAAAACCCTTGATGAAATCTTTGTAGTCCTTGGCAATATATATGTATATATATGATGATCCAAATATCTAATCCCTCCATATGATCGGAAGAGATCCCATCATATAAAGACATTTCTGAAAGAAAGAAAGCTGCAGGGAAGTCAAAAGAAGAACAGGAAGAATTGATTCTAATTCACAGGAAGGAAAACTGGAAGTTGAAACAGCCTGCCGAAGAAAAAGGCAAGCAAAGCATTTATAATTATTCAAATCAACAGAAATTCATGGTCTGAAATCTAGACACAAATGGTTAATAAAATACTTGGGGTGTTAATAATATAAAAGGGCCTCGTATGTAGTAGTTTTGTTTGTATGTTAAGGTCAACCAGGAGTAGGACAAACTCACAGTTGTCAAGAAGAATCCCGTAGGCCAAATGCAACGACCAAATGAAGGGTTGACTGAAGTTAATGTGGAGAGTCCACAAAACAGCTTGGCTATTTCTTTAAACAAGAACAATTTGGGATGTTATTAAATGAGTATAAGGTCATTAAAAACAAAACAAAAAGATGGCTGCTTTGTTTACATAAGCAAGCACGTTATATAGGCGGCATCAGGCAGGAATGATGGCAGTGTGCTGCTCTGCTGTACCTTTGAAATTTTATGTCAATGCACAAGGTTTGTTTTTTGAGCTTGGATTCTTGTGAAGCAAGTATGACTACCTAATATTCTAACCCACATCAGGCTAAATAATCCCACATAAAGGTTCCAATCTTAAGAGTCTTTTATATATGTGTTATGCTGCAAAATGCCTTAAAACTCTTAAAATTTCTTTGATTCTCTCAGATTTTTATGCTACCAGGAGCAAATAATTTCTGAAGTAAAAGCAGCAGATTCGTGCAAAATATTGGGTGTCAATAAAAAAAAATTCGATTAAACTGATTGAGTATTAATTCGATTGTATAAATATTATTTCAAAAAAAGTAGTGTTAAAGCACATTATCCCTCCTATTTATGGATTGGGTTTAGAATGGGTCTATAATATAACTAGACTATACTCAAGTAATACACTCAACTCTAATTATTTTATGATTTTTTAAATATATTCATTCATATTATAATAATATTTTAATTTAAAAGTTATTTTTGTAAAATAATAACAAAATTTTAATTTTAAGACATATTTTAGTTTTTAAATATAATTATATGATATTTTTTCAATCTCATTTAAATAATCTAAAATTTTTGTTGATGAAAGATATTTTTTTTATACATTTTGACTTTTTATATATTTCATTAGATTGTATATTATTATAGATTATTTACATGGTTTGATAACCCAATAAAAACTAATGGATATAATTTATTTTCTAAAAAAAATGTGGAAAATGATAAGAGATATGTACTTAATTATCACTTAATAGAGAATAAATTCAATTGTTTTTTTTTCTATTTCATTTAAGATTATATTATCATTTATTAAAAAATCTAATTATACTCAGTGTTTAATTTTAAATAATACGCTAAACGAGTTTTATAACTTAATTTCAACACTTATTTTTTTAACAAATAAATTATATAGTATTTATTATTCCTTATTCATACTTAGGACGTGTTTGAATTTTGATAAACTGAAAAAAAAAGCTAAAAAATCAAGTAATAAATTTTTAATTCTAAATTTTATAAGTACCAAATATAATTATTTTGTGTGATAAAAATAAATCTTGATTTTTGAAAATTTATTATTTCATAATTTTAATCTGATTGCTATTGTATTTTTTTATTTTATTTTGAATAGTTTCCGATAAATGTTAAATATAAAATTTAAACATTTTAATATTTTAATAAAATGAAGAAATAGTTTATTTTAAAAATAAAAATTTGAAAAATAAACTTAACTTAAAATTTTCTATATTAAGTGATAAGTAGTTATCTAATTACTTATCATATTCAACATTTTTTTGTTGAAAGCTTTATATTAAGTAAAAAGTTAATATGATTATAAATGAAAATCTATAATAGTTTATCAAACACACTCTTAATCAATCAACAATCGACAATCAACAATCAACGATGATAAAGATAAAATTTAAAAGAAAATACACTTAACAAATATAAATTTTAGGTTTTGTTAAAAGATTTTTTTTCGAATTATTATAAATAATATTTTATAATAATTACAAGTTATATTAAACATAACATATAAAATTTTCCATAAAATTATGTTATCGCATGTTTGAGAAATTCAATTTTTTTTTGGAGTTGAAATAAAATTCTAGAGATAAAAAATTATTTAAATTTAGATGAATTTTGAGTTTCAAATTTAGTTAAATTCTAGTACAATTAAATCAAATTGTGGGCTATTTCAGAAATAAAACATAAGACCCATTAAATCTAATAGGTAGGTTAGCCCACGCAGTATGAATGAGGAAAACCCAAACCCAAACTAATTTTCTATTTTCCAAAGCAGGACTTTGTTAATGGTCTGTAAATCACTGTACTGAGAACTGAGAAGTGAAATTCATTTAAAAAATTTAAATGACTCTCCTTCTCCCTCTCAACTGTATTTTCAGTAGTGGTGCTCCTTGTTGAGCTGCACTTGTTTGATTTCCTAGTTATTTTCTTACATGGTTTCACACTGTGTTTTGTTCTGCTGCAGGCAGTGAATTTACCAGTACCTGAGACGATGATATTTCGGCAAATAACTTCAGATATATATGGTAATCAGTGTGAACTCATACTCAATATTGCTCTTTGCAACTTCCCGACATCAGCTATTTCTCAAAATAGTTTTAGCTTGTATTACATTTCTATCCAGAATTGACTGATTTGTTCAAGAGCTAAAAACTGTCCTTCCTTCGCAGTATTTGGATAGCAAGAAACGCTATCGTCTTTAATAAGCTGTATTATGAAAACTCCGTTATTCTTAAGGTTCTCTCTCTTGCGGGCTAGTTCTTGGCTTTTCCTTTGCACCTTAAAGCCAAAGGACCCCCTAGAATTATTCATGTCAAGTGGTTTTGTCTTCCATTGGAATGATTCAAGCTTTATTGTCATAGATCTTCCCTTGGAAATCCTGGCATTGCTTTAAGCCGTATTATGAAAACTCCGTTATTCTTAAGGTTCTCTCTCTTGCGGGCGAGTTCTTGGCTTTTCCTTTGCACCTTAAAGCCAAAGGACCCCCTAGAATTATTCATGTCAAGTGGTTTTGTCTTCCATTGGAATGATTCAAGCTTTATTGTCATAGATCTTCCCTTGGAAATCCTGGCATTGCTTTGAGACTAGAATGGGCATTGGGCTGCTGGTTGTCATAGATCTGTGCGTAACATTATTAAACTATGTTTTGGAAATAGGCTTAGATATAAGGTACGTTTTTCTGCGGTACTAATTCACTATATTGATTATTGTTTGAAACTTAGTACTTTAAATAAAATTTTTAAATAGTTCAATAGTTTAAATAAAAAAATTTGAATAGTTCAATAATCATTTTATAATTTTTTAAAATTAAATGATTAAAATATAAGCTTATTAATAATGGAGTGAATTTACACTAAATTTGATGAGATCTCTACGACTGCTGAACTATGCGATGTTAGGAATGGGCTTCAACTTGCTAAAATTCAACATAATTCTCGTATCATTGTTGAGCTTGATGTATTTATTGCGACTACCATTAAAAATCATCATACTCAAGAAAATGATTTGTTTGATCCTCTTATTACCGATTGTAGGACTTTATTAAGAAGCTTTCAATATATTATTTGTTTCATATCTATTGAGAAGGTAACTAATAGAGAGGACATTCTTATTAGCGTTATTTTTAATAATTCATATGAAATTAAGAATTTATTTGACTGAGTTGACTTTCTTATTTAGGGATCTATTATTAATGAATGTTAGTCTTTTTGATAGAATATAAATTTAGAACATATTTAAGTGAACTTTAATGTTAATGTAATTCATCAATAATCAACTGTGATTATCGAATATTATCTTTCAATCAATTTTTTATATAGTGTAGTGGATCATCTAGAATAATCGATTGATTAATTTCACGTTCATTTAAACTTTATTAATGTTTGTATAATTAATGAATGTTAGTTTTATTTTAAAAAAAAAGTTACTTCAAATACTAATATACTATTGCAAGTATATATGTTTTCTAGGATCTTAGATATCATAGTAAACTCCATTAACGCTCAAGTAAAAGGATGTGTACAATGCTTGGTTGATTTCTTGACTATAAAGAAGGCTCCGCTCTCCAAATCCCTTCTGTAGCTCTCACAATCTTGTCTGAGATTAGTGATATCAAATCATGTATAGTACAAAAAGCTTATTACTTATCATTTACCAAACCTGAACGAGTGAAGAATCCATTGTAATGCTGGACTAGTGATTCAAAAATTTGTTAAAGATTTCTATTGTTCACATTCCAAAGTGTAAAAAAGGAACGTTCAACATTTGCTGAATCTGACTATTAAAATTTCAACATCTACCAAATGGTAACTCGAAACTTCAAAGCAACTTTTTAACCTCATTAAGCTTGATTAGTCCCTATAAAAAAAACTATCATTTTTTTCATAAGAAAAGCATATTCAATCTTTAACACCAGATTAGTGTGAACAAATCCCAAAAAACGAGTATTAAAATGGAGAATCGAGGAAGCAGTAGAATCAAAACCACCATTGCTTTCTTTCATTGACCGTCAATGAGAAAAAGTAGTGACAGAGCCGCAACAAGTGATGTTTTTTTTTCTTGTCTTTAACTGCTGTTTTTACATTTTAAACGCCAAAGGGTAATGACTAATGACCCTATATATATGTATGTATAACATATATTGAGCTCCTCCTCAGTTTCACAGAATTTTCCTTTTCACCAATTTCTGCTATCTCAAAGGTATATTCATTGATTCTTTATGCTAAACTTTGAATTTTTCTTTCTTTCTCTTTTCTGCGCTGGGGTTGAATTTTTGGAGAATCGACTTTCCGGGTCTGTGGGAATTGACGGAATGATGCTTGTTTTACTAAATGTTGATTAAATTTGAGGACTTCTTTTTAATGGGGTTCTGTAGTTTTGAGGTGGGAAAAATGAAGCTTGTTTGATCAGATATTTTATCTGTTTACTGAAATTCAAGGTTGATCGTCATGTTTCAGTGTTTATTTTATAGTTCCTGGGAAAATGAATACTTGAAATTTGAGGTTTTCCTTTGCTGGGTCTGTAATATTTGGGAAAAGAATGAAGCCTGTTTATTGAAATTCTTTCATTGTTTTTTCAATTGAAAGATTACTTGTGTTCAAGCTTATGAATTTTTTTCCCTTGAGAATTTGGAGTTCTTATTGAGTGAACCTGTGATTTTGTCATATTATTTCTTTGCTTGCAGTGCTCCAAAACTTGTAGGATATGAGTGCAAGAGTGAGGCAAAAATGTTCACATGGTGAGGAAAAATATCAGAGAAACATTAGTTCAGAGACACTCGATAGTGGATGTTTGAATTCAGCTACAGTTTGTGGAGTTGATTGGACAACCTTGCCTGATGATACAGTTATTCAACTCTTCTCTTATTTGAATTATCGAGATCGAGCTAGTTTGGCATCAACTTGTCGAACATTTAGGCTCTTAGGTTCTTTGCCCTGTTTATGGGGGTCACTGGACCTCCGGTCTTACAAATTTGATACTGCAGCTGCAGTCTCACTCTCCTTGCGATGCAAGAATCTCCAGAGACTTAAATTTCATGCAGCAGGCTCAGCAGATGCAATAGTTAGTCTTCAAGCAAGGGAACTTAGAGAAATAAGCGGTGATTTTTGTCGTGACATTACCGATGCTGCACTTTCTGTGATAGCAGCAAGACATGAGATGCTTGAGAGCATCCATCTTGGCCCAGATCCTTGTGAGCGAATCAGCAGTGATGCAATCAAAGCACTTGCATTTTGCTGCCCAAGATTGAGGAGGCTTTGGATGTCAGGTGTTAAGGAAGCTAATGGAGATGCCATAAATGCTTTGGCTAAGCATTGTAGGCAGTTAATGGAACTTGGGTTTGTGGAATCTGACAACATTGATGAAGTAGCTCTTGGAAACTTGAGTTCCCTAAAATTTTTATCTGTTGCTGGGACGAGAAACCTAAAATGGGGATCTGTAGCACAAGTTTGGAGTAGATTACCTCAATTGGTGGGTTTAGATGTCTCAAGAACTGATGTAAATCTTAGTTCTATTACAAGATTTCTGTCATTGTCCCGAAATTTGAAAGTATTGATTGCCTTGAATTGTCCAGTTTTTGAAGTCGAAGTTGACAGAAACACAATGCATAATAACAAAGGCAGAATTTTGCTTACTCTTTTCAGTGACATTGTCAAGGGAGTAGCATCATTATTCGCTGACAATTTAGAAAGTGTTACTGATGTGTTTCAGCATTGGAAGGAAATAAGAAATGGAGATAAAAACTTGGATGAGGTTGTTGTTTGGATTGAATGGGCCATTTCACATTCACTTTTGCGTATTGCAGAAAACAACCTGAAGGAGTTTGATGATTTTTGGCTCACACAAGGGGCAGCAGTATTGCTTTGTTTATTGCAGAGTTCACAGGAGGAAGTTCAAGAAAGAGCAGCTACTGCTGTTGCAACCTTTGTAGTCATTGATGATGAAGATGTCACTGTTCATTGCCAGAGAGCTGAGGCAATTTTATGTGGAGATGGAATAAGGATGCTTTTGAACCTTGCAAGATCTTGTCAGGAGGGCCTTCAGTCTGAAGCAGCTAAAGTATGCATTGCTTCCATTATGAGAATATATTACATACCAGGAGAAAAAAAAAACCCTTCTTTATAATTCACAGAATATAAGGAAGTTTAGAAGTTACCAGGATTGAAGTTAGATGATAAACCTCAAAATATTGTTTAGAAATTATTCTCTTATAAAATGCTCCACTTCATTTAATGAGTTGCTTGTAAACTGCACATTATGGATGCAGGCTATAGCAAACTTGTCCATTGATTCTAAAGTTGCAAAAGCTGTTGCTGAAAGTGGAGGAATCGATATCCTTGCTAATTTAGCGAAATCGACGAATAGATTAGTGGCAGAAGAGGCTGCTGGAGGGCTGTGGAATCTTTCTGTAGGGGATGAGCATAAGGTTGTGAAAACTGAAGAACTTGATTGAGTTATCTTCCAAATAGCTATCTTTACTCAACACAGTTCCTTTTCAGGGTGCTATTGCAGAGGCAGGTGGTGTAAAGGCTTTAGTTGACCTTATATTAAAATGGCCACCTTCCAGCACTGATGTACTTCTTGTATGTATCTTTTAACTGTTCCTTCCAACACATATTTGTCAACTTGCTTGAGATAAATTGTGAGCCCTTTCTAAATGATAGGAACGTGCAACTGGAGCACTGGCAAATTTGGGAGCTGATGAAAAATGCAGCATGGAGGTGGCTTTGGCTGGTGGTATCCATGCTTTGGTAATGCTTGCTCGGACTTGCAAATTTGAAGGAGTGCAAGAGCAGGTGTTTTGGGTTTCCTTTCTATTTACATTGAGAAGCATCACTGATCATTTTTGTGATGAGGATGGTTTTTGTTTTTGTTAGTTTGTTATTGATCAATATACTTTAGGATAATAAATAGATATTTTAGAAGCCCTTTTGGAAGATTATGGATCTGCATTAATGAGAACTACGAGATGATTAAAGCTTTGACCAAGACTATTTATGTCATGCATACTGATATAGTTATTAGTAACTTAGAACTGAGGCCCTGAAGTTCAGATTATCTTTGCATTAACAATTGAATGTGTATCTAATATTCACTTAGAATGTATAAAGATTATAGCTCCTTCTACTCTATGTTTATCCAACATGGTATAGAAGAACGTAATAAGGATATTCTTTTATCAAGATTTTTAGTTCCAAGACAAGGAAAATTGTCATATTCGGTTTTTAAATTATCCTGTGAATTGATAAATGATATAGCAGATGATCTTGAACTTTTCTGGTCAAATAAGATTTTCTCCTCCTCCTGTCTAGGCTGCTCGTGCGCTGGCTAATTTGGCTGCTCATGGGGATAGCAACACCAATAATGCTGCTATTGGGCAAGAAGCAGGTGCATTGGAAGCATTGGTGCAACTTACTTATTCTCAAAATGAAGGCGTAAGGTAATCTATTTTACTTTTATATTTCCGGGTTTAATAATAGCCACTTATAGAATGTACTTAAGGAGATGGCAATTTATCGTGTATTCATTATCACTTCCATAGGCTCTTGGGATTTACCCAAAATGTTACAGAGACTGTAATTGGATGTATTAAGCTATGTCCTGACTCATAAGTTCATCCTTGGAAATGCCATTTTATCTTTTCATATCTAATGAAAGCAGGCAAGAAGCGGCTGGTGCTTTATGGAATTTGTCATTTGATGACAAAAATCGAGAAGCAATTTCAGCAGTTGGTGGTGTTGAGGCACTGGTATGGTTAAGTGCATGATAAATCTTATTATTTCATCTTTCAAGTAATTATTATGCTGTTTTATTTTACATCTGATGGATCAAAAAAGCAATTATCTCAAGTTTTGCATATTTGTTGGTTTTCATTTGATCATATCCCTGGTTAGAGCACGCCCTTGGTAATTCCTATGCAGCTAGCAGTTATAATTACTGTAATACCAACAATGTGATCCAATATTGTTGACAACACATAGTTCTTTCAGGTGGCAACACGTAGTTCTTTTGAATATTGACCAGATTTTTCTCATTGTTCTTTCCGTTCATAAACCATTTTGATACTGCTTTTCACTCATGAATGGATATCTTGGTGTGAATTGAGGGGTTGTTGAAGGTTTCTTCAAAGAATTCCCAAGGATAATATTGTTTGATATTGTGAGAGCAATTTATGTTGATGAATCTCTTTGCCTTAATGAATCTATCAGCATTAGCAACTGCCTCCTATACAAACTATGAACAAGAAAGTTTATAATTCTATGGGCTTTAACTGATAACCCTCACCTCAGTTGTAGCTTTGGCAAAGATATATTATTTATCTATCAGCTTCCTTGCAGGTTTTGAAATTTTACTCTGATTTTGCATGATTAGGTTGCCCTGGCTCAATCTAGCTTAGATGCTTCCCAAGGTCTTCAAGAAAGAGCTGCAGGTGCTCTTTGGGGATTGTCAGTATCTGAAACTAACAGGTGTACTAGGAAATTGAAACTTCTTCGCTTTAATTGTTCAATGTTTAAATTATGCAATAATATTTGTATAAATGGTTCTTAGGTGAAATATATTCCTCTTTTATTTGGTACTATATAATATCATATCAAGATATTTTGGCGTAACGAAATTGAAGTGATGATGACCTTGTTCATGCTGTTTAGTTTATAATATGAAGCATTTAGTACATGCCCTTAAGCTCTGCTTTTAATTCATCTCATGTGTTCCATGTCTCAACAGAATTTTTTGGTCTACAATTATTTAGGCTTCAGTAGTTTAACATTATGTCAAACTGAAAACGTCAATCTCTTTATTCTTTTTGTTATAAATGGTCTTTTTGATATAGTATTGTCAGATTTCTTAAAGAAGGCATCTCCTTGCAATTTATGATACATATTGATGTATTTTATATTCGTGCAGCACTGCTATTGGAAGACAAGGTGGTATAGCTCCACTTATTGCATTAGCCAGCTCAGATGTCGAAGTAAGTTTTTCACTCTCGACTCTCTCAAATGAGCCGTTTTTCTCAAAATTAGTTCAAGATGATGTTCCTTACATATTGTAATTCTGTTGTGAATACTCGCTATCTGTCAGCTCTAGTGCATTTGCCTTAATTCCTTTCATTGTTGATATGTTATTAATGCATCTTTTGTAACAAAGTGCAATATGCATTCCTCTGGACTGACCATTTATAAGTTGTTGAACTTAACTGCATGGTAAGGTCTTGGTATCTGTTTGATTTTCAGGATGTCCATGAGACCGCTGCCGGAGCTCTCTGGAATTTGGCTTTTTATCGTGATAACGCTCTTCGTATAATACAAGATGATGGAGTTCAACCCCTTGTTCATCTATGCTCTTCATCGAACTCAAAAATGGCACGTTTTATGGCTGCATTGGCCTTGGTTTACATGTTTGATGGGAGGTATGTCAAGCCATTTTCTGAAAGTTATCATGAATAGGCAAAGGCTAATATGAAGGCACATTTTTCATGGGAAAAATGTTATGGGACTGCTTTGAAGAGAATTAAATATGAAGATAAAAGAATCTTAATTAATATTTGGTAAATAAATGGCATTGATTTTAAAATTTACTTTTGAGGTGTAAATCTTGGCTTATCAATTTACAGAATAGACTCAGCAGTGCCAGTAGGGCCTTCGCCTTCATCACAGGGCAGTTCAAAGACTCTGAACATAGATGGGGTTGGAAGGATGGCCTTGAAACATGTCGATGAGTTTGTGAGCTCATTTTATGAACCACAAACCTTTAATGCTGCTGCTGCAACACTAGTCCCCACAGCTTTGGCACAGATAGCAGAAACCATAAGAATACCTGAAGCAGGGCATCTAAGATGCAGGTTTGGTTTTTCAACATTAGTATTTTATACTCTAAAGATGAAACTGATGATTTCGTATCTATTTTTGGTAGTAAGATTTAAGAAGAAACAGCTAGTGTTTTCACTAATTGCATATACTATTAATCTATTTAATATTTTAATCAAGTCTCTAGCACTATCCAAAATCCGCATTGCTTGTAGAACATATGATATTTGCATTCACTTGCCACTTCTCATGGTTCTTACCTTTTCTATTTCATAGTTATTACCTTCAGAATCATCTATGTGTTCTAATATGTTATCTATCACTTTCCTTTACGTGCCTCTTCAGCGGAGCTGAGATTGACAGATATGTGAGAATGTTAAGAGATCCTTCTTCCATACTAAAGTCCTGTTCTGCATTTGCTCTTTTACAGGCAAGCACCTATTCTCCCTCTCCTTTTTACTAAAAATGATTATATTTTGAATTCAATTAATAAAATGCTACAACTTAAGAATGCTTTTTCCCTGCAGTTTACGATGCCCGGGGGACGGCACGCAATGCACCATTCATGCCTCCTTCAGAAAGCAGGAGCAGCTAGGGTCTTACGTGCTACTGCTGCTGCATCAACAGCCCCTATTCAAGCCAAAATTTTCACCAAAATTGTACTTCGGAACCTTGAGAACCACCATGAAGTCTCAAGCTAGTTGTGAGGAATGGATACATTATACAAATACTATAGATCTTTCTGAATTCTACAATCTTGTTCAGAGCTGAACCAGGTGGCTGGAGCAGGCTACAGGCCACCACATCCCCCTCGGCTTTCCCCAGGGATAACCGATCTTTGGCGTTTGTAATTGTATCACCCTCCATTACTTTGTGTAAGAAAACAAAAAGGAGGCCTGCATGTTCATGTAGATCATTATACAGATGTTAATGAGGTCTAACACTACAGGATAGGGAGGATTCTTTCTCCCTTTAATAACCTGAAAAAACCAAACGCAAAAAGGAGGGAGAACTGAACAATAACACTATCACAATAGAAGAGTTCCATCCTTTTTAAAATATACATATAGTTTGCAGTCTTTTCGCAATCATTGGACTAAGATATGTATGTATGGATGGATGGATGCATGCATGTGTGGGTGGGGTGGGGTGGGGTGGGGAGGCTGATATTTTAAGATAATAAATGTGCATATTATTATAGTAAAAAACCGTCTTACCTGATTTCGTTAGTTAGTTTGCATTATTATAGTAAAAAGTGTTTATATTCGGGAGAAGTTATATATTTTAATATTTAAAATTTAGTGTTAGGTTTTTTTATGTTTAATTATATGTTTTAGGGTTGATTTGATGAAAATTTATAATTAATTAATAATATTAACAATTAATTTTTATCAAATTAATTCTAAAATTTGAAAAAAGTGCATTCATTACACTTTATTTGTTAAATTAAATAGAAAATTAAATAAATTCACAATTAACATTATTTTTATTCTATTAATAAAACTGCGAAAGTTTAGACCTAATAATATTAACAATTAATTTTATCAAATTAATATTACACCTCGAATTATTAACATTGTTAAGTTTCAAAATATATAAAATTTATCAAATATATGTATAACATTAGACAAAAAAACACATATACCATCCATATTAACAAAAAATTTTAAACTTAAATATCAAATAATTTATATTTAAAGTGGCAATACTAAATAAAAATATACACCATTATGGTCGCTACAATTTATTCTCAATTCCCATGTCAAAGAATCTTTTATCACATCATGATACATTTGCAATATATGGTAAGTTGTAATTTATTTGAGAGTGAAACTTTTTAATTTTAGGTTTATTTATGTTATACTTCTATTTGCAATAAGACATGTGACAAGCTAAAAAGACATCTGAACAGTAAGCTTGTCACCAGCAGGTCAGTAGGTCACTTGCAAGCTCACCTTTCAAGAATGCCTATATAAGTAGCAGAGACCTAATTTTAATTGGGAACATGAAGTCATTGGTCACCAAATATTATGTAGGCTCAACTGTTTTATCCCATCAGAGCCAAAATGAATGACTAAATCTATCTTGTCACAGACATCCTTGTCCCATCGAAGACATCCCTCCCACGTGCCTCATAATGATGGCTAGATGGCAAGTTAGCACATTAGCACCATCTTACATGGGACCCCTACCTAAAGATACCTCTAAGAATGATGAAGAAAATATCGAACCTTCAAGAATGTTAAGCTTACACTCTTTCAATATTTAACCTTTATGTTATCTTCATCACCACTCTTCATAACCTCCTGCTCTCCACCCCAATTGGGTAAACCAACTTCAACAACGGCCACTCTCCTCTCCTTTGTACTCCTCCCTTATACACTGCATCAATAATTGGTACGGTGAGCTTGAACCACATGACTTCTTAATCTCAGAGTGGCAACCCAACTGATCAAACTAACTAGGCCAATAACCCAACTGACCAAGTCAACTACTCCACTCCACTAAACACCTCCATCTCACTTGTCTCAAGTATTTCTATTAGCTTGAACCCTACTCAAACCCTTCCTTCTGCCTTCATTCTTGCTAGAGCTTATTTGCATTATGAAAGCGTCATTCCCTCCACCTTAGAACAACTAATCAAAGCTTTAAAAGATCCTCTAGCCTCCAACCTTACCAGCAATTGCAAAAATTTCAAAAAGAAAAGTAAACAAAGTAATCTCAGAGAAGAAAACCCAGAGAATATATGGACCTATCTCCCAAAATGCATCATTACAAAGAACAAACGGCGTCCAATAGCGACTCATCACCTGTTCCAAAAGGTTGTTTACCATCATTATCACAACTCTCCAGAAACGCAGTCCTTAGAGTACATTTATGGCAAAATCTCAAATGTTCAGATATAACGTTTCATCATAAAATAAAGTCACCATCCAGAACAACTTGGAAAAGAGGAAGCTATCAGATCAAAGTGTCTCAAGAAATGCATCTTTATAACCCTCTTCTTGACTCAGAGGAGAGAGAATATTATTATACCCCATCCGCGTCAAGACATGTGGCAAGCCAAAAAAGGCACATGAACAATAAGCCTACCACCAACAGATCGAGAGGTCACCTACGAGCTTTTTGAGATGCCTGCCTGGGTAATGGATGACCTAATCTTCATTGGAAACACGAAGTTGTTGGTCATCAAACACCACATGATCTCAACTACTTGTCACAAATATCCTTACCTCATCGAAAATATCCCTCCCACATGCTCCGTAATGATGACCAGATGGTAAGTCCAACACGTTAACACCATCTTACACGGGACTACTGTAACACCCCCTACCCGTATCTGTCGCCGGAATAGAGTACGAGGCATTACCGAGAAGCACGAAACACTTACAGATAATTTAAATACATTTTCATAACAGTTTGTTTCGATTTCATACTATTTCATATTTAAGCTTTATTCACTAAAGTATTTGAAATATCATCTTTATGCAAATAGCACACATGAGGTACATAATTCTATAATTATGAATGAACATATTTATCAAACATATTCCATGTTTTTATATATATCATAGTTTCATATTTCCATGTATCAATTACCATCACTTCCTCGTATTTCAGACAAATACGTGTAACAATTCATAAATATGCAATTCATTAACTCTTCCTACCAAATACGATTTAAATTGCCAAATCACTTATTGAGCCCAATTTCAATGTTCACTAAAATTTATCATATAAATTTTGATGTACGTATTCACCAATAAATTCCATGTACAAATATCATCATCTTATATTTCCACATACATTTGCTTTCCACATTTATGAATTCAAATAGCATATACAATACATACCAATGTATTTCAAGTACGTTTTCATGATATTTCATTTCGAACTCATTTTATTTCATACTAGAAGTTTTCTCATTAACTCATTTGGAGTACCAATTCATACGGATAATACACTCAAGGCGTAGAAATATATAATCACAAATGAATTCATTCATCAACCAAGTTTTATGCTCATGTCTCATCAACTCGTATTTCCTTATGTCACATAATTCCATGTAATACTTACCAAACTTCTTCAAATTAGTGAACATCTTACGGAATTGAGTACTTCGTTTTTTTTTCGATGCTATAGTTCAACTATGGTCTTACACATCTTTACATAATAATGCCATAGCCCAACTATGGTTTTACACGTAATCACATATCTCCTTTAGGACTATTTTCACTTTAGGTCCTTCCTCATTTGACAATTTAGCTATTTAATCCTTCTAGCAACTTTTACACCCTTTTCAATTTAGTCCTTTTTATTTAATTAACCACCCAAACGTAAAAAATTTTTGACTAAATTTTAATACTACCTCACCAACACTCCATAAATATTTCTAAAAATATTTATGGCTCGATTTATGAAGTTGAGGTCTCGATACCTCATTCTCGACCCAATTTACCTAATTAATTCTTTTAAATCACCAAATTCACTAATTCAAAAATGCTTTTATATTCGCATTTGACTCATAGGTATTAATTTATTAAATTTTTAACTCACCCGTCGGATTTAGTGATCTCAAATCTCTATTCCTGATACCACTGAAAATTAGGCTGTTACAACTGCTGCCTATAAATACTTCCGGGAACGGTGAAAAAAAGATCAACTCTTCAAGAATACTAAGCCTACACTCTGTCAACACTTCTTCAGCTCTCAACCTTTACATTATCTTCATCACTACTTTTTATAACCTCCGACTTTTCACCTAGACTGGATAAATCAACCTCCAAAATAACGACTCTCCTCTCTTCTATATTCATTCCTTATTGTACGGTTTATCAAAAATTTATTATCATTATTATATGAAAAATAAGAAGGCACATTCGATGATTAAAAAAAACCTTTGTAAAGTGTATAATACTGATAAATGTAGCTGGAACAACGAACTTTGTCACATAAGATGAGAGTGATTGTTATTCTGATATGAAATGCTATGATATATCCAGGCTAGAAGCGAAGAACATGCATCAGCATCTGAACCATCAGTATGGCATATGTTCTCTAAAATATCATAATTGGGTTGTGCCCTCCAGATGCTAATAATATACCATCAAATTGTGTGGTTGTTGGCTTGTTGCTTGCATACAACTATTCATGCCCAGGTGATCTGTCTCAAAATTTAATAATATATTAATAGTAAATAGTGAAATGGATGTTGGGTTGGTTTGAATTCAAACTAGAGGCATTTATGGGTTAAATTGCAGCTTATTCCAAAAAAAAAAATTTCAAGCTTGATTTGGACCATCCTAATAACCTGCTTTGTGTTTAAAAATAATAAAATATAAAAATTTACATTTTTATATTAATAGGCATAAATATAATTTTATATTAATAATTTATATATATTTTAACTAAATTTATATAAAAATATTTTAAAACTTATTTAATTTAAATTTTCACTAAATCTATTGAATAGGTGAACTACTCTATTCATCAACAAGTCTAATTTGAACTTGAATTTAAAACAACTTTTAATTTGGAATATTAACTTAACCGTTAGACAAATCTTATATCTTGTTCCCATTAATCTGGTCTCGAATATAAGGAATGTATTTTTTTTAATTTTTTAGTACAATGATAATTCAAAACTGAATTGTTTTTTTTCTAAAATAAACTCTTGACCAATAAGTAACAATTTGAGTTCAATTTTTTTTAATATAAAGAATATCATAATTTTGAGATAAAAAAAAGGTTGTCGATGCTTAAATCACACTTTGCATGCTTGTTTTAAATCAGGAAGGAATTGCATTTAGATGCCTTAAAGTAATCTTGAATTATATGGAAAGCTGGCCTAGGTAGCCCCAGACCCGACCAATCCACAATACAACCAGCAAGTTGGGCAACCTCTGAATTTGGAAAAGGAGACACCCAATTATTAAATGTTAAAATTGATGAGATCATCTGAATGAAGGCTGGATGACGACGATGATAGTACTAATTATATCCCTTTAATTAATGTCTTTGCATAAAAAGTTCAGTTTTTGTTTGGTTTGCAACTTGGTTTTTAGCTTTTTTTGTCCATCTCTATCCATTACAACTGGTTAATAATGCACCATCCATCCATCTTTATAGCTTGGGTTGTGAAACGCACAAGGTGACAAAACTCCGGCAACTGCATTATTAGGGGTCCCCCTTCCTCACCTGCATGCAACTTGTTGTCTCTATTCTATCACTTTCTCCTTGGAATTTCATTCACCCCTATGGCTAAAATATTTACAGTGCTACATCGTATTATGGTCTGATTTCGACATAAAGCTTGCTTTTAATTTCAACTAATTAAATGCTTGGGTTGACTTGGTTTAGTATTCCCCTTAATCTTTGCCAAAATAGGGATAAGTTTTGATGATTCTAACTTTAGTTTCATCTTACATCTCTTGGAAATCTTTTTAGTTTTTTTGGTAAGGAAAAATTAATCCATTTGTTCCATTATGGAACTATACAATTCAGAACAAGGAAGAAATAACATTCACTAATAGCAGTAAAAAGTAAGTTATGATGATATAACAAAGGTTTTCGCCTCAACAAGAAAAAAAACATTACAATATGTTAAAAATCTATTTTATTATAACTCAACACAATATATTACATAATTAGAATGATTGTGAACGATGATAAAATTAAAAATAATTTTTTCATAGAAAATTATCTTGAGAAATGACAATAAAAAATCAGTGAGTAAATATTAAAATTTGAATTCTAACACTTTTAAGTGTTTAAAAAGGACTTTCAAAACATATATCAATCTAATTAAATTTCAATTTCATTTGATTAAATCATAAAGTATATCCCTTCTAATTCGATTTATTTGGTTAAATTATAAAATATCTGCACTTTAATTCAATACAGTTGAATAAGGGGTTTCGAAAATTTAAGATTTTCTCTTTGTAATCACTGATCAAATTCCAACTGAACTTGCAAAGCAACTCAATAATTAGACTTCTAAATATACATTTTTTGATGGTGCGTGATTTAAATGCCTCCCTTTTAACAGCTTACCGAATTCACATTATCTATCATGTTATCTTCTTCTAATTATAATGGTGACAGGTGATATTCTGACCATCAATAAGGCTTATCCTCTTCTTCCTTCACCACCGCCGAAGCTAGCTCACTACTAACTTGTGACATGACGTCACTTTCCGGCGACTTATTTCTCTTCTCTTTTCCCCTTTTCCTACAAGTTGTGGCTGGTGGAGTAGCCTGTCCAGCTTCCAGTGGGAAATTCAGTATTGCTTTCTGCCCCCTCATTTTAAATGCTGCACAATCATAAGCCTTGGCAGCATCAACATCGGTATCGAAAGTACCTAGCCAAACCCGACGTCCCTTCCTGGTCGGGTCTCGGATCTCTGCAGCAAACTTTCCCCATGGCCTTCTCCGCACCCCTCTGTAATGCCTCCTCTCTTCACAAACCAACACCTTCTGCTCCATTTTCGACCCTGAAATGAACACACTCGGAGATGCCAGCTCAACAACCTCAGGTTTTACGTCATAGCCGAAGATTTCAGGGATTCGGCAATTCGGGTCAGATACGGGAGAGTGAGGTTGATACAGTTCGGGAACCTGGTAATTTTGTAGTTGAGAGAGGCCAAAATCAAGGCTACTTATAAAAGCATCAGCCGAAGTGAAGTCTCCAAGGAGGTGCTGATGAATGAACTCGAGTGTCGTTGATTCTTCAACGCTGGTCATTTCCTTGAAAACTTTTTCAAGAATTAATAAATGGAGGCGGCACCGGGTTAGAATATAATATATTTATATACAGGGAATTTAGAAATTGAAAAGAAAAAATTTTCATCACTTAATTTCAAAAAATTATAAAATGATCATTAAATTATTTAAAAAAATTTATTTAAATCACTGAACTATTTAAAAATTTTTATTTAAATCACTAAACTATTAAAAAAATTTTAAACAGTCCAACTATCAAGCTTCAAGTAAAGTTACGATTTGACAATCGATATGGTAGATCAATACCCATCAATAAATAAATGACCATACCTTAAGTCTAAGTTGATTTGACGGACAATATTAGAAATCAGATAAGAAAGTTGTTTAGATTTTAGTTCGTAAATTGATGACATTCAAAGTTATTTCATAAAGAAAAAATGAATTGTAAAAGAGAACGAGAAGATGAGCTTTCAATTGTTGCATGGAGTGTGGACAAAAAAGTTCATACAATTGTGATTTTGATTTTAATAACCCAATGATTTAAATGAAAATTTCAAATAGTTTAGTAATCAATTTTCAACTTTTTAAAGTTGAGTTCTCAAAATATAAATATATTAATAAATTAATAACCTTAAGTGTAGTTTACTTAAAAATTTTCAACGGTTGCAATGACTCTTGAAAATAAACACAGTGTGGGTCTCACCTAAAATTTATTGTTGTTGTTGTTTTTATTTTACCTAGTGTTTAGAGAGAGAGAGAGATTTGTGTACACGGGTTTTAGTTTTTTTTTTCATACAAAGTTGTGTGCTGGAAAATCGATGATCTTATCCAAGGCAAATTAATTATAAAAAAAAATTGGGGACCCCTTTAAAGGCGAGTTCCAAGTTGGTACTAGGCAAAAAAAGATTGTTCATGTTTTTATCTCTGTGTGTTGGGGGACCTTCCAACTTGTGTGAGGCAATGCATCCATAGCTGTGGTGTGAGCATAAAGGCGGGATGTATTGGGGGTTAACAGTTGCGAAAAATTTGGAGACAAAGAACAGTGTGCAACTGGATTACTTGGGAGCCTGGAGGGCTCCACTGGCAACTAACTCTCGTAAAGGTTCTTGTCATTTTATTTGACAGCTTCATCATTAAAAATGACCAGTTGCAAAGCAATGTGATATTTCTCTAGCTTTTATTATTGCTGCTTCATCCCAAGGGGGAAAAAATAAAAAGGTAGCTGTCCTACTTGCAAATAAGTTATGGTAATTGTATAAATGATTGAATGGTTAAGATTTGATCTTTGAGGTGAGTGTTTAAGGTTATTTGTTTTCCTAGTAATGAATTAAAGTTGCCTCTTTGTGTCGGTAACTAAACTATGAGCTTCAATGCTCAAATACAAAGTGAAATATAACATGAGTTTGTGAAAAAATAAAAAATAAATTCTTTTTAGAGAATGGATCGAGTTTCAAGTAAAATTTTTTTAATTCCAGTCCAACTTGAATTTGTAAAAAAAAAAGAATGTTATTTCCCTACTGTTTTACTACTTTTTTTTTCTAGTTGTTTTACTATTATTTGACTGTTATATTATTACTACTTTATTATTATTATTTGGATACTGTATAACTCTTATTTTATTGTTAATTGTGTTACTATTTTAAATACATTTACTTGTTATGTTGCACCTATTTTAGTGTTATTTAAGTATAAATATTTTTAAAATTTATTTTTAATTTGTTGGAAATATTTATTTTAATTTTTTAGTGTGTTTAATGTATTATATTTTTAAAAAATATATAAATAATATAAAAATTTTAATACGATTGAACTTGAATTTTAATATTTTTTCAGGTCAAATTTGAGTAAAATTTTAAATTTATTTTTTGTGCTAAATCAAATTTAAACCTATCAACCAGATCTAAAATTTTGTCAAATCTCAACTCAAATCTGACTAGACCCAGACGTGAAGAGGTTTACGTATCCATATCGACAACAAAATAAAAACCAAGGTGTGTCCGGTCCTAAATGCAGAGTAATGATATGAATGATCGATAAAGCTGAAATAAGGGGTCGAACTCGTCCATCTCATTCGCCAATCCATTAACCATTACAAACTAAATCTCTCTCATCCAATCCAATATCCCTCACGTGTCACATGAATTAATGCCCCTTCACTCCCAATTTGCCCACTTGCATACTTTTACAAATTTCATAATCATTTTATTATTATATTTAAGTAAATCATAAAATTATGATTAATTTTAATAATAAATTAAAATATAATATCACTAAAATATTATGAATAATTTTAGATGATGTTTATACATGATTATTAAATTAGATGATGTTATTTCAAAGCTACTTATGTGCATACATCATATATGTGTTTATACATGGCTATTAAATTATATGATGTTATTTTTATTGAGTGACATCAATTGATGAGAATATAAATATTAGAGTTAAACATTTTTTTATATTGAACTTTTTTTTCTTCTTCAAAACATTTTTCACACCTATAATAATTGTAATTATATTTTAATTAGATGACATTAAAATTAAATATATTAATCTCTAAAATATTCCCAATTTTTAGTTACCAATTAATTAATCTCACTTTATTTTTTTCCTTCTATAAAAACCCCCCTCTCTCTTTCTAAATTAAGTCCCTTATTAGTTTCTTTCTTTTCATATTTGGTGTTCTTTGCTTACAAATTTGGTATTGGATCGACGCCAAGTCTCAAATCGTAAATTGCATAGAATGAACGAGATTAGTCTGTGTGAGTATAGCTTTTCTCATCAATATCCTCGAACTCCAAGCTTTACTTGTCTTAACTCCTGCCTGACGGAACGATGGGGCGATTTGCCTTTGAAAGTCGATGACTCTGAGGACATGCTTATCTACAACTCCCTTCACGAAGCTCTTAATTTTGGTTGGTCTCCTTCCGATTCAACGCTGCCAACTGCCATTAAAGACGAGGCTGAGGTGTTGACACCAGTAATCAAAGTGAACCCCATCGGGTCGACTCAACCCGTAGATGCTGCAACAACTCAAATGTTATTCGGAACTGCTTTCATGGGAATAAGCAGTGAAAACGAAACCGCTTTTTTTATGGGAAAACAAGAAAAGTGCTTTAGGAATGGGAATCAAAGAGTAGCTAAGGGGAGGCATTACAGAGGAGTAAGGCAAAGGCCGTGGGGGAAATTCGCGGCGGAGATAAGAGACTCAGCTAAGAACGGGGCAAGAGTTTGGCTAGGCACGTACGAGACCGCCGAGGAAGCTGCTTTGGCTTATGACCGAGCGGCTTTTAAAATGCGTGGTTCCAGGGCTTTGCTTAATTTCCCGCATAGGATCGGCAACAATGAGCCGGCACCCGTCAGAATCACGGCTAAGCGTCGGGAAAATGAGCCTTCTTCGTATAATACACCTTCGCCTAAGAGAAGGAAAAGTTTGGTTACTAAACAAACCGAGTTAGAGAGAGACATGGGGTTGACTGTGTTTCAATTGGGATATCAAATGGGCCTAATGCCACTTGGAGAACAGTTATTGGTGAATTAAAAATTTCTTATCTTTATCTGTTTATTTGTTGTACGTACTAAGAGGATGAAAAGTAGTAATAGACAGACCCATTAACTTTTGAGTGCGCCTTTTTTTTTTCCGGAGAGGATAAATAAAACCTATGAACCGAATGTTTTTGATAAAAAAAATTATTAAGTGTAATCTCTTATAAGAAAAAACAAATCTGTGAAGCGTCACATTCATTTTAGTTTGGGTGGATAAAGTGGAGCATTACTTACCATAATTTACCAAATAATAAATAATGGCAATGAGAAGTAAGAAATTGGAGCCACTTACTTAAAACTATAGCTTTGTGCTTTTATCAACCAACATGCAATAATTACATCACATGAATCACAATTTCACACACACAAAATATAAGAATTACATAACCCCATCATAAGTTAATTAACCAAAGACAATTCATGAGTTGACGTACGAATAAACTTAAGAAATTAAAGAGAGCTGTGATAATGTTAGCGATATAGACATGTAGCTTATTATAAGTTACCAAAATTATATGCAAAATTTAACAAAGATGTTTTCTATTTATTTTAGGGTTGACAAACAAGTTGCAAAGATAACATGAAGATCACGTACTTGTCGACCATGTCTGATTTTACAAATATTTTAAAATATGATGAATGAACGATAAAACCGATTAATTTATTAATTATTATCACTTATTAGTGAATCTAAACTATAACTTTTTTAACTACTAACCAGTGAAGTGATAATACTATGTAAGAAATGTGTTTTCCGTTGCTATAGGGTTGTAAAAGACAAGTTAAATTATGTTAGCAAAAATGCTTTTATAGATATTTAGATGTCGGCCATAAACAAAAAAATAGAAAAGGGTCGTTGTTGTTGAATAAATATGTATAGTTGGAATTTGGATTTTGAAAATGGGAGCCATATGGGAAGAACAAAACTTTGTAAAAACCCAACGCTTAATTGCAGTCAACTATGAAATTAGGGTTATGCAAGGGATTAAATCTGAAAAGAAAAAAAGAAAAAAGGAACAAAATTCTGCTTCGAAAAATTCAACCAGAATTTATATATATTATATATATAACGTCACATACTTGTTTTGGTCTATCCACCACGTTAAAGATTAAGAAATAAGAAGACATTTACATGAATCATTTTACTTGCCTTTTTTTTTTTCATATAAAACCAAAAAGATTGACAGATAAATATATAATGATTAATTATTAACGTTCATTACTTCAAGCCCTGCGTATTTTCCGATATCTTCCTGCGACAAATGGAGGATTCGGCCGGACCCAACGACCGGCCTATTAGCTATTAAACTAACATATAAAGTACAAATATTGTTGGTCAAATTTTTTAGATTCTACCAATTAATTGAGGATGTGAAAAGTGTGTTATTTGTTTATATAAATTTTTAAAAAAAATTTTACTACACTTTATAATACAGTACTTTATAATACAGTACTTCTCAAACTCTTAATTTATTAGTGCATTAAATATTTTCTCCTATATTCATAGGTGAATCTAGGAAGGCTGGGCAAATGGAAATTTGTTATTTAGGCCATTTAAAATTTTTTATAATTTTAAATTAGTAAAGATAAAATTACACTTTGTCCCCCCTAAAATTATAAAAATTTGATTTAATCCTTTAAAAATTACAAAGATATAGACTATAAAAAATTAAAATTTCATTCGCCCCTAAAAAATTGTTCTGCCTTCTCCTCTACCTATATTATTTGGTTTAAGAGTAAGTATTTGATACACTGATTAGAGTATTTTTTTTATTCTATAAACAATCTTAAAAATTTGATATGTGCTTTTTTTTAATATTTTACTATACCTTATTGGACATTTATTAATTTCCTAACCTTAATTTCCACTAACAATACACTAAATAATTTCCCTTAATATAATATTTTTGTTAAATTAATTTTTTTTACTTTTAAACAGTACATTTTAAATAACAATTTAAAAAAAATAAAAGGGAAAGATTTTTTTTTTTTGCCACAAAACGTCAAGGCTAACCAAATGGAATTATAGTTGGATATAAATATCTTTATCATATACTTATTGAGTTTATCATTAATATTGAATATTTTCGTAAAGGAACTGCTAATAATATAAGTTTTAAGTACATTAAAAAAAAAGGAAAATTTAACATTAATATGATGTACCAAATACAGAAAAGACAAAAGGATTGTTTCATTGTTATGATTAATATTTGATAGGTAACTAAAAAACATATAATCCCAGAATTCATTTGGTGGGTTGAAAGTTGAAGTTAGGGAGCATTGCAATATTTTTTATTACTGCTCTCTGCCTAACCCGCCCAAGGGGCAGAAAAAGATCCCATCAAAGTACCTAAATGCATCCTACATAAAATCCCCTTTAATTATATGTATTTTTACAAGTGAAAATTAAGGCTAGAACCGTAAGCAAAATATGAAAGGAATAAACTAAGATCCACCATGGTTTCACACATATCTCAAGCTTAAAGCCTTACACAAATAACTTTGATTTTTCCTTTCCTAACATTTCATAATTGATCTCTTTGTACCTCGCAATAATGATTGATTTCGAAAGCAATTTCTTTAAGTTTCAAAATCACAAATTTGTATAGAAAAGTTGAAGCCAATGAAAGCTGCCTTCCACAATCTCCTTTGCATATAGTTTTACTATTGACTTTGAATCTCCTAAGAGCTCATCATACTTTAAGAAGTACTTTTGGATAAGTTAATAAAACCCTTTATTGGGCCCGAGTCGGGTCGGGCCTAAAATTTTACCCAAGCCCTATCCGGATAAAAATATTAAAATCTGGGCCCGGCCCGACCCACCGGTATTATTTTTTTATATTATTTGTAAATATATATAATACATCAAAAATACTAAAACCATCAAAATAAATATTTCCCAACAAATTGAAAATAAATTTTAAAAAATATGTAGACTTAAATAACACTAAGATAGATGCAATTTAACAAGCAAATGACGCTAAAATAATTTAAAAAAATTAACAAATGCCTTTAAAATAATAACAAAATTAACAATAAAATAAGTTTTATATAATATCTAAACAATAACAACAAAATAGTAGCAACATAATGGTAAAATGGTAGCAAAATAGGGAGAAAACAACAAGAAAATAACATTCAAAAATAAAAAAAAATGCAAATTTTTTGTCATTTAGTGAATTCGGGCCGGGCTCAGGCTAAAAATACCTTACCCGAGGCCCTGCACATTTTTTAAACTGGCCTTATTTTTTTTGTCCAAACTCATTTTTCTGGCTTATATTTTTGCCCAAACCCTCCCACATTTCAGGCGGGCCTTCGGGTCAGGCCGGGTAGCCTAGCCTATGAACACCTCTATTAATAAGTAATCACGGCCATATTCAAAAAAAAGAATGCAATTATTTTTTTCCAAAATTGGATTTTACGTATTTTAGGTTTTATCTTATACGATTGATATGGTTTATCTTATATGATTTCATTTATATCAGTCTGCGTATTATTTAGATCAACTTCACTTATATTAATCGATACATGAATAATATTAAAATATATAAAACTTTTAACTATTTATTATTATACTAAAGGTTTAACTAAAATATTTTAACAAATAAAGAAATATTACAATAAAAAGCAAAGTTTAGTTTTTTTTATCTTCTTTGGGACACGCTTTTACATTTATAATATAAAAATTTAAATATAATAAAAATAATTTACTTACCCAATTATCAAATAAAAAATTACTCAATCATCATGTTTCTTTTATTGAAAAAAATTCCCACTCTTGGGAATTTTTTTTGTTGGTGTTAATTTTGAATTTAGTGAAGGATTAATTTTTATTTATGGAATTTATTAATAGTAGTTATATTTATATTAAATAATTTTTAAAAAATATTAATAAATTTAAAACTGCATATCTAAAAAGACCAATATCAATATCAATACTAGTAAAATAAGAGATAAATTTACTGATATGATAGTGAATATTTTGGTCTCATCTCATCTCAATTTTGTCACTGTAGAGCTCAAATTTTGTTCGGGCCTAACAAACAGAGCCCAAAACACTAACCGTCCAATTAACACCCCACTAAACCAACCACTAACTCCATCATCCCACTTGCCACTAACCCCATCACCCCACTAAACCACCCTACTAACTCTATCACTCCACTTGTTTGCAAAAAGAAATAGGCAATCAGTTGTAAAATTTGGCTATAAAAGTCATTCAAAACTATTGTAAATGGGGCGATTTTTTGGAAAAAAAAAGGGAGGAGATACTAAATACAAACACAAAAAACAGCGATTGGATATCGGTTTTTATTTCGAAGGATTTGCACATTGTTTCAATTTGCTCCTCATTTAAATACTGCCTTTTATGAGTTGGAATATTTGTATTTTAAATCCCTATTCATTTGGGCGCATTTCATTCTAGTCCTTGTCTACGCTTTAGGAATTTTATTTGTTTACAAATTATCCGCTTAATTTTGTTTTTATTTCCATTGAGTTCTTTTAAAATTCATGTTTTTATATTCTTTATAATTTATTCATTATTTTCCCCTTTTCATATTATTTTAATATTTTATTAATTGATACCACCTTATTTTAATTTTTTCTTCTTGTTATTTTCTTTTGTATATTTTCATTCTGTTTTATTATATAATTTATTTAATTTTCTCTTTTATGAACATTCTTTGCTTCAAATATTATATTATTATTTTTGTGTATATTATTTATATTAAGCTATTTGTATTTTGTGTATATTATTTATTCATATATATATTGTTTTGTATATCATTTATACTGTTTCGTTACAAAATTATTTTTTACACTTATATATATGTAAATATTTCCTATATCATCAGTTTTAAATTGTTGTACATTATGTTTTTTTGTATATATTGTTGATTTTATATTATTTCATATATTTTCTTTTAAATCTATTTGTGATTATACATTTCCTTTTAAATCTATATATATAATTTATGTCTTTTAAAGTTATTTTATGATATATTTGTTTATTTCAAACGTTTTTATATTATTATTTCTATACATATATTTATAATAAGTTTTTCATTATATGTAAATTATTAATTTAGATAGATCAATATTTTGTATTTTATGCATTAATTATTTTTATTTATTTTATAATTAATTTTAAAGTTTTGCATGTATTGTTTGTCTATATACATATAGTTTATTTTATGTATTGTTCGTTTGTTTATTGTTTGTTTTTGTGTGTTTTAATTTACATATCTACACCTTTGTAATATCGTTGATAAATGGTGTAATATATTAACTATGTACATGTTCCATATTAGTTACTTTGCTTTTGGATTTTCGTGTATTGATTTATGATCGAGCTTGCTTACTTTTTCATCTTAAATTGTTCATTTCATTTTTTTTTATATAAACCGAATAAATGTGCTTCACCGCTTTTATAATCACCCTTATTTAAAAAACCTCTCAAAATAAGGAAATATTTCGTGTTTGAAAATTCGAGAAATCGTGCCCTAACGTGCTGGATTTCAATTTTCCGTTTGACCGAATAACTAAATATCCTTTCGAAATTTCATCCATGTTTTCTTAAATTAAAAAAATGAGGCAATATTTTGTGTTTGGAAACTTGAGAAATCCTGCCCTAACGTGTTGGGTTTCGGTTCATCGTTTGACCAAATAACTGAATATCCTTTTAAAGTTTCGATGCATGAATTTTGGAAATTACAAGATGGCCTTGGTATTGGGAGTTTGAAATGTCGTATCCTAACACGCTGGATATGATATTTTATTCTTTCGAGACAAAAGAATCTCAGCATCCAATTCGAATTATCCAAACATTTTGAAAGAAATTGTATTTTTAAGATCTTTTCAATTTTCGACATAAGGACATTGTTTAATCAATTTGGCACCAATTCTTGGCATAACGAGGGTGCTAATCCTTCCTCGTATGTAATCGACTTCCGAACCCGTTTTCTCAAATTTCGTAGGCCAAAATCGATATTTTAATAGGTGACCCGATCACACCTAAACAAAAAAGATTGGTGGTAACTCCATACCTCGTTTTAAAGTCGATTCCCGTTTTTCAAAATAAAAATGATTTCGACAGCCACCATTCAATTAAATCTATATACATGTATATATTTATCATCTTAATTAAAATTTTCAAGAATTTAATAATAACATGATTGAAATTGAAGAAAGCTTTTTCTATGGCTTCCATGACAAAAAATCAAAAGTGAGAAAATAAGGCCAAGAAAATAAAAAACACTAACATTACCACCAATCAAGCAATATAATTGGTACAAGCTAAATTGTAGAATTTGATTCAATATCAGACAGACTTGGAATATATTCCGGTAACTATTAGTATAAATTTTTGGTGAGAAAAATTTCGAGCACACAAACGAAACTCGAACAAAAAAAGAAGAAATAGGATAAGGCTCAAAGACGTGTATCAAGTCACTATCTTTAAAGTTATATTCGCCCTTACCTATCTTTGGTATGCAAATGAGCTCCAAGCAAATTAACCTCGATGATACAATGAAGTCAATGACTATTTATGTTTTGCACTGACAAGAATAGTCCACTACTCATTGAGCAATGTATAACAAGAAACTCAATTTCTACATAAGATTTCTACAATAATACTTTATAAAATAATCTAATAATATTAAAAAATAAAAGAAAGAAAGAAAGAATATTAAAATTTGTTTGTGTGATTTCTAAATAAAATCTCATTCCTATTTATAAGAATTTCATATCTCTTCATAAAGATATTTTTCAATACGTGTCTTTCTAAATAATAATGTCTTTAAAATAAACACATAATTATTCATTTAATATTATAACTATTCAAATATAATTATTTAAATAGTTATAATTTTTTTCAAAAAATCAAATAATATAACTTTTAATTAATTACACCCATTCAGTTATAGTTATTGGAATATAATAAATATTTGAAAATGTTTCGAACAGCAACAATATAATCTATGATTTGTATTTCGGATTTTAGTTTTTAACTTTTTCAAGTAAGATCGCAGCAGTGTTGCAGCAGCAGCAGAGTAATCCAGCCCCTCCATTTCATTTCCATTTCAACCATTCCATTTCAACCGTACTAGCTCTTTTTCAACTTGCCACATACTATTTCTCTCACCAGGTAACTCTGAAGTGCAACAATAAATCAATCTCAGGATCGTACGTAAAAGGCTTGTTGTCTGATCAGTCTGCTGAATATCGAGGCCTGCGATTTTGTCTTCCGATTGTAGTGAGTCGCAAATCCGGCTCCTCCAGTTCATTTCTTCCGTTGGCCTTAATATGGTAAATGTTTCCATCAATAGAATACCAAAACTGTATACATCAGTTTTTTCGGAAACATTTCCAGTTGATGCATACTCTGCATAGAAGATAGTAATAATAGGAATTATAAAAATTGTATCCATATTTGAAAACATTACAAAGAACTAAACCCAAGAAATTAGATCACCTGGTGCCATATAACCAGGACTTTCTGCCATTGTAGTGGTTATTGTTTCAGCACTGCCTTTGTCTAAGAATTGGGCAATGCTGAAGCCACTTATGCGAGCAACCTGCCACATCCCCCCACAAACCAAAAACGAAAATTGAGTACATATCAACATCATATATTCATAAAATGAATCACATAAGCATGCAATGCAATAGACAGTATAAGTTACCATATCCTCATCTAGCAAGACATTGGTGGGGTTTAAATTGCAGTGAATGACACGCATAGAATGAAGGTAAGACAAAGCAGAAGCCACGTTTATCATTATTTTGAGCTTATAAAAAAAGTCGAAGGTAATCACAGCAGGGTGTAGATAGTTTTGGAGAGACCCGTTGGGCATGTATTCTACCACCAAGGCTTTGAAATCAACGTCACTGCAACATTCCAGGAGTCTAACAATATTCCGATGACGAATAAATGACAATGCTTGACAGTTAACTTCAAAACTTTCTAACCCTCCTTTCTGTAGCTTAAAAATCTTTATCGCAACAACGTCGCCTTTCAGAGTTCCTTTGTATACAAAGCTAGATTTCCCCGAGTAGAGCAGGTTTATTTCACTAAATCCACATGTTGCTAACTGAAGCTCTTGAAACAAAATCCCAGGATGCAATGCCCTTGGGGTTTCTTCGCATTCTCCTATCAATTTGGCATCTATTAGAAAACGTGTTTTGATCCTACCGAGCTCGATCTCAACTTTTTCCATAGTCTTCCTCTTAGAAAATGAGTCAGCAGTACAAAAACATGCAAGTTCCATGATTGATTTTATGCATGTTGCTTTAGCTGCTATGTTTTCCTGATCATGTTGCAGCAAAGTGACATCAATAATTCTGTCCACTGCATGAGGTAATGACTCAAATATCCAGCGCCTCAAATTCATTTCCACATTAAATATATCATCTGTGGGCTTCTTTCCAGTGAATGTTTCCATCATTAGAATACCGAAGCTGTAGACATCTGTTTTTTCAGATACAATTCCTCTTGATCCATACTCTATAGTTAAGTACATTGTGTCAATAACAATTTGCTTTCAAAATACAGACCACAGAGAAATTATGCACATAAATCAAAATACAAATACAAACATTTGTACCTGGTGCCATGTACCCAATAGTGGCCATGGTCATTGTTTGCACTGCAGCATCCCTTCCATCTAGGAGTTTGGCAATGCTGAAATCACTTACACGAGCAACCATGTCTTCATCTAGCAGGACATTGCTAGGTTTCAAATCACAGTGAAGGATAAGTTTTGAATGAAGGTAGCTCATAGCTGACGCAACTTCTATCATTATATCGAGTCTTTGCAAGAGATTCAAAAAGTAATTGTGAGTGTAAAGCCACTTATCCAGGGTTCCATTGGGCATGTATTCTAGCACCAAGGCTCTAAAATCATCATCACAGCAACTGGACATGAGTTTGACAAGATTACGATGACCAACTTTGGTCAGTAAATTAGATTCAACCTGAAAACTCCTCAATCCTCTTTCTAGATTCAAATTGAAAACCTTTATGGCAACATTCTTCTCCTCTTTCATTGTTCCTTTGTAAACGGAACCATAACTTCCAGTGCCAAGGAGGTTACTTTCGCTAAATCCATCTGTTGCTAGCTCAATTTCCTGGTACAGAATTGTTCGATTTGTTTTTAAGAGTGGATCATTTTCCTTTTCCAGGCAGTGTTTTATCGCCCAGTGTTGAATCACCCTGTATATCAGTGATAGGGTACAAATTGATGCAATTTCGGGTAAAAGAATCTTTGTAAGAAGCGTTTTCCATGATCTGTTACCAGTCCTGCAATGCCGAACTTGCAATCGTGCTGCACCGCAAAGTGCTTTGTTCATCAAATATGATTGGGCTGTGAAGTTAGCAAAGGATCCCGCACCGGGTATCTCCCCTTCGAGTTGATTAAAAGACACATTAAAATATGTAAGGTAATGGAGTTTTTCCAAGGATTTTGGAATTACGCCAGAAAGGTTGTTACGAGAGAGATCCAAGAATTCCAAGGCCACAGCCCAACCAAGGATTTCTGGAATGGGACCATGCAATCTATTTACTGCAAAAGAGAGGTAAACTAGATTTTTCAGGTTCTCAATACTGACTGGGATGTGGCCTGATAACTGATTATTTGACAAATCAATTTCGACCAAAGCTTTCAGATCGCCAATTCCTGATGGGAGAGACCCCTGTAAAGAATTTGATGACAGGTTTATGGCCAGTATATCCACTAGGCTCCACAAGCTGGACGGTATCGTGGAAGTCAATCTATTAGAGCTTAAGCTGAGGTTCCTCAGGGCAGTGAGATTACTTAGGCATTCTGGTATGGATCCAGAGAGCTCATTGCCACCTAAAAACAATTCAAACATCCTTCCCAACAGACAAAGATCATAAGGAATGAATCCTTGTAATTTATTACCTTGAAGTTGCAAACTTTGCAGGTTTTCCAGATGTCCAATTGTATCTGGAATAACACCTGTCAATGCATTGTTTCCTAGCTTTAAGGAAATCAAGCTGCCTAAGCTGCCAACTTCAGCAGGAATGCTGCCCTTAAGTTTGCAATTAATTAACTCAAGATATTCAAGAGAAGTGGAGAGATTTCCAATAGACATAGGGAGCACGGTATCCAGAGGATTGCCTGATAACACTATCCTTCTCAAATTCCCGTTATTTGTTAATGAATTTATAAAGCTTGATTCTGGAGTGTAGGATTCACTGCTTAACTGATTGTGTCCTAAATCAAGTTTTTGGAGATTTTTCAGACTGCCAATTGTCATAGGAATAGGGCCAGTAAATGAGTTATCAGCCAAGTCCAACAAAGTGAGCTTAGATGCATTAGCGATGGAGCTAGGGATGGTTCCAGGAAGTTTATTTCCCCGAAGTTGAAGCTCAAGAAGATTTGGAAGGAAGAGGCCAATCTCTGATGGTACTGCACCTGCCATAAATAAAACGTACATGCCCAAGTCAGAGTCACAAGACTTGCTTTCACTGAATTCTGCATTTTCTACTAACATTGTTACTTAAGCTTTCATTAGAAAGTTAACCATTAATTAATGGGGCTATTTCTAGAAAAAAGCCTTAACTTCTACAAAGGGGACTGAATGAAATACACAAACACTATAACTTTATCATAGTCAACAGGATGCAACCGTCCTAAACCAGGCAATAGCTGATTCTATCTTCCAAAAAGAAGCCAGGTTTTGTTCACTACCTAACAACAAAAGGTCACATACGAACTTACCCTGCTTGTTTCTATCTGTACTTTCACAAGATATGCGAAATGCATGAGATATTAAGCCTTGCAACTAGTAATGCAAATGAGTTTCTATCAGTGGAAGATTTCCTAAGTCATTTATGCCACCTCCGTGGAAGAGGATGCATACGACATACATATGTACACTCAGAATCGGGCGTGAGTTTCAAATATGGGTATGCATCTCACAAGGGCATTTCCCAAAAGTGTGTTGGACATACTTCAAAAAATTTGAAGAGTCCATGCAACATAGCAATAAATTCCTCTAAGTTTTATAAACCTAGTCCTTTTTGGTATCAAGATATATTTGGTCAACCGGTAATAAGAAAAGAAGTTGCAGTTAATTCAACCCATTTCAGAATTGGTGCTTTGTTTTGCGACCCGGGCAAACAAACAGGTTTATAAACCTAGCTTAGATAAGTACTATGATAACCTTCCAAGTTGTTTTCGCTGAAGTTTATTGTCTTGAGTGATGAACAGTTACCAATACTGCTTGGAATGCGACCTACATTAAAACAATTACAAAGAAACATCTTGGTAAAGTAAATACTAAAAACGGAAATTATGAACTGTATCAAGACAAAAAAAAAAGCATGTTTCAAAGATTGGGAGTTATACCAAAAATGGTCTGATTCAAATAGGCAATCAGGCATACCTTCAAAGTTGTTAGTGCTAAGATCCAAGTCCTTGAGCATGGTCAAGTTCCCAAGATTTATAGATATATTTCCTGTGAAACTGTTAGAAGACACAGATACTACTTTTAGCTGTCTGCAGTTGAACAAACTGCTTGGGATCTGTCCATAAAGTTGATTCCCAGAGAGATAAAGCTCCTTTAATTCTGGAAGACGGTTGGCCATGTCTGCTGGAAGATTACCAGCTAGCAGATTGTGGCTAAGATCAATTATTTGCAGTGAAGACAAATTAAAAATGGTAGAAGCAATGGAACCTGAGAGCTTATTGTAGCTCAAATCGATCTTCTTCAACGAAGTTATGCTGCCTAAAGCTGATGGAGTTGTACCTACAAAATAGTTTTCCATGTTTAAAACCATGAACCATGTTGGCAGGCTGGCTCCTCACAGTTCAAGGAATTGGATCCAGGGTCTACTCTTTTCAAGGTACAAAACTAACTGGTTTGGAAAAGAAACATAAAAGTGTGTAATAGGTTACCAATTGGAGGAAGGGTGCCATCTAGACCCATGGAAGAAAGGCTCAAGGCTACGACCCTCTGGGGTTGGCCACCACAAATGACACCAATCCAATTACAAACCGAAGTAGCTGTTGTCCAGTTGTTTGCCAAGACATTTTGAGATTCAGGACTGATATAGGCTTTCAAGGCAAGAAGAGCAGATGATTCATCATAATTTAATGAATAAACATGTGCTATAAACAACATCAAGAAGTGGGCTGATACCAGCCTTGGAAAGGAAAAGATTCCCATGACTAACACCCGAACAGATTGATAAACGGACTATTATATAAATAAAGAGCTCAAATATATGAAACCCTATAAATTTTAGAGCTATTAAAAGGAAAATAAATTATGACTGAAAACCAAGAAGGCTGCGACAAGAAAAACCTCGAGTCAACATAAAATACGTAAATTCTTTCATTAAGGCACAGGTTTTCTGTTCTTACTGGTTTGACACTATGTGGCCGTAAATGACTGGAAATTTCGGCACCACTTTCACGGTAAATGACTGGAAATTTCAGCAAAGCAATAACGCACAAAGAACAAAAATTAAATTACCTTATGTTTGACGGGCATAAATTAAAAAATTTTAAAAATTAAAAATATAAATTAATTTTAAAAAATATAATTTTTTGGATAAGTTTATGTATAGACTAAATACTTTTTTAACAAATTCAGTTGCTTTACAATTTCAAAAACTAAATTATATATTAACCCTTAAAAATTTTATACAGTTAAAAAATTAAACAATGTATATGACAAAATACAAATTTAAAAAAGTTTAAACATTAATTAAATACTTTTCAACAAGTTAAAGAGAATAAATTTCATATTTATATTAATTTAAACAATGAAATTTAACTCTTTACTTTGTCCGATTTTTTTTGGGAAAACTAGAAAAAGTAAAATAAAATTTTAAGATAAAATGTTTTTTTATCATTTTTATATTTTATAAATAGTTTTATGAAAATGTTAAAATAAAAAAAAATCATTATAACTTCTTTTGCCAAAAGAAAGGATATTATTACTAAAAATAAGAAGTCATTACTAGAAAAATTTATTATAAGTTATAACTAATCATTTCTTTTCATTTTCACTGTTTATTCAAAAAAATATATTAAAATTACTTTATTTTTCTTTTCTTTTCTAATTTTAATTATTCAAATAATATAATACGTATTGATTTACTTTCTTTTAACTTTTTCACTATTTTCTTTTCTTTTCTTTTCTTTTTCTTTACAACTGTATTCCATATCATCACTACAAAATTGACTCCTGCGCGTGGACCCAAAAAGGAGACTTCTTCGGTGTTTACCAACTTCGATCTTCAAGAAATGTTCTCAGTTTAAGGCAATTATTGCATACTGAAGTTCATTGTAACCCTCTTCCAAAAGAAAAAAAATCGTTCCAGCCACCTGTGGCCGGTTAGCATGGCGGAAGCTGCAGTTTCCTTTGTTGTAGAAAGACTAGCTGGCATACTGGAAGAAATTGATTTTCACACGGATGTTAGAAAACATGTGGAGCGTCTACAAGAGGAATTGGTTCGGATGAGATGTTTCTTAAAGGATGCAGAAGCAAAGCAAGATGATGACGAGAGAGTGCGCAACTGGGTGTCCGATATCAGAAATGTTGCTTATGACGCTGAGGATCTCATCGACACGTTCCTCCTCAGAATGGAGTCCCTCAAGAAAAACCACTTCTTCAAAAGGTCTGCTTCCGTTTTCAAAGAATGGAAACATCGCTCCAACATCGCTAATGAGCTTCTTCATATCCAAGGAAGAATCGTTAATATATCTGCTAGCCGTGAAACCTACGGCATCAGAAACATTGGGGAAGGGATCAGTACTGCAAGGGAGAGGCTTCGGAAACTGAGAAGATCATCTCCTCGCCGTGAAGAGAAGGATATTGTTGGCCTGGACGAAGACATAGATAAGCTTGTGAAACAACTTGTCAAGACCGATGACCAATGGCATGCGATTTCAATAGTCGGAATGGGGGGCATCGGAAAGACAACTCTGGCAAAAAAGGTTTACAATCATGGTGATATCGAGGCTCGTTTTCCTTCTCGAGCATGGGTTTATGTTTCCCAGGAATTCAGTAGTAAAGACCTTCTTGAGGCAATTATAAAGCAAGTGGGATCACCAAGAAGGAAATTGGAAAGTTTGGGAGAAGAAGAACTCGAAGGTATTCTCTTTGAACACCTAAGAAGGAAGCGGTATTTGGTAGTCTTGGATGACGTATGGAGTATCGAAGCATGGAATTCGATTGCAAAGGCTTTTCCTGACAGAAGTAATGGAAGCAGAGTGATGCTAACAACACGCAAAAATGGTATTGCTTTGAAAGCAGATGCTCAAAGTATTCCCTATCATTTGCATCTTCTTAGTGAAGAAGATGGCTGGATGTTGTTCTGCAAGAAAGCTTTCATTCATAACAACGACTCATACGGTTCACCGCAGTTGGAGGAAAGAGGGAAAGAGATTGTAGCAAAATGTGCTGGATTACCACTTGCCATCATTGTGGTGGGAGGATTGCTTTCAACGAAAAAAAATCTGGGGGAATGGAAAAGGGTTCTTTCCAACATACACTCACTCTTCGGACGAGAAGCAGATGGAGTGTCAGCCATACTAGCGTTGAGTTATAATGATTTGCCATATTACCTCAAATCTTGCTTCCTACATCTAGGCCAATTCCCAGAGGACCGCTTGATTCCCTCCCACAAACTATATAGGCTGTGGATTGCAGAGGGTTTGATTCCGCAGCAAGGGGAAAGGATGGAGGACGTAGCAGAGGATTACTTGAATGAGTTAATCGAGAGAAACATGGTTCAAGTAGCCAAATGGAGTGTCAACGACAGAGTTAAACAATGCCGTCTTCATGATCTACTACGAGATCTATCCCTCTCAAAGGCCAAAGCGGAGAGCTTTCATGAGATTCAAGGGTGTCAAAATCTCCAGCCTTCAGCAAAATCTCGTCGTCATGCTATCTACTCAACCTTTCAGTGGCCTCAATGCAAGTATTCGGATCCCCAACTCCGGTCACTCCTATTCTTTAGAGTTGATCATAACCAAAGCCAGGTTAATTATTATATAAATGATCCTTATAAAATGGAAGTCAGTGATCTGGACTATATTGGCAAAAGCTTCAAATTGCTCAGAATCCTAGAGTTGGAGGGCATACCATGTAGTAAAGTTTCAAGTATAATTGGGGTGCTAATTCATTTGAAGTACTTAGGGTTGAAGGAGACCAACTTGCAGGAGATTTCGCCATCCATAAGTTCTTTGCGAAATCTGCAGACACTTGATGTTGCAGCAAATCTTCATCTGAAAATTATTCCAAATGTAATATGGAAGCTAATTAAGTTACGACATCTTTATATGTGCGGCCATAAATACGGAGGGCCTCTGCGAGTCGACACACTGCTGCATCTCCAGGTTCTATCAGAAATAAATGTAGAAAAATGGATGCAAAACAACCCTGCAAAGTTAACCAGCCTGCGAAAATTGGGAATCAGAGGAAACTTCAGCTTTAAAGCTACTGAAATATTCGATTCCATTTTGGCACTTGTACAACTTCAATCCCTGTACCTGCGTGCTGAAGATGCTGATTTTCCACCACTCACTCAACTTTCTGCTCTTCAAAATCTCATCAAGTTGCATATCAGAGGAACGGTAAGACAGTTACCTAGCTCACATGAATTCCCACCAAATCTGACTCAGTTGACATTAGAACATACTCATCTCAAGCAAGACTCGGTGAGGGTAATTGAGAATCTGCCGAGATTACTGATTTTGAGACTAAAAGCACACTCCTATGATGGACAAAAAATGACAATATCAGTCAACGGCTTTCCCCAACTTGAGTTCTTAGAGTTTCACTCACTAGAATGCTTGGAAGAGTTAAATCTTGAAGAAGGTGCAGTGCTAAGGCTTAGGAGTTTTCGGATCATCAATTGTGCAAACTTGAAGATGCTTCCCGAAGGAATGAAATCACTTGGTGCTCTCCGTGAGTTGGATATTGAAGAGATGCCAAAAGCATTTGTGGATAGGGTTCGAGGTGAAGATTTTTACAAAGTTCAGCATGTGCCTTCCATCTTATTTGTTTAATGTGCAGTTTCTAGTGGCAAATCTTTATGGATTCATTTTTCAAGGTATGGGTACTCTGTTTCAATCTGATCAAACTAATTCCGATTACGCAATTTCATGCTCACAAACTTCATTCAATCCTATCACATTATCAACTCGGAATTGTCAATATTATCAAACTAATTCGGACTCACTTAATCTTGCATAAATTCTAGAGGTCTGGCATATAAATTTCATGCTCACAAACTTGAATTCAATTTTATCATTACCCTTATCATTATCGACTCAGAATTGTGTTTAGCAGGAATCGCAGCAGTCACTGATGAAACCAATGCACTTGTGCAAGCCAAATCAGAAAAAATGGCAGTGAAGCATGGTTCTTTTCTTGTTAAAAGCTAGAAATGGCTGAACCAGATTTTAGAAACTAGTGATTCTGATGTTCTTCGCTGCCTATCCTCTGTTCCAGGTGCTTTTATTTGTTTTTTTGATGGTGGTTCTCGTTTCTAAGAGATTCTCATTTATCCTTCGTTGTCAGAGATGTTGTAATGACCGGCTGGGATTACACTGTAGATTGGGTTATTCATCATAATGTCTACTCAAGGGGACTACTGCTCTATTATCATTAGCTAAGCAGTAAAACCCTTTTCCGAATCGAAACTTCTTTCATTGCATTTCAATATAAGAGATTAAAGAACTTATACAATAGCTAATAAATTTGAACAAGCACTGTATGTTCAAATTTCATTTACTTAAAGCTCAGTTCAAATTTCAAATCGACCAGTAAATAAATAGGTCTAATGTGTTTTAATTTTAAAATATTTCTTTTTTTGAATATTGAATTACCAAAATCCCGGTTACGTTACCAAAAACAGAATAGTTACCGGGGACATTACTTGCACAATGGTCATCACTCATCATCAGAAAGGAAATGTTCTTCTCATCCATAGCTTTAATATTAAAGCTATGTAGGAAGGTGTCCTAAGATTTTTTTTCCAAATTCATCATTTGATGATTATCAAGACATTGCAAGCCTACTAGATTCTTAATCAAGTCTGAAATAAAAAAAAATACACTGAAAAATACTCGAATTGAAATCTTTAAAATCATAGTTAAGCAGATTCAGAAGCAACGGTTTGAACATCACTCGATAATGAATATCTCAGATCAAGTGTTGGATTATATATAAAATTCTTGCTTCATCATCATCACCTACCAAAAATCCACACCTAACAATATAATTCACTAAAAATAAGAAACTAAGAAAATTGGAAAAAAAAACTCATTTGATTTATAAAAAAAATCAGTGAAAAAAAAAGGAGATTGCTCAGTGGTGGCGAAAAAGTTATAGGTTCGATTCTGCCAGCTAATTTCTTCAACAATATCAGAAGAGGGAGCTCTGAATCCTCATTGCAACCTCCAAAATTAACGTTTTCAAAAAAATAATGAGAAACTTCAAAAATAAATTTTAAACGGAGAACGAGAGGAATAGATCGCTCAGTTCAGCGGGGTGGTCGACACGCAAAGTTCTCAGATGAGAAGCCTGCATTCCGGTCTGTTGAGCTTGAATTTCATGAGGTCATCACTGCGATCTTATTTACGATTAACTTCTCCGATGAAAGAAAATTTTTAATAAAAAAATCGAAGGAGATACTGAATTTAAAAAAAAGAAAAATCAAAGTGAAAAGCAGATAACAGGATGAGACTAGCGCAACTGCGACGAAGAAAAATACTATCGTGGCTATGTATTTATAGGAATAAAAATTAGGGTTTTATCAGAAGAATGAGAATAACCTAAACCTAAAACCAGTGAGACCGATGAAGCCCGTGGAAATCATGTGGGTCCTTGCTCCGCCCTGGATCCACGCTTTTACTTATTTGGGCTTAATTAAAAAAACTACGCTCCATGCCTCTTTGAACAATATTATTTATGCTGAAGGTCACATTTATTTAAATATCCATTATAATAGGATTCCTTTTAAATCAATAATTAAAATAAAAAGATAAAAAATTTTGTTAATTCACACTTGATAGATTTGCAATAAATAAATTAATTTTTAAAAAAATATAATATATTCAATAATTAATTTAACTTATTCGTGTCATCATTTTAATTTCTTAATATTTAATATAGCTTAATCAAGCTATTATAATTTCTTTATGTCTCTCTTTTAATCATTATTGTTGATTTAAAAAATATCTTACCGAATCTACTATAATAAGATATAATAAAATCTCAAGAAAAATTATATATACAGCACAATCGCATTCATAGAATACGAAATGAAAATTTTATGGCATGATTGGAGATTTAGAAAAACCAATAAAAATACAATAATATGCTAAACTTATATAACACAAAAATTTAATTATGATACAGTAATATTGGTTAAAATATGTTGTTATTTTTTGTATTTTGATAAAATTTAAAATTTAATTTTTGTACTTAAAAAGTTAAAATTTACGTGTTTTTATTTTTAATCTTACTATAACATTGTTAGTACTGTAAAAAATCAAAGTTAGCAGTGACCCTAACCCTTTTAGTATTGTAAAAAAAATTAAGTGCTTTTGAGTTTTAAATTATTTATTATTATTATATTATAATTAGTGTCTAAGAAAAAGATCTATTTGTGTTTGACCCCCAAAGTTTTTCAAAGTTTTTTTTTAATTTTATTTCTTTTATTTATTTTATAATTTTTTATGATAAATTTAGTAATATTTTTAATTTAATTAGGTAAATTGATATAAAATAGTATTTAAATATTAATTTAGTAAAAATAAAGTTTAATAACTGCAATGTTTAAGGATAAATAGTATCTAAATAATAATTAGGTAAAAAAATAAACTTAAATAATTACAATATTTAATACAAATTGAGCGTTTAATTTATTTTGTTTTTCGTAAATTTTGGTGATTAAGATTATACCGAATATGTCAACTTGGCATGTTAATTAGACTGTCATCATATGACATTGCATATGATTGACAAAAATTAAATATGTTAAGTTGACAAATTTTGAAGAAATTACAAACAACTATAATGAATTGAGATTGAAAAAGTAGGGGATTGACTTTTTACTTGTAAAGTGCAGGGACTAAATCTTAAATGTTGAAGAAGTACATGGACTAATAGCAATTTTAATCAGTAATATTTCAAGGAGTTTTCATTCTTTGGATGATGTCCATTACAAGTTCTTTGAACACCTTTATTAGTCGTTTCAGCAACTTAGTTATAAGTTGTGTGACTGCAGAAAATACCGTCGTGGATGAAGATGAAGATGCTTAAACTACTTGGTGTGCAATGGTGGTCGTTGCAGTGTTGTATGTGAAAAACAACGCAACGGCACAAATATGAAGCTCCAACTGCAATGGAAATATGTTTGTAAGGGTTTCGATCATGAAAAGCGATATCGAAAAACCTAATGAGTATTGCTAGATGCAGAATAGTATTGCCTAGCTCGTCCTTGAGATTTAAGATGTCTTCTTTCTCCATCTCTAGAATCCATTCAACCATAACTTTAATGGCCTCAAACTGGCTGTTCTTAATGGCTAGGCGCAAACAGGTTTCTCTTTTAACTGTCACACCTTCAATACACTCTGCCACTACTCGAAAGCATTTCGCTGATTACATTAACCCTCCCTTTCATAGCTGCAAAATGGAGGGGAGTCTTCTTCTCTCTTCCTTCTAGGCAGCATAATATCGTAGTTGATTTGAAAATTTTATACAAAACCAATTATTTTATCTCAGGGGTTAGTTGGAAATAATTTTTTTTTTAATCCATTTGAAATTGAACTTACCATTCAAATTTCAAGCCAACCCATGTAAACCTTGTACGTAGAATTAAAGAAAAATGATACTTATCCTGCAATCCACATTAAGAAGTAGCTACCATCTAAAATACCTGATGTTCAATTTTCAATATTTGCAACTCCTTAATTTCCTTATTATAAGACTACGGCTTCTTTTGTCTAAAAAAGATGGTTGTCATGAGAGACCCTAGCCTAGGGAAAAAGATACATCCCTGTATTTCAGTTATTTACTAATTAAGATAAGTGCGAGGCATTGAATCATTTCTGACCCCTTTCGGTAATAATCTACTAATATATTTAGCAACAAAGTGGGTAGAAATTGCAAACAATGGATGATTGACTGAAATATCAGGGGTTATATAATACGCAACAAAAACCTGCTTATAGTCATGGTATGGATTCAAGGCTGTATTTTTCATGGCATCAAGAATCCAATAGGAAGCTTCCAGACTACATGAAGGGTTGGGTTTGCTACTTCTGCTAGCCAGGCCGTGACAGATATTCGACCCGTAAGGAATGGAGCCATGGTCTCTGGTTCAGTCTCATATTCTAGGTAGTGCACAATTCCTTCCATGCATGCACAAAATAAGGCCACGTGTGACGGTTGGAGCATCAAGTCAGGATCCATATTTACATGAAAACAAACGATTCAGTTAATGGAAACGCTACGAAAGTTCAAGATCAATGGCCTTTGTGAAAAGTTGTGCATGAGCAGTTTCAGCTGCTGAGTACACGGAGGTCTGTTGTTTGCCCTTATTATTCATCGATGTTATAGATGGATGAAGCATATACTTTTTAAATTCTAATGAGTGCAGGACACAAACTTCTTTTACTTTCAAGCTTCAAAATAGGGAGATTTTTTAGAATGAAGATTGTCGGCTCTTTTGAAAGAAATCTTAGAAGAGTCATCTTCTAGGTTGTCAATCCGAACAGTTAACAATGAAAAGTATTATACCCTTGTTGGGGTTTTGTCCCCACCTGTAACGCCCCGTACCCGAGACCGTTGCCGGAGTCGAACACGAGGTGTTAACGGACTTAATTCATTACTTAAACAGCTCATACAATTCATTTTAAAATTTCCAGACAAGCTGGCTAACTGCATCACAGTCGCTTTAAAAATCATATCTTGAGTTACGAAACTCGAAATACAATTCCGTAAATTTTCCCTAAAACTAGACTCATATATGTATTTGCTAATTTTTTTATAGAATTTTTGGTTGAGCAAATTAGTACATTTTATTAGTTAAAGTCTCCCCTGTTTCAGAGTTTGACTGCTCTGACCTCTGTGTATTAGTAATCAGATATCTCCCTGTACAGAGCTTCAATGACTATGCCGTTTGTCTCTAATAAAACTAGACTCAATAAGGAATCTGTACATATAAAGCATGACTTCTAATTATCTTTTTAAAATTTATGGTGAATTTCCAAAGTCAAAAAAGGGGATCCAGAAATTGCTCTGGCCCTGTTTCACAAAAATTTAAACATCTCATAAAATATAGCTCATATACCTGTTTCGCTTCTTCCATATGAAAATAGACTCATCAAGATTCGATTCCATAACTTATTCATTATTTAATTCCATTTCTACTATTTTAGTGATTTTTCAAATTCACATCACTATTGCTATCTGAATCTATTTTATGGTAAATTTTACCTATTTCATGGTTTCCATGGATTAGCTAGCAATTTGACATACATAACACCAAATATGATCATGATTAGCCATTCCAATGGCTAATCATTACCAAGCATTTCCATACCACTCAATAACCATATCATAAGACCATATATACAAAATGATTATAATGCTATACATGCCATACTCAAAATATACAAGCCATTATGCCAAGATGGTATACGGATAGTGTGAGCGAGCTTCCGACCGTTCCCGATTTTCGAGCTGGCTTGTCAAAACTACAAGGAATGAAAAGGAGGGAGTAAGCATAAATGATTAATAAGTTCACATGCAAATAACAAGTAACATAACCATATAAGCAAACATAAAACATCATTTGCATAATCATCACCAAGACATTCATATCATATTTTCATTTATCATCTTACCATATTGTTGTTATATTGATTTTTCAACCCGAGGGTTAAGTACATACCTGTTCAACGTATCCATTTCACAACACTTACCAATACGTCCCTTTCATCTTAAGTATTCCTCCATTTGAGTAGAACTTTACCCGTTGAATACATCGGAATATAATTCGGATACATGGAAAGTTTGCACATAAGTGAACTCGGAATCAACTCAACTAGCTCGGATGCCTAGTTACATCTCACGAACTCGGACTCAACTCAACGAGTTCGGACATTCGCATCCATAAGCGAACTCGGACTCAACTCAACGAGCTCTGATGCCCAAATATCCCAGTGGCATGTCACTTGTATCCTAATCCATTCCTAAGGTTCAACGGGACCATTTTCCCAATCATGTGTCTCAACCATCTTCTACAGAATGTCGATACCGATACTTGGTAGTATTTCACATTTTCCAAGTATATCACATAATTTGACATATTATCAAACAATTGTCACAAGTATGATATTTCATAAAAATTATCATATCATTTAAATAACATTAAAACATTTAAAACAATAACTATGTTACCAACATTTACATATGAACTTACCTCGTATGCGAAAATAGCTACTTTTACCATTTCATCCACAACTTGGTATTTTCCCCATTTTAGCCTGAATTTCAGTTTTCCTTGCTCTATCATTTAAAATATAGTCTAATTAGGACTCACATTATTCAAATTGACCCAAAATCATATTTTGGAAAAATTACAATTTTGCCCCTAAACTTTCACATATTTACACTTTTGCCCCAAAGCTCGTAAATTAAACTTCAGCCTATTTTCTTATGTTTTATGACATGCTGATCATTTTTCCCTTCTATGGCACCATCAAATTCTCACTCTAACATGTACTTATGACTATTAGGTATTTTTACCGATTAAGCCCTTTTGCTCGTTTTCACTTAAAATCGAGTAGCACAAGTTGTCTAACATAATTGAAAACCTCATATTCTATCATAAAACACCAAAATACACAAATTTCACCTATGGGTATTTTTCCAAATATAAACCCTAGGTTAAATTATTGCTAGCATAAGCTAAATCGAGCTACCGAGACTCCAAAAACGTAAAAATCATTAAAAACGAGGCTAGAACGGACTTACAATCGAGCTTGGAAGCTTGAAAAACCCTATCCATGGTTTCTCCTCGCTATATTCGGCCATGGGTTTGAAGATGAGCAAAATTGGCTTTTAATTTTGTATTTTAATTCATTTTACCCCTAAATGACCAAAATGCCCTTACTACTAAACTTTCCAAAAATTCCATCCATGTCCAATTTTTGTCCATAGACTTAGAAATTGGTAAAATTGCTATTTAATACCTCCTAATTAATATTTCAAAACAATTTCATACTAGAAACTTCTAGAATACAAGTTTTGCAAATTATTCGATTTGGTCCCTAATTTCAATTTAAGCACTTTATGCATAAAATTTCTTCACGAAATTTTCACACAATCATGCAATCATATCATAGACCTTAAAATAATCATAAAATAATTATTTCTATCTCGAATTTTGTGGTCACGAAACCACTATTCTGACTAGGCCCAAAATCAGTATATTAAACCACCATCCGCAGAGAGCCGTGAACAACTTACGAAAGAGGATGCTTCAATTCGTGGACATCAATGCTTGCAAGATTCAAGATAAGTGTTATTATAAGGCGTATATATCTATATAAAGCCTAATTTTGTGGTTTGAGCTATTGCACACTAGATAACTCCATAATTATTCACATTTTCAATACTAACACGTATCCCAAGTATTGTATGTATTAATCTCCACAAATTGAGGCACCCCCTCCATGAACAGTATATAGCTCTCCACGAAGGGTGAGGACAAAAACTTGACAATAGGACAATACCTTTTATTGTTATTCGGATTGACTACTCAAAAGACGACACTTCAAATACTTCTCCCATAGGAGTTGATTTCCCTGTCAACACAACTCAAATGTTGGACTTAGGATAGTAACAACTCGTTTGATCCATTCTGGTGGTTATGCCTCCATGATGTGATTTTGTATCCATAGCATTCACGTTTTTATTGGCGTTATTTCTTAGGGTTAGATGTTTTTTCTGGTATGACTTAACTTTTCGTTATATGTTCATATATTTTTTCTTTAATATGTATTTCTTTAAACTTATTTTTTAATGTTTGAGAATCATTATAATTCTTTTCTTTTGATTATAATGATTTACATATTAATGAATTTCTCTTCAAACAAAAATTAAAATATCAGCAAGAATGCATTGAGAGCATGGAACTAGTTGAAGTCTAATATTAGCCCATGCATATCTGGCCATTGGCACGGGATAGCTAGTACATGTGAGGCTAATCCAATGTCCAAAGAGAAAACATGCTATGCTATGCAACCTTAAGAGGTTTTATACAGTAAAAAACCTTAGATCTTACCTTGAAATTCCCAAGCCCAAGTAAGTTGAAGCATGTCTAACAACAAAACCATTGTGGAATGAATAGATGAAATTGAAGTATATGGCCGACAACCTAACCTTATGTACCAAAAAAAAAAAGTGGATAAAAACTTTATGTACTAAAAAATTCCGAGAGGGAAGTCATTTTCATAGTCTTTCTAATCTTATATTCCCCTTCTTTGTACCACCTCATAAATCTATTTTATGTCATACTGATGAAAAAAATAGATACTGTAATATTTGCTTGAACAAGCAAAAAGTAGATTCATGTAAGGGAACAGCAAATTGAGGCAGAAAGCGATGCAGGCTTTATCCACATTCCTTAACGGACAACTTTATTCCCAATGTTGTTTATACCACCAAGCAATGAAATTCATGAATCAAGCGTTGTGGCCCTTTGCCTTTCCTTAAAGGACAAGTAGGTAAGAACCGTAAGATAGTGTTTAAGATACTTTGTCTTTACTTGCTTGGAATCACACACATGCACTGTATAATTGTACAAGTATGATATTATCTTTAAAATACTAACTTAGAATTCTTTTTTGTACATTAGAATATATTTTACATGTGGGTTTTCTTTCCCAGTATCACAATTGAAAAGAAAATATAAAAAAAGGAACTAGCATAGGTTTTAGGTTATTGAACAAAATAGCATGTTTTGCCTTATTGTGCATCCACCGTGGCGCTACACAATCCGTCAGTTCGTCAAATCTTTCTTTTTTATCATTTTTAAAACCTTAACAGTTGGATCCAATGATAAAAAATTAACACCTTTGATTATTTTTATTTTTTCCTTTTCAATTAAATAAGAAACTTAATAATTGCTTTAAGTATTTTAGTTAATAAAATGCTTTTAGTTAGAAGCCATTTCTTTTTTGGGGATTTCTGGATAAGTATTATCCTTAAGAAAAACATGTTTTTCAATTTTTTTTATTGTGGAGAAATTTTTTTATGAACTTTTTCTATCATATTATTTATGGTCATCTTTTAATTATTCAATAACATTTCAATAATTTTTTTATGTCATAAATTTGGTAAATTTTTTATCGTTAAACCTTGAATTTTGAATTCCTAATCCTAAATCCCGACTCCAACTCTCGAATCTCAAACCCTAAAACTTGAGCTTGAGCCTTGAACCCAACCTTGAATCTCGATCTCCAAACTCTAAACTCGAACACTAAACTCTAAACATTTCGAATTTAAGTTTGAGTTCGAGATTAGAGTTTAAAATTTATAATTTAAAGTTTAGGGTTTAATACTCAATGTTCGGGATTCAAGGTTCGCGGTAAAATAATTATCAAAATCATATGTTAGTAACATAAAAATAATTACTAAAATATTATTAAATAATTAAAAATGAATCATAGATAATATCATTAAAAAGGTTCATAAAATAAAATTTATTTTATTATATTTTCAGTAAAGTGTTTGTAGATAGAAGAGTTTTTCAAATACCCAGTGAATCTTGAGTGTAGTATTATTTGGTCTTTTTCTAATATTTTAATTTTATAATTCATATCTAGTGGTAGTGATTGCTTATAAATTACAAAGGAGTATTTTTCACATTCACTATTAAAAATAAAAAGGTTTCGCATATTTGAGAAGAGTTTAATTTTCGCAGTATAATTCGGTGCTTTTCATTTTCACAATCAAAACTCGTAGTTGCTAGAACGTAATTTACATTAGTTTTTAGACTTCTTTTTTATTATACAAGTGTTACCTACATTAGTCCTTGAGGCTAACTTCGTTTACTTTTTAAAATTTTAGTGACGGAAACTAATATATCATTGTGACATGTATTATTTGTTTATCTATATATTTATAAACATATAAACTAAGAATGTTTTCATTTTCTTGAAATAATTTAATCTTGAATTTTTGTTTTTGTATTACAAATCTTTGATTTTCTTCTTCCAGATTCTCCCATCTCTCTCAAACATTTCATCAGTACCCATTTTTGGACCTTTTTATTTTATTTTATTTTATTCTGAATCTGCTTTAGATTCCTTTTTTCCTCCGTGGTTTGTTCAAATTCAAATATCGAAGAATACTACCAAAAAAAAAAGAAAAATCAAGAAAACTCAAATAGACTTCCTCTACTCATCCACGTCTCATTCATTACTCTATTCCTCCACAATAAATAAAAGTGCCCATTTTATAATTGTAAAGAATTGTCTCTACACTAATTGATATTAATTTAGTTTTTTTTTTTTTACTTACACCTTTTGTACTTGGAAAAAGCAATATAAGAAATAGTTTGAGTTGAGGCCATGAGATGGGGATGGAAAAGACGTAGATTTTCATGAATAAAATATAAAAAGAATAGCAAAATTGAGGATAAAAAAAATAGCTCATGGAAACCGAACCTTGTATAAAGAAAATTAAAACCCAGAAAAGTCGGATTTAAAAAAGAAATCTATATATTATTTTCTGGGATTTTGTTTAATATATATACAAGGAGATTTCTTAGGGTCTTTTTTCTCACAGTTTAATATATTTTTCTTTACTTTCTTTAGTTTTTGTATCAAGCATTTACTATGTAATTTTCTATTTTAAGATTCTTCACATATTTTCAGACAAAAAAAATTTTGAATGTTGATTTACAAACATTTGGAGATGAAATTGTTGTTGGTAAGTGTTTGAAACCTTGTGATCAAAATCAACCTCCATTTGATGAAGAGATGAGTGAGTAGTTAGGTAAGGGAATTGATTCTAAACTTCTAAATGGGTGATAAAGAGAAAAGTTAAAAGATCGAGAAGAACTAAAAAACTATGGTAATAAAATTATATTTTGAATTTTTAGTTACACAGGGTTGATTGATTTTGTCACAATTAAAAAAAAAAATTGATGACATCAGTTGTAGGGCTGGTCTATATAACAGTTGTTAAGTTTAGAGTTAATATGATCCAAAAAGAGTTTAAGGTCTAATTTGAGAAAAATTATTAAGTTCAGGGATGAATGTATATATTAAGCCTTAAATTTCTTATTTTTCCTAACGCATCACTAAAATTTGACGCAATTCTGAATTAGGAAATCTAACCCCATAGGCAGTATCAGTGTCACTTTGGTCAATATCAAAAAGGACCGTAAATTCCGTGGCACTCCATGTAAATTTTACCTAAAAAGGAGGGTATATAAATATTCATCGCCCACCTCGCCTACCTCTCTGTTTACATATTGACCCCTCCTCTTACACGATCTCCAACCTCTCTCTCTCTCTGATCGCCGTCTCTATCTTGTCTCGTCTTTTTCTTCTTTCTTTAATTTATTTATTTATTTTCCTCTAAAATAACACTGAGATATAATAAACGGAGCCTAAATAAAATCTTTCAATCCATATTTTTGATAGATCAATAAGGCTTCGGTTTTCCTCAGCTGATCCAGGTAAAAATATCAGTACCGATAATTCTTCATGTTTTTAGTATTAGATCTATTCCGTTTGCATTGCTATAATCTGATTTTTTTCATGCAATGATTTTATTTATGTTGTTTTTCGTTGCTTTTGTTTGAGAAATTAACAGATCAAGTTTTTAGATCGGTTCAGTTATTAATATATTGACGTTTTCGTGATGCATGTAGCGTTTTATAAGATTAAACGATGAATTGTCGGTCGTTTCGAAGATGCTATTAGTCCGATGTTACAGATCTGGATTTGTTTGAATTCTATTATTTAGAATTGCAAATATTTTTTGTATGTTCATAGAAATACTGATGTAGAAAGTGGACTGTTTGCTAATTCTTTATGTAGATCTTAGCCGTTGGCGATGGCGGCTTCAACTGCTAGTGGCACGGGATGGTACAAAGGGAGAGTCAAAGCAGTTCCATCGGGGGATAGCTTGGTGATAATGGCCTTGACCAGTAACAGGCCTGGACCTCCACCTGAGAAAACCATTACCTTGGCTTCTCTCATTGCTCCTAGACTGGTAAAGCTCATTTGAATGCAAGTTTGCTTTTGGATTAGTTCGCTATTAAATGATGGTTTGTATGTTTGTTTTACTTTTTCTTGCTGATTAATTTAGTTTTTGTTTGGATAATGATTTTGTTGGATGAGAGTCGCTTTATGTGTTTTAATTGTATAATTTCCAACGTCTAAGATAAACATTTTTGTTGCATATCTTTTGAGTAAAACTTCCAGCTGATGCTTATTTTCTTGCTCTTCCTTTTTCCTCTAATTAATAGGCCCGAAGAGGAGGTGTTGATGAGCCATTTGCCTGGGACAGCAGAGAGTATTTGAGGAAGCTCTGCATTGGAAAGGTGCTGTTTCTTTTGAATTATTCTGGTTATTGTTTTTACTTGTTATAGGTGACGCTTGGTTGTTTAGAACATGTGTATCTAAATTAATTTATTCTGTGTTCAGGAAGTCACTTTTAGAGTCGAATATGCAGTACCAAGCATAGGCCGAGAATTTGGGTCTGTTTACCTTGGTGGTGACAAAAATGTTGCAATGTTGGTTGTCTCTGAAGGCTGGGCTAAGGTTATTTGCTTTTCAGTTTGTAAAAACACTGGGAAAGGTTTATTTTTTTTGTACTCAGTTTAACTGAGCTGGGCTTCTACAGGTTAGGGAACAAGGACAGCAGAAAGGGGAAGCAAGTCCTTTCCTTGCTGAATTGCTACGTCTTGAAGAACAGGCCAAACAACAAGGCGTGGGTCGATGGAGCAAGGTAATCTTTTTCCCCTTTGTAGCAGTCCATTATATATTTGACTCACTGATTTAGCAAAGAGTAGTTTTTAACGGTCATGATCTTTGTAATTGTGGTTGTAGGTACCTGGTGCTGCTGAGGCTTCTATACGTAATTTACCTCCTTCTGCCATTGGTGACCCAAGTAACTTGGATGCCATGGGTCTTCTGGCTGCAAATAAGGGCAGTCCAATGCAAGGTATCGTTGAGCAGGTTCGCGATGGTAGTACTGTTCGAGTCTATTTGCTTCCAGATTTTCAGTTTGTGCAGGTCTTTGTTGCTGGTATCCAGGTACAAGTTCTAATTCATAACTTTTAGTCTACTTTTTGGGGTTCATCATATGAGTTTGCTTTTTGAATATCCTTTTCCTGTTTATTTAGGCCCCTTCAATGGGTAGAAGGGCTGCTGCCGAAACTGTTGTTGAAACAGATTTGACTTCTGATGAACAAAATGGAGATGCTTCAGCTGAGCCACGGGCTGCCTTAACATCGGCACAGAGGCTTGCTGCATCATCGACAGCTTCTTCTGAAGTTTCTCCTGATCCGTTTGGACCAGAAGCAAAATATTTTACAGAAGTTCGCTGTTTGAATAGAGAGGTGAGGGAATGAATACTTTTAAGTTGACAAGTATCATTCATGTATGCATTCTTTTTGTATAATAGCCTAAATTCAGGGTTAATTTTGTAGGTTCGTATTGTCCTCGAAGGTGTAGACAAATTCAGCAATTTGATTGGGTCAGTTTATTATCCTGAAGGTGATACAGCAAAAGACCTCGCTTTGGAGCTTGTGGAAAATGTATGTTCTTGGCCCCAACATTGGTTTAATCAATGATATAACATTGGACTATTACTGAATTATAATTTATAGAATTCATGTTTTTTATTTAACATAAGTTAGTTTTTTTTCTTCTTTTGCTTGTAAATTTTATTATACCCTCGTCAGTTTATAGCTAAACTGTTTCTTGGTTTATCCGAGTCATTTCATCCTGATATTTTTACGAAACAAAACATGCATACTTCCTTTCCATGAATTTATGTTGATATACTCTGAATTCTCTCTCTCCCCTCATCTCTCATCCTAACCATTTCTTCTCAAATAAAGGGTCTAGCAAAATATGTTGAATGGAGTGCTAATATGATGGAGGATGATGCCAAGCGGCGGTTGAAGTCTGCAGAGCTTCAAGCCAAGAAAGCTCGGCTGAGGATGTGGACAAACTATGTACCGCCAGCTACAAATTCCAAGGCAATTCGTGATCAAAACTTCACAGGAAAGGTAATGGAATTATTCTTTTCATGTTATTGTATTAGCAGGTTCTTGATTTTGTAATTATTTATGGAAGTATATTTTTTCTCAGGTTGTGGAGGTTGTTAGTGGGGACTGCATTGTTGTGGCTGATGATTCTATCCCTTATGGCAGTCCTCTTGCTGAGCGCCGAGTCAATCTTTCAAGCATTAGATGTCCAAAAATGGGCAATCCTCGAAGAGATGAAAAGCCAACTGCCTATGCCCGTGAAGCAAGGGAATTTTTAAGAACACGCCTTGTAGGAAAACAGGTTTGAACACCTGCTCATTTATGTCTTATTCTGGTAGTGTTGAACATATATTTATAATTTGTCAACTTGCTTTTATTAGGTGAGTGTACAAATGGAATATTCCAGGAAAGTCCCCATGGCAGATGGAGCTCCTGCTGCATCTGCAGATTCAAGGGTAATGGATTTTGGCTCAGTCTTCCTCCTGTCTTCCATCAAGGGTGATGGAGATGAGGTTTCTGCAGCAAACGCATCTGCAGCTGGCAGCCAGCAGCCTGGCTTGAATGTGGCCGAGTTGGTTGTTGGACGTGGCTTTGGCACTGTGATAAGACATAGAGATTTTGAGGAAAGATCAAACTATTATGATGCCCTTCTGGCTGCTGAATCCCGTGCTATTTCTGGGAAGAAGGGAATTCATTCTGCGAAGGATCCTCCGGTCATGCACATTCAAGACCTTACAATGGTTGGTGATCTCCTTTTATTTTGATTATTTTCTTTCTGTTATATTTCTATTTCTTATCTGAATTCCAATTTCCATTTCTTGTATACTACCAGGCATCAGCCAAGAAAGCTAGGGATTTCCTGCCATTCCTGAATCGTGGCAGGATTCCAGCTATTGTGGAATATGTCCTAAGTGGTCATCGTTTCAAGTTGTTGATCCCAAAGGAAACTTGTAGCATTGCCTTTTCATTTTCTGGTGTCAGATGTCCTGGTCGCGAGGAGCCCTACTCAGATGAAGCCATAGCTCTGATGAGACGAAAGATCATGCAGAGAGATGTGGTGGTATGGGTCTCTCTCTGTGAACTGCTTATCTGCCATTTTTGTATTTGTTTTTGTTTTTAATTAGTGTATGTTTTTCTACACAGGTTGAAGTTGAAACTGTTGATAGAACTGGAACATTTTTGGGATCTTTGTGGGAATCAAAAACCAATGTGGCTGTGACGCTTCTTGAGGCTGGCCTGGCTAAGCTACAAACTTCATTTGGTAGTGATAGGATTCCTGATGCTCATCTTCTTGAACAGGCTGAGCTATCTGCCAAGAGGAAGAAGCTGAAAGTAAGAAGCAGTTCATATATTTCTTTTGCCAATTTTCTTTTGCTAATGCTAATTAAACTTTCTGGCTTTATTTATCTTTACGCTTTTATGTGTAGATTTGGGAGAACTATGTTGAAGGAGAGGAAGTTTCCAATGGACCTGCCACTGTTGAAAACAAGCAAAAAGAACTGCTACAGGTGCTCTAAGAACTGAACTAAATGGTGCTTTTCTACTGTCAAGAAATCGGTTAATTTACTTTTCTTGTTATTTTCAGGTGGTGGTTACAGAAATATTGGGTGGCGGAAAATTTTATGTCCAGACGGTGGGAGATCAGAGAGTATCAGCTATCCAAAAACAGCTTGCATCTTTAACTATCCAAGAAGCTCCTGTGATTGGTGCCTTTAACCCTAAGAAGGGTGACATCGTCCTTGCTCAGTTTAGTATGGATAATTCCTGGAATCGTGCAATGGTTTGTTCTAACTTCTGTGTCCTTTGTTTTATTCTTTTCAATTCTTTTTTGTATGGCTTATATTTTACACTTTTGTGGGGATGGCCTTTTCCTTTCTTGCTTGCCTGTTATGCAATCTTTGTATGCCATTCTGACATGTTCTTGTATTCCACTTTTGCCTTGTGAAGATTGTCAATGCACCTCGAGGAGGAGTTCAATCTCCTACTGACAACTTTGAAGTGTTTTATATTGATTATGGGAATCAAGAGGAGGTTCCATACAGTCAATTACGACCTCTTGATCCTTCATTATCAGCGTCTCCTGGGCTTGCTCAGCTATGTAGTCTTGCATTCCTTAAAGTTCCGAGCCTGGATGATGAATTTGGTACCGAAGCTGCTCAGTTTTTGAGTGAGCAGACAATGGGAAGCTCACTGCAGTTTACTGCTATGATAGAGGAAAGGGATGTTTCTGGCGGAAAAGTCAAGGGAAAAGGAACTGGCACCGTTCTCATTGTAACTCTCGTTGCTGAGAAGTCAGACCTTAGCATTAATGCTGCAATGCTCCAGGTTTGAATGAATTATTCTTTTCTATTTTACCAAAAAAAAAAAAAAAGATAGAGACAAAGATGATCATCTACCATGCTTATCTAGTTTCTTGACTGGTTGATAACTATTTCAGGAGGGACTAGCTAGGTTGGAGAAAAGGAAGAGATGGGAATCCAAGGATAGAAAATCGGTGATTGACAACTTAGAGAACTTTCAGAAGGAGGCAAAAACTGGTAGGCGTGGAATTTGGCAATATGGAGATGTGGATTCGGATGATGATGAGGATCTTCCTACACTTGCAGCAGCTGCTGCTAAGAAGACGGGGGCTGGTCGCCGATAGATTTATTAATATTAATCACTTGAAGGTAAACTCCTTCACTTTGGGAGTTATGATTACCCCAAATGAGTACTTTTAGTAGTTATATAGGTAGTTAAAAGAGCACCTAGAAGAGATTCTCAGCCTAAACTTGCTTAAATTTTGACTGCTTTTCTTTTTTCTTTTTCTTTATTTAATCCTTTATTTTTGGTAGCGCGGCTGACATTTGTTTTGAACATTGTTTAAATAAGGCTGAACTGTAGCACTTCTCTTTTGTTTCCATGCGAGGACGTTATAGACATTTTCTTTTCCCCGTTGGAAAGAGTTTATGGATGTTTTCTTGTGATCTTCTATACTTGTTATAAAACCAAAAAACTATAACCTCTGAGTGATTGAGTGAGTTGGTGTTAATGGAAAATTCAATATATTTTTTCTTTTAAATCATAATAAATAGTGTTTTCGTTCTTTCTTTAATAATAAGATTTATAAACTAGATTTTTATCACTCCACTTATCATTATTGTTAATAAATTTTTTTAAAAATATTTTTTACATATTCGTATAACTGCAAAAATTAAGTATTTGTTCGGAAAAAAAGGTCTTAAAAATTATGTTTACAAACAAAGATAAACATCAACCTTTTCATTTTGTAACATAAATAAACAGATTTATTCATATTATGAATTTGGGTTTTAAATTGTTCGGTTACAGTATTTGCTTTAAAATTTTGAGTTCCGGTTTTGGATTATTTTCAATTTACGTTTGAATATTTTGAGTTATAATTATTTAATTAGATTTAAATTATTTTGAATTTGAATTATTTCAAAGTTATGTTAAGTTGTAAATCAAATTTACCGAGTTTGAGATATTTTAAGTTTAATTTTGGAATTTTTAAAATTTAAGTTGTAAATTAAAAAAGTAAGTTTAAATTTATATAAATGTAATTGGATTTTCAAATTTGATTTGAAATTTGTATATCAAACCAATAAAAGTACAATATAAATGTTAAATATTAAATCAGTCTACAGTAAAATATTAAATCAGGTTTGGTTTTATATACACGGAAAAATACTTGGAAAATATTACCAAAAAAAGGAAAATTACTAGGAAAAATGTTAATTGTACCAATCACTTTGAAGAGGTGATTAAGAATGTGATGCTAGATTTTGAAATTATTATTAAATAAAATTTAAATTTTGTTAATTTTTAATTTTTATTAAAAAAGCAAGTTTAAAATTTTTAATATTTTTATTAACAAAGTTTGTTTATTCTAAAAAAAACATAATTTATCAATTTATTTTTTAAAAAATAAGCAAATTGATATAGATTAAAATTTTAAAAATATTAAAAGAATAACGTATTTAATTTAGAATATATATATTAAAATTTAATTTCTTAAATAAATATTAAATTTTTTTCTCAAAAATTCAAATTTTCTAATACAACAATCGTATTCCATTCGAACCATATTTCTATTATTCTATTCTATTACAATTATATTTAATTCCAACAAACCAATCATATTGTAATATCTTTTAATATTATTTTTGTTTTATATTTTTAAAAAAATCAGTAAATAAAAAAAAAAGAATTTCAATAAAAAATTTTGTCAGATCAAAAATTCTTGTCGATATTTAATGGAGTCAAGGTTTTTTACTAAACTAAGACAAAAAAAGAAAAATTTCAAAATAATACAAATGAAAAATTATATACCAAAATGGTACATTTGAGGTGGTGTCGCCTATGGCAAAAGCATGATCACCCCATGTCCAATAAAAAATTACTGTTGCTGTCTGTTAAATTGCGGCACCATTATCCCTTTTTTTCAGCTGTCATTCTAAATGGAACAATTTCATAACAGGTCCCTAAATATATTATATTATTACATTTCAGTCCTGTGCCGCAATTTAACAGACAGCAACAGTAATTTTTGATTGGACATGGGGTGGTCATGCCTCTGCCATAGGCGGCATCACCCCAAATGTACCATTTTGGTACATAGTTTTTCATTTGTATTATTTTGAAATTTTTTTATTTTTTTTGTCCTAGTTTAGTAAAAAACCCATGGAGTCCTCACTGGGTTTTCAGGTGTTAATGATTGAAGTGGATTGAATAAAAGCCATGCTTTGGTTTAGCGGGCACATCATAAACCGCCGGTCTACTTGGGCAGGAAAAAAAAACGTCTCATTTACAATTTTCCTTTCATTCATTCATACATCAAAAACATTCAGAAGTGAAACTCAAAAATCAACAATTACCAAAAATGTTTCAGCTACGGAAACACCTAAACCGCAAAAATAACAACAAAAAAAACTGCGCAAAAGTGAAACTGATAATCACCAGCCAAGCCAAGCTTTCAAGTGTCACGCCTCCTTTGGCGGGGAGCAGCACCACCAGTTTCATTCTCCTTTTCCTCTTCAGCTGGCTTTTCTCCACTGCTTCCTTGATCATTTGATGTATCAGCAGCCACCTCTGTTTTCTTCTCTACTCTTGGCTGCTGCGCACAGTTTTATCCAATCAGTTATTCAAACACGAAAACACGGTTACCAGTCAGGAAATACTCACTTGTTTCTTCCCACTAAAAATGAGCATGAAGATAGCTGTCAAGATAACCACCACAATGGAGACCAGGACACCAATGGTGAGGTTGGGTTGTTTCTCACCCTTCTCAATGAAGTCCTACAAGAAAGAAAAAAAAACTCAAGTTTTTGATGAAATCCACCAATGAAACAATAATCTGCATATGAAAAAGGACACTAAAGGAACTTACAAGAATTTGGAGCTTATATTTGCTTAAGAAAGGAATATCAGCAAACTTGTATAGGACATCGAAGACCACCTTCTGCAGCAGAGGTATGGAGAATGTTTAGTTATATGGTATAAAAGAGTGAATCACCAAAATAAGTAAGCATGGTATAAAAGAGTGAATCACCAAAATAAGTAAGCATGCAAGAGCATTTACCTGGAAGCCACCGAGATCATCCGAACCTGCAGCTTCTTCCTCCGCCTTCTGTTTTTCCTTCTCAACCACAAACTTCGGTTTCCATGTGGTGTCCCGGTATGACTTAGCAACATTCTCTTCTTTGGCTATCAAAATATTGTCAAACAATATACCTTCTTGCATTGTCCAAATCTCGATACCAATTGCAGCGATAGGGTCAAAGTAAGGCTTGTCAAGCTCGAAGTAGTTAGGGTTTGGGATGTCCCGAGGCTTCCAAATACCCTTGTAATTGGGGTTGTCGACTAGAGGAGGATTCCATATTCCTTTAAAAGCTGGGTTCCTCTTCATCGGTCTCTTCCATTCACCACAACCAGGAGCTGTCTGACACTTTGGGTTGTCAATTTTGGGGGCTTCCCATACACCATCCTCTTCATCATCCCAATCTTCTGGCTTGGTTGCCTCAGGATCATCTATCTCTTCAGGCTCATCGTCTAACCATCCTTCCGGTTTCACAGCCTCCATATCTTCAATTTCCATGGGTGCATTTTCATCCCAATCATCAGGCTTCACAGCATTAGGATCAGGAATTCTGACTCTATCGTCCCAGTCCTCGGGTTTCTTTTCATTTGGGTCAGGAATAGTCTTGGCAGGGATAATTGGAGGATCAAAATCTTGAGCTGAGAGGAAGTTTCCCTTCTTCTTCGCCTCTCCATCAATCAGAATGCTAATCTCATTGTCAGGCTTCAAGATGGCAGTATAGACATGAGAAAGCTTGTCAGATGGAACGCGCGGTGGGTCAATAAGATGATGTTCAACATATTCCCCAGATTTAGGATTCTTCTGCTTCAGGATAAAGTGCACCTTGTTTGTTAATCCACATATGTCAGGGCCAAACATGATAGAGTAAGGGGATCCATTGTCAAATTCCTTAGGCTTCCACCCAGCTTCCTGAGGTCTAAGGTATTTCAGGTATGCACCACCACATTCAAGTCCATTCTGGAAGCGAGCCTCGTACTGAAGCACAGTGGTTCCATCCCTGAGATTCACAGGCTCCTCCAGCTCTTTCACTATTGCGTACTTCCGTGCCTTCTCGGTCACTAGAAGCCCAAAGTCATCGTGCCCTTCACTCTTTGAATGCTCCCATATACCTGCAACCCCCGAAACCACATCAACGTAAATTTGTCACTCCCTAAAACATGCAATAGGCACATTGAGGTACATTAAATGGCAAAAAAACCGTAAGTCCAAAAAATTTCAGGGTATACAATTCGACATCAGAAAAAAAATCATTAAATTTCCAATGCATCACAAAGCTAACAAAACAGGATCCAAGACATGGTATAAATTACAGCCATCATTAAAGCACCTTATCACCATTTCCACTTTTTTAATGATCCATCTTTTTATCTTTCCTTCTATGCATATTTGGCTTCTATAATTTCAGATTATTAAAGAGCATTTTTCTTAATTCTATTTCAAGTACAATGTTCCAATCCAAGCTATAATGTCCATATCATCAGTCCAGATAGTATCTTCTCTAGTACGATAATAAGCTTGCATGATCAATACAATCTAAATAGCAAACAATCAAATAAGACAATCCAAATATCGAATAAATCAACATTTTCAAACAAAATAATAAGAAGAGGAATGACAGAAACCGAAATCTATACGATGATTTCCACTGATGAGATCCATGAAAGGAAAAACAATAACATTCACCTTTATAATCATCTTTTTCAGAGACGATCCATCGCCCATTGAATGGCTCTTCAAATGAATCATAAAAAATCTAAAGCAAATCCAAACAAAACAAAAATTACATTCTTAATTATAACAGATTCAATTATTCTTAGCAGATCGACGTGAATATAAAAATGAAATACCGCAGCATCATGATCAGCGGCAATGCAGAGAAGCTGCATCGACGCGAACTCTAAGAAGACAAGAAGCGCAAAACGCCCCATCATTATCATCAATCCAAAGAACCCTAGCACTGATTACAGATTGGAAATCTTTTCTTTCTTATATATTCTTTTAATCTGAATCCTAAATCTAAGACTAAAAATCGAAGCTTTAACCGTATGTTGCTGATTTTTATAGATCTTCATGGCACTGTACAATTCGTGCCACGTGAAGTCAGCAAATTGATTTTTGACACGTATGCAAATCAAGCAACCTACCTTCTGCAGGATATTTGGAATAGTACTTTTTTTGGAAAACCCGTTTTTATTTATCCTTTGCTTAATTGTTTTGCCGGATCTAAAAGAGGGAATGGTTCGGGTCAGGGCCCATTAGTGGATCTTGATTTCCATGCATATACCATCATCACCTTAATAGTATTCTTTTTTTTTTTTTTATAAAAGAAAAAAAATGGTTTAAATTCGATAAGATGATTTTCTTTTTCCATGTATACACTTGCAGCTGAGGCAACATCTAACACAAATTATGAGTATGTAAGGGAGTTTAATAAAATTGGCAAGTCTTGTAACTCTTGTTCCACCAATAAGAAAGGCAGGGAAATGTCCCATGGCATGGACTGGTTTTGTCGTGATTTCTCAAATGAATCATGGTTGTAGGGAAAGAGGTATTCAGGAGCTGTAAATGAAAGGCGGCATTTGTGGTCATTTTCAGATTAGTTTGCTACACTTTCATGATTAAAAACCCATTGTAGTTTAAGTGAAACTATTTTTTTTAATTAAAATAACTTCAAGCATGTTTGATAATAATCACATATTTACATTCAGACATTTAAGTAAAACGCCCGAATGGAAATCTGAGAGTATTACAGCTAAGGGTGGTGGATAGGCAGAATATGTTTTGGTCATGGTGCTAAAGCTGAGTTCAACGCTATTCTAGTTATTTGTCTTTTGTTGTTTTATTGATCCTTGTAGTATGTTAGATCTGGTTGATGTTTCTTATGATGTAGCTTCAGCTTTGATGAAGGTGTGTTGTCTATATGTCTTTTGTTTGATTGGCGGGCATCTGAATAAAGTGTTTATTTGTAAGTTTGACCACTCTGGTCTTAAGCTGCTTTTGTCTTTATAATGAAATAAAATATTGCATAATAATACTAATAAAATGTCAAAGAAAATTGCACAATTCAGAGATAGAAATGTTGGAGAAAGGATATATTTCGTATCGGTTTTATTTGTATTTTAATTTATGTTTATTGATGGCTATTGTTGAGTGTTTTTTAGAGCGAAAAGAGAAAATAAGAGAGTAAACATGGGAGTTCATTATCTGTTTTTGAAAATATGACAGAAATTACTCATACTTTACCTCTTCATACTATCTTTATGTATCTGCTTTACCAAATCAGCTCTCCAAAACACCCTATCATCTTCCTTGTTTTTTTTCTTTTGTGAAGGTCTTGTCCTGTGTAAGAGTTGTTCCCTTTTCCCTCATAAAATAAACTTCAAAGATCTATTATGTATTATAGCCAAGAATATTATTTTGTTATGATTGTGAGTATTGACCTTAGTAGCCAAGTTTTTAGACAAGCCATTGTTAAGACTTCAACCCAATTTATTGCAGTAATATTAATTCTGACATGTTTTTGGGGTGATTGACAATCTTATTCTAATAAATTAATTGTATAGTTGTTTAAGGTTGGTAATATATTTATGCTTTTTTTCATGTATAGTATTATTGAAAATGCAGCAAAGCCATCTGATGATGCTCTTATATATAATAGAAAACTGCATGCATTTATAAATTAAGCAGTGATCAGCTATATGAAGTTGAGGTAAAGTAGATGAAAAAAGCTACCTGGTTCCAGCACAGCCATCGAGATCGAATCGGATCAATGAATAGAAAGACAGCCAATATTCTATAACGCTCTCACCTCAACGGCTACTCCAAGTAACAAGGATTTGCATACCCATATACCAGAATAGCCTTTGAGGGAGAGAGTTAAAGATTGTTGGGTCTCTTGGTTTCCTCTGATATCACTTGCAAATGAAATGAAAAAGGCAGGTCAGGTCAGGTGTGTTGAGTAATAGTTTAGCTATTGGATTTATTTATAGAGAGTACTCCACAATGTAGGCTGCATGTTATTACTTATTAACCAATGAAAGCAACTTACAAAGACATTTCCTGGTATTTTCTGACATGTTATGAAAAGCCCCAAGATGTTGAAAGCAAACAAATGTTTTGTTTAATAGGAGTGTATCTTTGGTAACATCCTATGAACTCGGAACAACCGTTGGAAGGGCTAGTGCCGTTTGGATCCCATCATAAGTTCTAAGAACCAGAAGACAAGAAAACATAATCTCAATGCAAGTAAGTTTCAGAGATCTTGCCCCTTGTACCTCTATGATGTTTCTCAACCCCTAATAAATATATATTTATAAACTCTAAATCAGGGAGCTTATCGACGTGAAGTCCTCAAGGAATTAACGAGCTGCAATATGCCACGTGCACTGGTGGAAATGACCCTTAACCATCTCTGGAGCTGCAAGTAAAAAAAAAAAAAATCCAATTAATCGTGGGGGTCTCAACCCGATATTCCACTTCTCAACGTCTCGACCCATAAAGCGTAACTCCCGTTGGCGAGTATGCCAAAGTTGAGTTACACTAACTGTTGTGGCTCCGAGGCTTTCCATGTTTTGTTTGGTATATTGGGTAATAATAATATTAAGAAAGGTCAACTTTGGCCATGTAGGATGACAAATTCACGATTTTTGCACAACAATTCCTTTTTTGTCAGTGATTGTATTCGGAATATTTGGGGTCTGCAACCTTTTGTGAGACCCTACACTTCTGATGCACCAAACTGTACGTGTAATATATTGAAGCTGCCAGCTGCTAGCTCCAGTGATAGAGTAATACTAACTATCATGGTTGATTACGATAAATATTGATGACGGAAACAACAAAAAAGCAGCCATGAAATCATGTTACAACAGCTATTTGAGGCCTTGAGATGGATCCTAGGATTTGCAGATTATTGAGTATATAGAAACGAACAGGATGTTAAATATATGAGAAATTAGGATCATTGCTTTACCTTTAAACTCCATTTTTTTTTTGTTGTTTTGAACAGCTTGAGGAGGCTGCTATAGCAATGCGTGCCTCAAATCATCTCTATATATGCATGCAGCTGAAAGCAATCAAAATTGTGGCGAATTCAAGAGGGAGTAAGCCTTTCAGTATCCTTCGCAGGCTCCAACGAAGGACATTGGAAGCCTTTGAGGGAAACTGGAACCTTCTCCGTTTAGTTTCTTCATAAATTACTCTACAAATATTCATTTAGATTAATGCTTTCGTTGCTTGTACTTGTCTCATAAACCTCTATGGGCGATGGGTTTATATAGAGATAATTGCCCCTTGCTTTATTTGTCAACTAGCTTTGGATGAAACTCTCACATGCAATAATATCCATCCTTTTACATTACTCCATTGACTTTTTTTTGGCATTTGTGCATGTATTCTGTGTCAACTTGGAGCCTTTAAATCTTTTAAGAATAAAAGGATCAGTGAGCTTTTTTAAATTGACTTCATGACTTATTCCATATTGCAAGAGTCAAGTGAATATCTCAGGCTTTTCTTTTCAGGATTAACCTAACCAGATAGATAGTAATATAGATATATGGAAGTTATTCTTTGATAATATTAAATCATATACGTACCCACTTGAGCTGCATATATGCCCTACTTCTCACTATACACACACAATGCTTTGCTTCACTCACTGCTCAGTTTCCTCATCCTAAGAACTCAAATATAATGAACAAATTGTAGGAATCATACACAAATTTTATTTGCTAAAGTGTTCAAGAAGCCCTAAACTTAAAAATTAATTATTTAAACCTTGAAAAAATTCTTGAATTTGAAAAAAAAAATCAACTGAACTACGAAAAATACACTCAATGTAGTTTTTAAACTCGAGAAATCTGTACATCTCTGAAATATTTTGTACATCAGTGTCGCTGCAATACGAGGGAGAAGCTCGCAATAAATGAATCAGTCAACAATGGGATCATCTTTCGAATTTTATCTTGCTTTTCTTCTCTCACCTTGCTGCTTATATAAACCAAACATTCCACAATTTAAATCCCTCACCCTATCATTTTGGATATCGAAAAGATAAATCACATGCGAAAGAAAAGACTTATCACTGACCAAACATATAACCTAAACTCTAAACCAAAAAATTTTTGAATTTTGAACACAACCTATGATGCAACTTTGCTCAATCTATCATTTTCTCATATAAGATGTATTAGGGTTACAAATAAAAGGATTTTTTTTTTACAATTTTATTTATTATGATAAGAAAGTGATATCAGTATATATCATATAAGATGTATTAGGGTTACAAATGAAAGGATTTTTTTTACAATTTTATTTATTATGATAAGAAAGTGATATTAGTTTAATTCAGTAGCACGTGAATCTTCAAAACCTGTCGTAGGTTTAAATCTTATAAAATATGGTTTGGCTCTTGTTAGGTCCAAAATTATATCAAACTGTAAAAGAAAATTGAACAATAATTTGGATTTGAGCTCTTTAGATTAAATTATTAAATTAATTAAATTAAAATTAAAGGAGTCAATAAAAATAAGAGATGTTAGTTAATAAAAAAAAGTATGTTAATTAAATCATCACCTTTGTATTATACAGTTACGAATAATTCAGAGATAGTTAAATTTTGTTAAAATAGGGTTTTCAAATAGGATGCAAGTTTTAATATGGAAATTTAAGAAAGGGTTAATGACTTTCACTAAATGAGGTTGTCTTTCTTATTTAGGGTTTAAAAAAAGTCAAAAGAAGAGTAAGATAAAATTTGGATGGGCGGTTGGGTGCGGTACATTGCAGTTAGTTCATTTTTTATCTCACATTATAGTATTGTTACAATATCTAATTTCACTGTCACCGTTGTTTTTATACTAATTGCAAATAAATGCACTATCCATCCAAACTAAACCTAAATCAATATAATGAGGAAAATTATTAAAATAAAACGAATAAAACAATTTATTATTAAAATAATATTGATTCAACATTTATTACTGAAATAATATGTTTTTTACAGTAAAAAAATTTAGTTTGATGGAACCGCAAATCAAAATTGGGTGTGTGGATTTGGATCTAAAATAGCATAAGAAAATTTTACGTGATGAGGAAAATGATCCAACTTGTATTAAATCGACATGTATAATTGATGCGGCATATCTTTCCTGCAAAATCCAAAACCAACCCTAAACTAGAAAATCTTAGAAGAATCTCCCACAGGTTTTCGTTTATCTTCTAATCCTCCGGGAATCCACAATATTGGCTCTAAGTTTCGTGGCAGCACATGGTGGAAGGAAAATATATTCAGATTTGCGTAATTAATACACCATACAGCTCACTGGGGAATGGAATTCTCAAAAGGTGTTACGTTAAATCCATCTTCTCTCTTTCTATAATAATTTGTTAGGTAAAATCCCCATCAATCTTTAATCTCCCCATAATGAAACTAAATAAAAACCATCCACATAAATTTAAAGATGTTCCTTTTTAATTATATATGAAATTTTTTAATCAAACATTTCGTTTAAGACTTTTTTTCGTTTTTTAAGCCATTTATATTGAAAACAAAAGAAAATTTCTCAACAAATGTTTAAATGTCCATGTTTTGGACATATTTTAAACTCATTCCGGTTTATTTTAGATATTTTAGTATAGAGGATCAATCCGGGATCAATCGATACCTTAATGTGCAGAGATGAAAAATGTCACGGAATAAATTATTCCAACAACTTTTTTTCATCCCCAACAACTTTTGTTATTCTCATTCAATTTCATTAAGAGCATAATTTTTGGAAACATGCGCATTGTAAAGATTTATTTGTTTACTCTCTTTTATATCATCAGTTATATATTAGGAGAGTTTTAACTGAGTTACGAAAATTTAAAAAAAATTCTAATTTAGCAATAAAACTTAAGGGAAATTTCTATCTAAACTTGTGAAAAAGATAAAATTGTAAAGATTATACATTAATGTTCCCATAAGGTATCAATTCAATACAGTGAATTGACAAATACTTGGTTGAGATATACCAAAATAGTAAAAATAAATTATTATAGTCCAATCATTATATATTTATTATATCAAATTAATCCCTCTTTTATTTTAAATTTCTTTTTTCAAATTTCATAAAATATAAATTCACCACCTTTTGGTGTTTTCAGGTCTAATATAGTGACAATGAATATTTTTAACTCTACAAACTTTTAATTTTACAAGTGGGTTATATTTATAAAAAAAAGCTAAATAGGATATGTGATAGCTTGATTTATATGTGATTCATAATAATCCTACTTAACATTATACAATAATTATTCTAGAAAACCATTATGCATTAATTGACCTTGTTTTTATTAACATAATCTCAAATTTTCAAATATATTTTATCAACCACTAATTGCAAGTAGTTATATATATATATGTGTGTTCACTATTAGCATTAATTCCAAGGGATCAAGTTTAAGTTTAAGATTCAATTCTTGTGAAACCTTTCCCTTATTCAATTTAAAAGTATAAAAAATTAGCAATTAAATTAATTGTAAGAAATAAAAAAATTTTAAATAAAATTGTGATGGTTCATCAACTTGTTACATTCTACTAAAGATTAACATAAATAATTTATGTTTAAATTTAAACAATATATAGCAATTATTTTGTCTATTGAGTCTATTTGCATAGCAACTAATCTGTACCACATTCAGAAATACGACTTAAAAAACCTTAAAATATTGATCTAATTTATAAAAATTTTAAAATTAATATTCCACTTTAATTTATAGAGTTTGGTCATCATTCTTTACAAAAACTAAAAAATTAATTTATATTTCAACCACAATTTTTTGCTAATTTGCAGAACTGATATTTTTGCTAACTTCTTACGTATAATTTGCTCAAATCAATGACAAAGTTTAACAGTGTTCGCCAATTTGTTGAGCTTTTAAGTTTGAGGACCAAATTATAACAAATTAAAATGGAAAAACTAATTTCTTAAATTTGGTAAAGTATAGGGATTAAATTAAGAATTACACCTAAAACATTCGACAACCAAGAACCAACTCCAAAGTTTAGAGAGACCAGACAAGTAATCAGCCGTCACAACCAGGTTTCAGTCCAATAACTTTCCTAGATCTTATTATTTGCGTTTCAGCTCCGTGCATCAATTCACTTGCTCCTTCTCCATTTTGACTCGTCACCTCAAAATTGCCCCCCACCTGAAAGACAGAGCAAACACTAGGATATGTCAGGGAAAAAGGAAAGAAACAAGGAGAGAAGAGAAAAGAGACTCCAAGAGATTTCACTTCTCAGGACCATTCCTTATTCTGATGATCAAAGGTACTTCCTTTCTTTCTTTCCCTCAAACCCTTTTTTTCCCTTTGATTTTGGTAATCACCCAGATTGGTATTTCAACATTGTAGGGGAAAATAATTAGATTGTTTTTGTATATTTTGATCGAAATCCCCATGTTACTTTGATTTAGAACAATTCGAATGATAATAGCTGAATAGAGGAATTTCTTTTGTTTCATTTTTCAGGTGGTGGTCACAAGAAACTGTTGCAGTTGTAACTGGTGCTAATAGAGGAATCGGGTTTGAGATTGCAAGACAACTTGCCGGGCATGGATTGACAGTAATACTAACATCAAGGAACATTAGTGTCGGCATTGAAGCAACCAAGGCCTTACAAGAAGGGGGTTTCAGTTATGATGTTCATCAGCTTGATATCTTGGATGGTGAATCAATTTCAGCGTTTGTTGAATGGATAAAACAAAAATACGGTGGCATTGATATCCTGGTAAGGTGAAAACTCATTAATATTTCAGGTTTTTATTGTTTATTGCTTTCTGTTTTATTATAATTTAGCTTAGCTTAGTGCTTTGGCCAACCTTTTGCATTGTTTTACTTTTGACGTTTATATTTGCAGGTGAATAATGCAGGTGTTAACTTCAACCTCGGGTTCGATAATTCTGTGGAATTCGCACGACAGGTAGTTGACAACAATTATTATGGCACTAAAAATATGATTAAAGCAATGATACCAGTAATGAAACCTTCCGCTGCTAGTGCTCGTATCGTTAATGTAAGCTCACGGCTAGGCAGACTAAACGGCCGCCGCAATGTAAGTAAACAATTTTCTTCCTTTATCTACAGGATCAACCCACTTTTTTTTTTTTTTAGAATTAAGGTCTTTAATGATTTCTTAATGCAACGATTAGTGGGTCTCTAATGTGAGTAAATATGGTCACTTCCTTCCTGAATCTTTTGATTCTGGCTCTGCTCTGCTTCTTCTAGCATAGCTATGTGACCGTGCACATCTACAGAAAAATGCATATATTTTAACCATTGTGAATAAGACTAAGGATTGCCATGTATTTGATTTTTTGTATACTTCGAACTAAATTTAGGCTCTTTTTTTGGCAGAGAATTCAAGATGCAACTTTGAGAGAAAAACTAACTAATTTGGAAACTCTCTCAGAGGAATTGATTGATAAAACAGTGTCTAGTTTCTTACAACAAGTTGAAGATGAAACTTGGCAATCAGGTGGATGGCCTCAAACATTCACTGATTACTCTGTATCTAAACTTGCTGTCAATGCTTACACCAGATTGGTGGCCAAAGAACTATGCGATCGACCACAAGGCGAAAAGATATATATCAACTGTTATTGTCCAGGATGGGTGAAGACTGCAATGACAGGTTGGGCAGGCAATATTTCTCCTGAGGTTGCAGCTGACACTGGAGTCTGGCTTGCTTTGCTTTCTGACCAAGCAATAACTGGAAAGTTTTTTGCAGAGAGACGAGAAATCAACTTTTGAGTAAATCAAGTTTTGCATTGTAGAGTAAAAAATTTGTTCTATTCTTGAAGATTCGAGGAAACAGTTGAAAGTAACTTGTTTTAGAAGCAATTTGGCCCATACGTAGCACCAAACTAAAACCCAACATATGAATCAATGCTGCTTTCTGTCAAACCTTAAAAGACCCAAGTATAATTGCCTCCACTCTTATTCTCTTTTTTAGTATTTGTTGTTGATTTTTTAATGAAAAATTATACACATTTGCAGGGAGCAAACATTACCTGGAATTCTATAATAATGTTTTTGAAATCAAAATATGTTTATTCTTTGGATAACCCAAACATTGAAAACAATCGAAATCTAAAATGATTTAAATCCAAATTATACTTTTCCCATTTCTGGACTGCATTCAATTCATTCGGTCCTGAGATATTGTGAAGTTTCATGTGATCCAAGATCACTGCAATGCCATCGTCAGTAGAGTTCCCGGGCTGATTATTTGTCTTATGAAGGCCCACGATTTTCACCTCAGTCTCTTGTATCTGTATGTAGTTTCTTCCCTTTCTCCATAATAGTTCCTCAAGCCAATGCTCAGAAGAGCTCTTCTCAACGCCCAACGACTTGTTAAATCCTCCACCATTGCCAACCGGACCACGACCATTTTTCGGTACAGATCAACTTTTTATTTTTCTTTTCACCTTCATCTGTTTTTTTTTTGCTTGAAAACATTTCGCTTTCTTATCAGGCCACAATATGGTTGGGTTTCAAGATTCTCATCCACCAATATTAGTAACGCTCAGTCATTAGAAATGGACCTTTCTACCGAAGAAAGCAAAAGGCGTCTGTTTAACATGTTAATATTTTCAATTTCCTTTTGGGTACTTTTTCTGGTTCTAGTCATAAGAAATTTAACTACCGTTTTGATGGGTTCTTCCTTTCGATAGATTGTTATAAGAAATTTAACAGAGAGGATTTTTGGAGCTGGATTTGGCTCTGGGAAAATGGGTGGAGGAACATATCTACTCCATGGATGAAAATGGAATTAAAGCTCTAGTTCATGTCCTTGATTTGGTATTCTCTGTTCTTGAAAATGTTAATTGTTGGTTGGCCACTATAACTTACAAGCCAAATTTACATGCATTAAGCTCTTGCTTGTGGTGGATGATATTATGTATTCATGGTGGTTGAGCAATATAATATAATTAAAGAATTCTTGACTTCTAATGCTTTTTCTAAACAATTTAAGTATGAAAGATTCTTAATCTAGGTTACTGTTTACTGTTTTCAGTTGTCTTTCCCTGGTTGATTTAAATTTAGAGCCTATCGTTATGGAATTTTGATTTTTAAGTCTTTTAATGTCATGTAATGATACTAGGTTCCTTTGGTTAAACATGTACTGTTAAGGTTATCTGCATACAAATCCAGGTCCCATATCTGGAAATCTTCTCCTGTTATCAATAATAAGCCTTTACCTGGCCGAGTTAACTCAGTCAGCTGTTGATCATTGCTTTTTACCAATCATGGCCTGTTGCAATTCTATCTGGTCTTATCAGCAACCAGTTTTTGGCTTATAAATTAATTATTAAGCTCGACCCTTCACTCATCAATTTAATCCTTTGCTTGTTGATAACATGCACATGTTCACATAAAGCTTTGCATAAAGTCCAAATGTGTCAATTTGTCTTAGTGTTTTACATGTATCCTCTGTAGGAAAACCCAGACCTCTGGAGATGGCTACCAGGCCAAGAACGACCGCCTGAAGCAGTGAGTGGTAATCCGGTGAGACACGAGCTAAAGCATATACAAAAGTTGCATTCTTGTTTGTCATATGACCCTGTGTTACTTATATGGGGTTTTGGGTGTATACTGTATAGGTCTTCTCCGCAGGACAAGGGAAGGTGTTGAAAAACCTGAACCATTCAGCTCCCGAGACACGAGCAACTCCTGGTCAGCCATGTGTGAGAGGATGGGATGATTTTCAGAAAGGTCACGATGTCCCTATCACCGGCGGTGAAAAGTTTTTATGGCGAAATCTCAATTCCATTTTGGAATAAAAATATTTTTTACTTTGTATTAATATCTTGAACAATAAAATAGACTTTTGAGGTCAAATGGATACTAACATGAGCTTGAAATTTTTTGAAGTCAGACCATAATCCATCTTCACCTATTAACAACTCTATAACTATATCAATAAATCTAATCAAGATTATTTTACGTATCATTTTCAAAATTATAGAAAAAAATTAAAGTTGCTTGAAATCGAATCTAAACTTTCTACGTACAATATAATATTTTTGCCACCATGTTGGGATATCTAAAATATTAAATAAACTCAAATAAAAGGTCTAATAATGCAAAGCTGTGAAAAATAAAAGGGGTTGCGTGGCAAACGCTGACAATAGCAGTAGTACCCGATACCCGAAACTTCAATCCCCCAATCCGTTTCATTTCACTTGAGAAGAAATAAAAAAGCTTGGACTCCCTCCCCTTTCCTTTATCACAAAAATTTTTAGTTTTTGCTCTGCCTTTATTTCTGAAAAAGGAAGAGGAATAATAAGATGGTGGATGTTTGGATGAGGTGAGAAGATTAAGGAATTAATTACAAATAAATATATAAAAATTATATGGGAAGGGATTCAGAGTCGGACTCGAATGGATGGAGTCGAGCTCGAGGTTTGGTAGTGAAGACGCTGGTGTTAATTGGAGGCGCCCTTTTGCTCAAGAGGTTTACCAAATCCACCACTCGTTGGGACCACGCTAGAATCGTTGCTCGTTCTCTTAGCGGCGAAAAGGTACTTCAATTCTTTCTTCTTCTTTTTTTTAATTTTAATTTGATTGCATTTCATCTCAATTCCTGTTTTTTTATGGTAGTTCTCGCGGGAGCAAGCCTCTAGAAATCCAGATAGTTACTTCAACATCAGGTACTATTCTTCTTCTTCTTTTTTAAATTTACCGTATACAGGAAAAAAAAATAGAATATAATTTTAAGTTTTTAACCCTTTTACTTTTCTAAATTGTAGGGAAGTTAATTATAGTTTACTTGTTTGTTTGATTATTAGTTTAGCTTATGATTTATGTTATTTCCAGCAATGGGTATTTGCCAATTGCTAGTTTTTCTTTTTAAATACTGCTAAAATTAAGAAATTTTATCATTGTAGAGCACTTACTTGCCCAGCAACGGAGATGGTGGATGGTTCAAATGTTTTATATTTCGAACAGGTTTGCCAAGGCACTTCCAGTTGAATCTTTCTGCTTTTGAATTTTCAGAATATCCATGTAATAGTTTTCACTTTTTATGGGTTAGGCATTTTGGAGGACTCCCCAGAAACCTTTTCGGCAGGTAAATTTATGTTGCACAAAGGATAAAGGATACACTGAACACACAATCTATGCTAATGGAAGTTTTAATGAAAATTCGGGCTTTTATTCTTCACATGTTTCCTTTGATCTCTCTACGCTTTTCAGCGGAATGCCTTTACATCGTACTATTCTGACTGTAATTTTGGTTGCAGAGGTTTTTCATGGTGAAGCCTTGTCCAAAGGATTTGAAATGTGATGTTGAGGTTTGTATCTGCTCTGCTTTACAATAAGATTGTTGAGTAATCTCGATTATGATCGCTGTATTCACGATAACAATCTGCTTTATAATTATGTACATGTTTATTTGATCACCTATTACCTTCATACAATGCCTTTGGAGCTAGTTGGCCTTTTGATTTCTACTTTTATCTAATGGGCACAGGTAAGTTCTTACGCAATTAGAGATGCAGATGAATACAAGAATTTCTGCGATCGTCCAAGGGATCAACGCCCACTACCTGAAGAAGTTATTGATGTAAGTGTTTTCACATTATTCTCTTTTGTGCATGGCATGTATATGATTTCTCTGATTTTTCATTTGCAGTTTGAAGATTTCTCCGCTTCCGATGTGCATGTTGCTTGTGTTGGCTGTTCCTATCTTCTTATAGCTTATTATGCTTTGGTTTTAAAAAAAAATGTTAATCAACTTTCTTTTCTTTTGATAGCCATTAAGTGGTTAATGATCATTTGTAATTTGAGAATAAGAATTTTCCTGTTTAAATTTAAGTTGAATCCCTAGATTTGGCCATTTTGATAACTATAATTTCTTGTTCTGTTAATAACATCATGTGATATGAACAGGATATTGCTGAACATCTGACAACTATATATCTCAAACGCTGTGAGAGGGGGAAACGCTGTTTATACGAAGGTTCAACTCCACCAGGTGGATTCCCAAATTCATGGGTACGTTACTCACCATTAAATCCTGTTCTCATTTTGTCGACTTATTTTGTTGCCAACCTTGCAAGTTTGAGAACATGATTTATCTTGTATTGCTGCAGTGGATGATGATTTATGAAGTAGTCAGTACAGAGTTTTCTATTGCAACGAATGATGTTTCACGTTTTTCTTTTTTTTCTTTTTGTGCGTTCTTTCCAGAATGGAGCAGCATTCTGCACTTCAGAACTTACAATTTTGAAGAACAATGAGATACATACCTGGGATAGGGGTTATGATGACGATGGAAATCAGGTCGTTCTTCACGGTCTTCTACAACTTGTAGTATTACAATTCTCCTTATTTTGCTAAACAATTGGTTGGAACCCTTCATTGAATGTGCTTTATATGTAATATTTGTTTGTTAACAGGTTTGGGGAGTGAAGGAAGGTCCTTATGAATTCAAGCCTGCACCTGCCTCTAGTTTCAATGGTATGTTTTCACCACTAAATTTTGCCCCTTCACAGCCAATGGAGAAAAGGATAGAGGGATCGTTTGTCTTGCAAGAATGATTCATGGTTATATATAAATATATATGGTCATAGTCTGTAAAATTTTAACTCCTTTCCATAATCTTGAGTGAAGACCCTTGGCTTTTCTCTTGGCTATATATTTTTTTTGGGTGCAATTTTCTGGGTTTTTTTTGTCATTAATTTACAGATACAAGATAGATTATGCAGTACATGTGACACTGAAATCTCTGGTACAGGGTTAAACCCAGGGTATAAATGAGCTTAACCAAACTCAAGTTTTAAGTAGTCCAAGCTCAATTCAAAGTTTGAATCTAGAAGTTTAGTTCTAGATCAACTTTAAGTTTTGAAGTCTAAGCTTGATTCAAGATAACAATCCATAATCAACAACATATGATTTATAGGTTTCCTATCTCAAAACTAGTCAAAATTATGATTTTATAAACCAAAGATTATCAGTTTTTTTTTAATTATTAAAGGGATTAAACTGTAAGGATCTTCACTTTTTAGTAATACTGACATATTTTACAATCCATAATCAACGTTATAGACACATTGCATCCTACCCCAAAATATATGTTTTGAAAAACTCTTATTTAAAAATAATTGTCCCCCACAGATACGATGAATTATGGTAAAAAAATAGTGAAAAGATATTTGGTATATTATTGGTAGGGTTTTTAAACTTCATAGATAATGTTAGAGAGTTGACAAGCGTCTTATAAAAATATAGTAAAATATTTATTTTTAAATATTTTTTTAAAAAATAATACATGTTTTGATCAGAAAAATTGAAACATATATCAAAATTTTAAGGAATGAAAAAAATACTGTCAATATACTAAATATTCACTCATATATATTATATAAAACTTTTATTTATAAAAATCAAATGAACATAAAATATTTAAACCCGAGAAGCTAATAAACATAACATCCCTGCTCATAAAAATATAAGTTAATGGTTTAAATCTGTAAGTCTAAAATTAAAAACCCGAACTATTTTTGCTGTAGTCAATGAACCCAATTTTGCTCTAATCCAGAGCCCATTAAGTTCAACAAAACGGAGCCCAATTTATGTTCCAATTCTGGGTCCCCCAAATTTTCCATTTTTACACAATTTCATTCACTGTGTTCAAAAATCCTAAGAACCATCCTATTTTTTCCATTATAAAAAAAACCCAGTGAACATGGCACTTTAAAATAGGTCACATCAACTTAATCAATATAATTAGTAAAAAAAAATTTAAACTAAAAATACATATTTTAAAGTTGTTGATGGAGATTATCACTAGTGTTCCATGAGGCCTGGAGAAGGATGATGGTTCGGGGACCCAGAGTAGGGGATGATATCTACCTTCATTCGTATCTACAAGTTGTGAATGGCTAAACCTGTAAAAAAAATATGTATAATATAAGGACCATTTATAGAATTTCACCATTTTTCATTTTTCTTTGGTGGATAACATTTAGTGGAAGACTTTGTGTTAAAGCAGAATGGATTATAATCACTAAATGTCTGTTGACAAACTTTAGAAACGCGTTAGCGTCTATTGACTAGACCCAATAATTTTGATCCACAACAGGTTTTAACTCTATTTCCATGTTTCTAGAAGTAATTGACTTTCCACCCAGATCTCAATTTCACAATTTTATAATAAATAAATAATGGGTTTTCTCAAATTTCTTTTTTGATATTTATTTAAAAGGAATTTGGCCTTTTATGGAAATAAAATTAGAATTTGGTGGTATGACCCATTGGGTTTTTTGATGTAGAAATGCAGAGATATACAGTTTTGGATTTTGCAATATGTAGGAGAATGAAGGTAACGCAGCGTCTTGCAAATGTATACCAAAGTCAACTATTAATTTCGAATTACCCAAAAAGGAAGAGGGAATATGTGGCGACAGCCGCATAGTTTGACACCTATTCTATAATTCTCCATAATTCAGCTGTAAACAACTGTTTATATAGCACTTTTTCAATATATATATATATATAATACTTAAAACTAATCGTTATCTCTTTTAACTTTTAAATAAGATAATAAATATAATTTAGTGCACTCAAATTAAAGATGTTTATAGGACAGGCTGCTTAAAAAATAAGAGGGTTCAGATAAAAATATAAGACTGAAAAATAAGCTTAGAAAAAAAAAAGATCCGCTTAAAAAATGAGTTAGACATCAAGTAAGCTTTTTGGCCTGAGCCTAGTTCGGCTTAGCCTGAATTTTCAATAAAAAAATTATTGGTATTTTTGTTGTTGTTGTTTTCTCACTTTTTGCCATTGTTTTACTACCATTTCATTATTATGTTCCTATTATTTTGTTGTTAATGTTGGGATATTGTACAACACTTGTTTTATTGGTAATCTTGCTACTATTTTAGAGACATATACTTGTTAAGTTACACTTATTTTAATATTATTTAAATATATAGATTTTTTTAAAATTTATTTTTAATTTGTTAGAAAACATTTATTTTAATAATTTTAGTGTATTTAATGTATTATATTTTAAAAAAAAATTATACAAAAAATAAAATTTTAAAAAATTAAAAAGGGAGTCATGCCGGAGTTTTAGTGTTTTATATTAGTCGGGTTTGGTCAAAAATTTGGACCCATTTTTTAGTTGAGCCTAAATTTTTGTTAGGGCCTGACCTTGGACAACTCTAGCTCGAACCCACAACCCCTTCCTACATTGACAACAATATCGATACCAACCGAGCTAAGACTCAATCCCCATTTAGTATAATTTTTTAATTCATTTGAGCCTTGAATTAAATTTACTTTTTTACTAAAAAAATATAGAACAATTTTAAGAATATTTGGTTTAAACATCAATGTACTTTTTACAAAGAGATCAATCACGCGTGTTTTGTTTTTATAATTAATAGGAAAACGTTACAAGTTTTCAAATGAAATGAACTATTTTTAGTCATTTTCAAGGGGCTTTTTTGTCTTGACATTGTATACGAATTATTTTGTTTTTATTTGTATCATTGGTTAAAAAAAAAAGCAATTTGAGGTTATAAATATTGATTATATATATTAGGTTAATAATCATGCAATGTTTCAAAAAGTCTTCTTGAAGGACTTAATGATTAATTTTTAAAATAAAAAATACTAGTTGCTTTAAAGTTCTCAAAAAAAAAAAGAAAAAAAAAGATGTAACTATATTAATATTATATTGGATATAAATATTATTATTTTATTATTAGTTTTGTCTTTTAGTTAGTATAGCATTTATAATATGTTATTTTATTTAATATATAGTTAATTGTTTGTGTCAAGATATTCATATATTTATATTATGTTATTTTTTATTTCATTTCATGTTTATTTATTTTCTCCTATCTCATTTCAGCATATATTTTTGTATTAGCTTGTTAATTTAATTTAATTTAATTTTATAAATTCATTCACTTAAATTATTAAAATTCTTAAAAACATTCAAATGGTTTTTTAATAATAATTCAACTTAAAACAGGGTCAAATTTAAGGGCTAGTAGGACCGCGGCCCCTCTAAAATAAAAAAAATTTATTTTGACCTTTTAAAATTTTAAATTAGTAAATATAAAACTACACTTTTACCCATTAAAAATGATAAAATTTTAATTTATTCCTTCAAAAATTATATTTTTACTATCATAAAAATTATAATTTAATTTCGTCCCCTGAAATAATTTTTTAACTTTGCCCCTAGTACTTAACAAAAATTTATTTAAAATAATATTATATTTATAGCGCATCACAATCCGAGTGAAAAGTTATATAATAAATATGAGTCAATGGTAAAATTAATTATTTACCATGCACGATATTCTAGGTTCAAATCTCATTATGATTAAATTTTATTGATATATTATATAAAAAGATAAAAATAACATATAAAAATATAGTTTAATTTGTATATGAGAGGGTATTTTAATAATTTTATAATTGAGCTAGTACTCTATTAACTCGAGCCGCCAACTTAATAAAACATTTAACTTAAAATAAGTATAGACATTTAAAGTAATTGATGTCTAAATAAACTTATGAGTAAACTTTGCATATCTAACTAATTAGGGAAAAAATTGAAATATAAAACTACTTGATTATTATTTTTATATTAATTTTAAATATATTTTAAAACTCAAATCCACTTATTCACTCTTTTTATAGTATGATATTTGACTTTATCATGATTTTTCTTAAACAATGTATTTAAATATTTAGGTTTACATATTCGCTTATGAATCTATTTGAGAATTGTACCTAATTAAAACAATTACCCTAAATTAAATTTATATAATTAACACAAATTTAATGAATAATTATTATTTAACCTAATTAAATTAAAACTTTATTATTAAATAAATAAAAAGCAAGGCCCCAGCATTACCGGGGTGATCAATGCTTGTTTTTCTTTAAAAATTCTTAACATACAATTAAATTTTACATTAAAAACAAAAATACTTTAAGGTTTCCAATATTTAAATAGAAATTTTTTTATTTAAGTTTTTTATAATTTATAAAATATTAAATAAATAATGATAAATTTTTATTTTAATTCTAAAAATAATAAAAAATTGATTTAATTTTTTAAAAATTATAAATATATAAATTATTAAAATCATAAATTATATTTTTAGTATTATAAAAATATATAATTTAATTACGACAAAAAAATTTCCTTACTCTGTCACTATATTTAATTACCCTAAAAAAACTCATTACCAAAAATCTGAGTATAATTTATTTAATTCTAAGTTTGGCTGACTCATTGAAAATGATTCAGTCAAAATGTGAAAAATATTTTAATTAGCTAATGGCTAATAGTAATTATAATGGGTCAAAGTTTCTTGGCAGGATTCGGCTAGAAAGCGTGTCGGCCCATATAAAAGCCCGCCGTATTAATAGCAGTCATGGCCACATTGGGTGGACCACCCTATTTAATTTGGTTTTCATAATTATATTTTTGACCATTTCTATTATTTCTCTTTGTATCATTATACTATAATTTGTACGTGATTGCTTCCTTATCCGTTTATATATATTAGGCAATCATAATATCTAAAATATATTTCACCATATAATGTTTTATGTTTTACAATTTTTTAAAAAATATTTTTCATGTTTTTTTCTAAGAAGAATTATAAATTAAGCACTTTAACTCTTTTACTTCGTAAGCTCAGTTTAACATTATTTCTTAAAAGTGTTTTTAAGAAAAAAAATAGGGAGAAATTAAAATTTTCAACTTTTGAAAAAAGTATTTTTAGGCTAATATTTGGTTTGAGAAAAGTACATTTTTTTCTCTTAAAATGCAGCTTGTTTAGTAATATTTTTATCCCAAAAGTGTTTTTTCTCAAAAATATTTTTTAAAAACAATACTAAATTGACCCTTAATCAAATTCTCAAACTGTATCAACTTGACATACAAGCAAGGCGAATCTAGGGGGCTGGCAGTAGCCTTGGTCTCTCCTAAAATGAAAAATTGTTATTTAGGCTTTTTAAATTTTTTTAAAATTTTAAATTAGTAAAAGTAAAATTAAACTTTGGCACTCCTAAAATTATAAAAATTTGATTTAATACTTTAAAAATTATAAAGATATAGAATATTAAAAATTAAAATTTTATTCGTACCCTAAAAAATTTTTTTGACTGCGACCTTAGGTACAAGTATCATATAATTAATTTTTTATCTCTTATATGGATATAAAGAAATACAAAAAAGTAAGATTTAAGGGTTACTTGATCTACTTTCAAATTTGTAAATACTGTTATTCGAATTTAACACTCATCGGTATCACATCTTAATTAAAAAATATTGTATTGCATGAACTAACAAACCTAAAATATGGATTCTAACCCACAGGAATTTAACCCCACAGATTTCTTGCATGCTAAGAAACTAAAGCTAATGCACTCTTTCGAACATAGTATCTTGAGGATATTATTCTTAATTTCCAACTATTTCCACTTTATTATTCTTTTCCAAGTTCTAAGAATATATATTATTTCCTTCAAAGAGAGCTAGTAATAAGGTGCAGGAACACTTCTATAATTGGAAACACCTGAAAATTTCATCAAAACCAACTGAAATTGATAGCTGAAAACTTGAAAAAAGAGACCAAGAGTTGATTATTAAGGGGTTTTAAACAAAAAAAGCGTTAACGAAAATAAATGAAAGCAAAAGAGAAATCCAAAAAAGATAATTGTGGACAGTTTAATTTGTTTCCCAAATTATAAAGTAAACCTGAAACCGACTAAACTATTCTCTTGAATAGTAATAATCGTAACATTGTCTCTTATTCTTCGGAGGATCCGAACTCGGTGATGAACCACCAATATTCTTCAGCAAAAACCCACCCAAGTCCTCTTGTTGTAGCTTAGATGTTAATGTTGTGGAAGATGAAGATGAAGATAGAGTTGTGGGATACTGTGAAGTAAAAGCTGGACGGCTGACAGCTTCTCCACCATTGCTTCCGCCGCTAAGAAGCTGATCATCAGATATATTGGGAAACGTTGGTTGAGAATGTCGTGGTGGAAGAGGCGGCGGCACCCGTTCCACTACATGGCTAATTGTGAGATAACCTGATCCCGAACTTCGTTGAACTCTTTCAGGGAAGTTAAGCTTTGCTTTGCTTCCTTTAAACCTAAGAGCAGCTTCATCATAAGCTATGGCAGCGGCTTCAGCTGTGGCAAAGGTTCCAAGCCAAACGCGAGCAGCCTTATTTGGGTCTCTTATCTCAGCCGCCCATTTGCCCCATGGCCTTTGCCTAACTCCTCTATAATGTATTCTCCTCACGTTCCCTTAAACAAAATCTTATTATTATTTTAATTAAGGATTAAACTAACAAATTAATCAGACGATAATTATTTTACATGTGCTTTTTCCTTTTCTTTTTTTGTTTGTTTGCGTTTTGTAAAATGTTAAAAAGAATCAAAGAATAACTGCACATTCACACATTTTACATATAAACAAAAAAAGAAAAAGAAAAAAGAAAGACGATATATGCTAAGTTATGACATGAATAACGACTGTAATATGAAATCTTCCACCAACCATAGCCGCAAAGGAAGAAAGGAAGAGCACAAAAAAAAGACATTTGAAACAGTTGAAGGAATTTATAACTTGATACATAAATTTTGATCTTTATTAAATTTGATTTTTATTGAAATATATACACAAAAAAAAATTGATTGCGATTTAACTATACATATTTAAAAAATTAAATACATCATTTTCTTTTTATATTAAACAAGCATAATCATTAGTTTATACAATATGTAAAGTTAAAATGATATTATATCTATGACTATTCTAATAAATTGTTAAATTCGAATCAATTTTTTATATATAAAATTACCCAAATTTGTAGTTCATGCATTACACATTTTTTCAAAGTTTATGTATCCCGGTATAGAAACATAAAGACAACAAACTTTAACTGCAGAAATTTAGCTTTAATTGTTATGGGAGCAAATTAACTTTCATATTTTCTTAAAAACACAAACAAAAAAAGCAAGAAATATATAAATATAGGCTTAGATAACCTGCAATCATTTGAAATCTTTCTCAATCATTAGTGTTTGTTTTCTTTCATTTTGCAGAAAAATATAAGCAATTAGGGTTTATGATGGTTACTTAATAGTAAATCAAATTAACGAAATAATAAGAAAGAGATCCAAATGGTAAAAAGCAAAATAACCCAAAAATAAATTTATATAAAGATATGTACCTTGAGGTTGATGTTGAGATTGGTATTGGTATTGATTATGGTGATGAAGTTGAACAAGTAGTGGATTATTATTATCATTATCGTTTCCAATAACTTGAGTTAGGGCTTGAATCATGGCGTTGGTGTCTTGTTGAGACCTAGCCGTGTAGAACTGAGGGGGTGCTTCCTCTTTCTCTTCCGATTCATGATCGGACGGCGGCAATGGCCTCTTCCCTTGTCTTAGATCCACCTTATGAATCTTTCACGATTCTCCCTCTGCTTTACCTGTTAATTTCTCTCTCTCTCTCTCTCTATATATATATATCATGCAAAATCGAAACAGCAGAAAAGCAATGATTATATATATGTAGTTTTTCTCGGCATAACTCAAAGCAATAAACATGGAAATGATTTGAAAAAATTGATTAAATCGATAAGAAAATAAAGGGGAAAGAAGGAACAAATATTTACAGACAAAAGATTAACACTAGGAGATGCCAAGAGCGGAGAAAGGTTCTGCTTAAGACTGAGTGTGAACAAAGGGATGAAGATAGCTGAAAATGCTGAAAAGCCTATCTACACACATATAATATATATATTTTCTCTCTCAAGAAAAATATAATCAAAATACATTTAGAAGGAATATGAAGAAATGGATGTTTAGATTTAAATATATCTTTGTCAAAGTTTTTTTTTTTTTTTGAAAAAATATATTTTTAATTAATTTATGTCTACCATATGTCATATTAAGAGATTATTATGTGTCACTATCAGATTGGTCATTAGTGTCACGGAAGCACAAACTAAAAATATTAGTATAGAGGTTAAGGTAGTCATTACCGTATCAATGGACGCACTGTTTTTCTATTGAAACTGGTATGTATCGATACTAGTCTGTTTCAATGTACCGTTTTAGATTTACCGATGTTTTTGAAAAATATTTAAATATATCATATGAAGTAAATTAAATAATTTCAAATATAAAAATTTTAATTGATTATATAAAATAAATTTCACAAATAAAATTTTATCATTTAAAAAATTTTAAAAAAAACAAGGAAAAACAACATCCCCTCGTTAAACTTAAAAAATTATCCACAACATTATTTAAAAAATTTACAATAAAATCCTCTCATATTAAATATATAAAATAAAAGTTTAATTAAAACATACACATAAAGTTATGTTGGTGAAGCTTTTAGGATTTTTGTGTTTTTTTCCCTTTAATTTATTTATTTATTAATTTTCATACTTAAATTTTAAATATGTTCCTTTACATTGGTTAATACAAAATTTTTGAAGTTGGTAAAAAAATAATAAATTTATCTATTTTTAATATTATTTATGCATTAACCTGTGCAATCAGAATTGGCCGAAACGAGCCGATGCAATCGGTACAGATTGAGATTTACGTTGATGCAAAAAATAAAATCGATAGTTCCGATTTATTATCGAATGGTGCCCACCGACTAGTGCAACTGAAACCTGTACGGAACCAACTATATTGGCGGAGGTACTAATTTTGATAATGAAATACAAATTCGAGCACCAAATAAATAAAAGTAATTCAGACACCAACTAAATATTTTTGAACAAATTTAGTGACAAATTACATATTAACCTCGCTTATAATAGCATTTGTTGTTTTAATTTTTAAGTTAAAAAAGTATATTATATTAGATATTTTATTGAAATAAAATCTTTAAAAGATTTTGATAAAAGAAACTGTTATATATAGTAGGAACCACATCTTATTAGTTTTTTCTTTCTTCCACATCTAATTATATATAAAACATATTTTGAAAGCTATATTTTGGAAAATTATAAAATATATATTTAAAAAAAATAAAAGAATTTAATATCTTGAATTTTAAAAATTATTTCAAGGAATTAACTTTAATTCTTTTCTATCAGTTTCACAACTCAACAGTCAAAATGTTTCTTAAATTGTAGATAGATATATAGTATAGAAAGTCAAGTGAAAATTAATATAGAATATAGAAATTCATTGCTTTACTTAAGCCTACATTTTATTTCTGTACTTCTGAGGTGATGAATTTGTACTAAAATCTAAAACTCCAATATTTGATTAAAAAAATTTAAAAATATTTTAATCGAGTTTTTCAGATTTTTTTGAATAAATAATTCGATTTTTCGAGTTTCGAGTCGAGTTGAATTTTACAATTCAAATGACAAGTTCATTTAAATACTCATTGGGTCCCTGGTAGTTTCAAAATGTGCAAACTGGTCCATCTAAAAATCACAATAAATTCAAAATAGTCTTAAAAAATTCAATATATTTATTTTTTTAAATATAAATCTATATTCAAAAAATTAAAGATTATACAAAAAATATTAAAAATCTTCTAAAATTTATAAAATATTCAAATGTGTTTTTTTTTAATTCAAAATAAAAATTTTGAGGCCTTAACAATTATCAAATTAAATTTATCATATTAATTATTATCTTTTTTTTTCTTATTTTGTTTTAAAAGAGATTTTAAATATATATGATATTTATGTTCTTCAACTTTTTATTCATATTATCCACAAAATTTTAACATAACTAATTAACTTTTTTTTTAAGTACTTAAACAAATTTATTTGACTTGACTTGACTTAACTTGAATAACTAAAAATTTTTAAGAAAATTTGAAACTAATTTTTTTGTGCTTAAATTTAGGAGATAATTCTTTTTAGGGTCGGAGTTGTTTTATAACGGAGTTAGTGTTAGGGTTTCAAATTTTTAAATTTTTTTGGGTTGGAATCGAAGGAAATCTCTAACACGACAGAGGTCATTAATGTCCAATCAATTCAAATTAATCAAAATAATTTCAGTTGATTTTAATAAATATTAAGTTATCATTTTCGTCTGATATCTATGCTAATATGATCGGTGATTATACAAAAAGAGAAATTTTGAAACAATTAAAAGTCATCACTTGTCATTATTATTTATATTTACTTAAATTACATTAATTAATAGATAAATTGAGAAATTAAATTTATTTATATAAAATCTTTATATGAAAAATTTAAAATTTTATAATAATTATTTTATCTTTAATTAATTTAAATTAATATTATATAAATAACAAATATAAAAATTTATTTCTTGTATATCACTTCCTAACTTTATTAAGGATTTTTTTTAGTCAACGCACCATTTTTTTTACTTTAAAAATATTTTTTTTGTTTTTGTAAAGACAAAGAAAAAAATAATTTCTCCTGTTTACTCCGTCGACGAAGAATCAAATTATCACTATATTTATTCATTTTTCTACTTTTTCTTCCAAGTGCTTTTTTTCTACTAATTGGAGCTCTCCCTCTACCACACCATGGGGATGGTCTACAGAGTTCATAACTACTCCTCTTACTACAAGATGCTTACCTAGCTAACATTTAGATCCGGCTCTATCCAAATTTTTCTGGTTCACCCCAACATTTCCCACCTGTCTAACTGTTGCTGAACAGTTTTTAGACATCAAACGGTCCACGTTCAAATCTACCTATTTTGCTAAATAATTTCTCATATGATATATATATATGTGTGAAAAAAACACCTATTCCCCTCTATTTATTTATTTATTTATTTATTTTTCACTTGTTTTTTTTTCCTTTTTTTTTCCATTTTATTTTTCTTCTTTCATGTTTTTTCTTTCCTTCTTCCCTACAACCATAGTCAACTCATGTCCCTCCATCACCAACAAACCTACAAAACTTGAAAAGCATCACAATTAGAGAACCAAGTGTTGTAGGCCAATTTTGGCCCAAATACAACCCAATTACCCAAACTCCTTAAAACTCAATACAAAACAGCCCAATATCTAACCCAAACCCGAATGGCCCACTACAACCCATTCCAACCTAATACCCACTCCAATTTCATCAGCCCAATACCTAAACATTAACCCATCAGACCCACTATCAAAACTCAAACTAACCTAAACAATTAAAACCCAACACCAGCCCAAAACAGTGAAGCCCGGTAGGCCCAAGATTCTAAAATATTTTCTGGCGCCGTTGCCCCATGTGCGCGACCACTTAGCCCCCACGCGAGCTGTCAGACCACTTCCTCCTCTACCCGAGACCCGGCACTGCCCATACCATCTGACACTCCCACCACCAGCACCGGCCATGCCCTGCAAAAACAACAGACATACAAAGCAGAAGCAAGAATAGCAAAAAAATAATAACAAAGTATGTAACAAAATAGGCTATAAAAGCCGAATAGAAAACTGAAATGGGTCTTCCTTTTTCTTCCTTGATTCTTCGTAAACATCGAAAGAAATTTATAGACTTCAATAAACAGACAATAGTGGTTGTTCAAACAAACGAGGAGTAAACGAAAAGGTTGCATTTTTTTCTCTTTATTTCTTTCGATTTTTGCATACATATATATATATATACACATTTCTTTATTTTTTTATTTAGTATAAACATAAAATATAGTACAAAAAAAGAATACAAAAAAATAAAAAAAAGTAGAATCGGCGAAGGTCCGGTGACGGACCGGTGACCGGCCCCCTAGCCGGAGCTCCCTCTCCCTCTCCCCTTCTCTCTTCTTCCTCTCCTTTTTTTTTTCTTTCCCCCTCACCAAATGATTTTTTTTTTGTTATTTTAGGCCTTATATAGCCCTCCAAAACGACGTCGTTTTGGGGGCTACACTTAAGCCCCAAAACGACGTCGTTTTGGCCATGCCCGACCCATCCGACCCGACCCGAGGATCCGCGTGTTTTCATTTGAATGGGATATTTATGCGCGCAGTCCTTCCGCTTTTCTGATGCTTCGCAATTAAGTTTTTTATGGTTTTCAATTCGGCCCCATGATTTTTTGAAGTTATCAAATTAGTCCTGTCAATGCGTTGCGTTTAGAGGGAGTGGAAATATTGCTGTTTCGGTCCCCCCAACGTTCACACGCGTACAATTAAGTCCCTTTTCTTTGTTTTCATTTCAAATTGGCCCCACAACTTTGTTTTTAATTTAATTTTAGTCCTTTTTTTCGTTTATTTTTATATCTTTATTAAATATCCTTGTTATTTTTATATTATTAGCATTATTAGTATTACTATTATTATTATGTATTAGTATATATTTTTATTATGTACGTGTATACATATATATATTTTCATATTTAATATTTTTATTTCACTTTATTTTAATATTTTATTAATATTATTTTGTTTCTTTTATATTCCAATGTTATCATTATTATTATTATTATTATTATTATTATTAGTTTATGCTTTGTTATATATTTATATATTTATAATACGTATATATACTTGATATATTTGTATATACCTAGGTAATATTATTACTAGTTTTTTTTAAATACGTATATATTACCTAAATATTTTAGTATTATGTATATTCTTCATGTATTATATATATGTGTTCTTAATACTATACTTTATTTGTATCATGATTTTTTATGTTCTCTTATTATATTTTAATATTATATTATATATTTATATATACATATATCTTTTATATATATTATCATGTATATATTTTAATATTATCAGTTATATATCTTTATACTATAGGATTTCTAATATTATTATTTATATATATATATGTGTGTGTATAAGTATGTGTATAGTGTACAAAATAGTTTTCTTATTATTATTATCACTTCTAAGGTACGCATGTATTGTATATGTTCTATATATGTTATATATATTTTTAATATTACTAGTTATATATAGTTCTTATACATTTCCAAGTACATATTTCTATACCATTTTATGTATATATATTTTAAATACTATATTGTATATTTTTTTTTTCTTAGTACCACATTACGTATATATCACGTATATATTTATTTTTACCCGTATTGTATTTGTTATTAATTTTAATACATTTATTTTATCATACGTATATATATATACCTTCCTTATTTGTATCATTTGTGTATGTCGTATTATTGATTCTGTATTTATTATTTTCCCTATTGCTACTTATTATATTATTATTTGGTGTACATACATCTTTTACTATTATTAGTATAAATGTATTTTCCTTGTCCATAGTATTCCTAATATTATTGTATATGTTCAATTATACTATGTGTACTTGTATCTAGTACGTATATATTTAGTAATATTGCACATATATGTCTATTAGACATTATATTTCCATACATCATGTATATATGTCATATATTATATTTTTGCATATTTATATGTTACCTTATATTATTATTACTAAATGTACTTTATATTTGTTCATGTTTGGTTTAATTTCTCTTTTAAATATTATTATTACTGTTTTGCTACTGCTCTAGTATTATGTTAACATTTTTCATTGATAATGACATTGTTTGCATCTTTGATTTATTTTAAATTCTTATTTCATGAATATCTTTTATGTTTTAATTACTAATCGAGGCAATATATCGATTTAACATTAAGTCGTAAATTTCATCGCTATGTTGGATGGAATTTGTCGGCTCGTGTTAAAATGGTATATCCTTCTCAAAAATCAAAAATTGAAAGTTCTCGTCTTTTAAATCGGATCACGATTGGAATTTAAATTGAACTAGCCTTCTTGAAAATTAAGACAACACACGTTTAAAAGATACCAATTTTGGGCGTCGCGAGGGTGCTAATACCTTCCTCGCGCGTAACTGACTCCCGAGCCCTACTTTGTCTCTGATTTTAACGTAGACCTAAACTCGACCTTCTTTTGTTTTAAAAATAAATTTATTAGGTGTCCGATCACACCTATAAAAAGGGTCGGTGGCGACTCCCCTCTTTATTTCCGTTTTTCAGTTTATGTTTCAAAAAAATCAAACTTCAATTTTCAAGTTTTTAATAAATTGCCACAATTAGCGACCAAGCTAAAATTTTTACGTCGCTACACCAAGAAAGGTGGGTAAAGAAAGAAGAAAAATAGGAAAGAAAGGCCCATCAAGTTTTGGCTAATGAGTGATTGGAGAGGTTCGAAATATTCATTGGAGAGTCCTAACGGCAATGATCCAATGATGAATTTGACATATCAGAGTTGTAATATCGAAAGGTTTAGGCTTCAATTTCGTGGAGCTTTTTGGTAATCTAACCATTAAAAATAATAAGGGGAAGCAGAGGGAGAAAAACATTCTTGTGCTCTTTTCAAGCTGACTAGAGAAAGTTGATCGGCAATGGAGGGACATGCGACGACTAGGGGTATGGGGAAGAAGTTGAAGAGAGAAGAAAACAAAAACAACAAAAACATAAATAAATAAAGGAAGAAAGAAAAAAAATAAAAGGGAAAAAGATATTGTTACGTCTTTGTAAAAAAAAAAAATTATAAAATATTTAAAATGTTCCTTAAATTCACAGTATCTCTTTTATAAATATTGTTCGTAATTTCAATTTCTTATAAACATTGTTCCCTAATATTTAAATAAAAAATTGTTTCTAATTTTTATTTTCATTCAATACGATTTAAATATTGTTCCAACTTATTGTATTTTTATACAATTTTTATGATTTTTTTATATTTTTCACATTATATATTTATATTTTCTACATATTTTAGATTTAATTAATTTATATATTTATTTTTTATTTATAAGAGACGGTTTGTCATAATTTTAAAATATCACATCATCATATCTTATTATTATTAGAAGAAAGAGGTTAATTGTATCATAAAATAGAAGTTTAAGTACTATTTTGAAAAAAAAAAGATAAAAACATAAACATGCCTTGATTGAGAAATTTTCTTATTTATTTATGGAAATCAACTTTCTTTTTTTTCTAAACCCTAAGTTAAGTGATTTATTTTAAATTAGAATTTCAATTCTAATATTTTACATAATAACATATAAAATTAAAATTAAATTAATCTAAAAATATAAAAAAAACAATATTGTCTATAAATCATAATATATAAAAATATTTTTATTTAAAACAATAATGAAATGATTGTTAATGTCTTGAAAACAAAATTAAAAAGATAGTTGTGGATGATAAAATTGCTAATTTTTTTGAAACAAATTTAAAAAAAGTTCCTAATAATCCAAAAAAATATCTATTTATTCCATGTTTTTATTTTATTGTAGTATTTTTTATTATCAATAAATATATTTTTAAAAATTAATAAATGGAAATGGATTTATTTTCTATGTATTTGGATCAAGTTTAAATTATGGTATCCACATTATTAATAGGTTTTATCTGAATACCACTCCTAACCCAAACAAGATTAGGCTCAAACTATAAAGCGGATGATGATACATGTGACTATACCACAAAAAAAAAAATTAAAAGTTATTCCATTTTTTTCCAAATATTATAATAAGATAGTATTAAATTTTATTGAATACAAATTTTAAAAAATAGAGTTAATAATAAAATATTTGAAGGACAGAACTACTTTTTATTAAATATTAAAAATTTTTTCCTCTCATTTTTCTTTTATTTGACTATTAAAACACGAAATAAATAAATAAAAGTGAGGGATTGTAAACACCCTTTTAATTTTTTTCTCGATAAAATATATAATTGTATAACAAAAACGTGATACACCCTTAATTTGGATTATCTTTATAAAACGTTGATCTATTTCAAGGCGGAAAGTTTAATAAAACTAACATTATCGGACATGCATGCGCAGCTGGGGAAGACGATGGGTTTTCAGCTGCTTCCGTTCTCTATTTTTCTTTTTTTCTGGGTCTTGTTTGCTTTTGCTAACTGTTGGTTTCCTTTATTTCGTGGGATGTGGTAGTGCATTAACGGGCGGAGCACCCTAAGTGTGTTTGTTTTGACTTCTCCGATAAATGCTTGTAACATATTCAAAAAAAAAGTTATAAAAATATATTTTATAGAATACTAAAAACTAATATGGTTTATCCCGCTTTGCATTGAGTTAGTTATTTGTTTCTATCAAATTATAAACTAAAATTTGAAAAATTAATGTAACACCCTTGACCCGACTTAGGAGTTTCGGGTAAGTTAAAAAGTGTTATATTTGATCACCAAAATGATCGTGTAAAGTCATTCTTTTGTTTGAGCTGGATTGTTTGAAAATTACTATTTTATTTTTAGAAAAAACATTCATTAATCAAACTAACTTTACTTAGCAATTCAATTACAGCATTATTAATGAGAAATTTTGAGAAAAATAGTTAAGTTTTAAAAAACTTATTAAAACTCTTAAGTATTTTGCAAAAACAATGAAAAACAATAATAAGAATAATAAATTTCTAAACCAATTAGCATTTAATTATCAAAGTATTAACTATCATGCTTAAAATTAAAAAGCTAAACAATCCCAACCTAAGATATAGAAGTAAGAAATAATTAATAATTACAACCTAAAAACAATTTAAGAAAACTTTAATGGAAACTTTAAAATAAAAAATAAAAAAAATGAGCTACTAGTCCGAGTGTTCATTCGATGCCATTTCACTTCCTAGTTTTTTGTGCTACCTGAGAGGTAAGAAAAAGGGGGAGTAAGCTTATAACAGCTTAGTGTGAGTCTAATTTTTAAATCACTACATATAATCGTGCAACAATAAAAACATTCAATTTATAGCATCTGAGCAAATTAAGTATAATGAAAGGAACATTCAGTAACCAGCACTGTATGTACAGATTATGTTCATGATACAATGCAATTATGAATTTTAAATTCTCACCCATCCATCCTATTCGCCCTCGAGCATCGCTCGACACACTAAAACACATGTCAATAATTGACCATCCCGGGTTTCCCGGTGACAATGGCCGCTCACTTGTCATCTGTGACAATGACTTTTACTACAATAACTTACCATTCCAGTTTCCCGATTTCGATGACATTGCCACCTAATTCGTGCAGTATTGTCTTTCGTTGTGGACTTAAATTGTCAATTTCTCCTACAGAACTCCTCCATCCTTCATACCTGATTTCATGTAATTGTACACAAAAATTCAGCATGTCATGCTATTTACCAATCAATAATCAATTTCTATGCTTATCAAGCACATTTACCTTTCAATACAGTGTATGAATTTTCATACTAACAATCATTAGCATGTATTTATGCAATTAATTCATATCAATTTCACATATGCAATTCTTTATGCAATAATTTCACATATACAATTTTTTTCATGTGAATTAACATTGGGATATTAACATGTTTAGTTCGGTTAACACATACATAATAGGTTCATATGTAGGGTTCGCACATATAGGGTTCACATAATATATATTAAGAGATCGAATACTAAATCATACAAGGGTTTACATATGGGTTCGCATTTAAAGTTCGCACATATAAGGTTTGCGCATATAGCTTTCGCACATGGGGGTTCACATATAGTTTGCAAATATGTGGGGTTCACATACATATGGCTCGCATATATGGGGATTCACATACATAATGGTTCGCATATATGTGGGGTTCAATTTTGATTGAAAATTGGCTTGGCTATGGAGAAGAAAAGAATATGAACTTTGAGAGTTTTGCTTGAAAAATTCTCCATATAAAAAATCTAAGTTTTAAAAAGATTTTCTATTTATAAAATTATTTTCCCTATTTGAAATAGGTTTTATGATTTCATTTAGGATTAGGATTAATTTAAATTAAAGATTAAATTAAATAAACAATTTTGGGATGGTCTTTTTTGAAAATTCAGTACTTTTATGAGGTGAAAATAAAATATTTTGGCTAAAAGGTGCACGTGTTTTAAACTTGGGACTTATGAGTAAGTTAAGACTTTACTACTGAATCAACAAACTTATTCTTGTTAGTTCCTTAACAAAAATAATTTTTAAGGCATTCAAAATTCTCCTACCTTATGCTTTAAAGAAATAAAAATTTAAATTTAATTCCTATTTCTTCTAAGCCTAATTTTGGGAGTGACAATTAAAATATACTTTAAGCAAGATTTTCAGAACTAAATTGGTTATTGAACTAGTCAGGCCACTATTCTGTATGGTTTAATTGAATAAATCATTAAAAAGAAAAATGTTTTAAAAATTAAAAACCAGTTCAATCTTGCTTTTAGCTTGGTTTAACATGTCCGTACTAGTTTGTAGGTTAATTGATTTGATACCTCTTTCTGAACCAAATTGATACTCTGACTAGTTCAGTGTGGTTCAAGCAACCATGACTCGAAGTCTCTACAGTTCATAAATTTGAAATTTAGTCCTCTTATTTTCATTTTCAAAAATTTAATCCCTCAACTTTTTGGATTTATAAATCTATTTTTAAATTATATATAACCACGAAATATTTTAATTGAAAAGTTAACGATATTAACTATTTGAACTAATTAATTACATTATAAAAATATTAAACTTATTAATAACATTATAAAAATTAATTACTTTAAATCTTACTTTGATATAGGTATAGACATCACGGGTTTGAACCTTACTTTAATATATAGGTATAAATATCACCGGTCAAGTAAAACTTAATGGGTTGAAAATATCAACAAAATATTTATTTAAAAAAATTTATGATGATTATAAAGGAATGGATGTTCAAGTCTTTTTAATATTTTAAAACATGATTTTCGTTTAAAAATAAAGTAAAAAAAAAACCTAAAAACAACATTTTTTTTTAAAAAAGGTGATTTGTACAAATTATGGTCCTCTGTTTGTTTGGGTTTTTTTCCACAAGGGGTTGACTAGGTGTTGACTTGAAAAGCCGAAAATAGAGAATGTGTGGAATTTGCATAATTCTATATTCAGCCCAACTTTAATAGACAACTTAGGCCCACTCCTTCGTCAAAGTCTCCTCTTCATAGTTCAAATACGTTTGGGAGGTGGAAGCAATATAGTCTTTGGTCTAGTATTAGAATTTCTAATGACTTGTATGTTGAATATTTTGTGAATGTCGATTTAATTGCTTTCCCTTTCTACCCTAGTAAAAAAAATTTAAAGAAGGTAAATTATTTTTTAGAGCTTGAACTTGACAATTATTTCTCACACGAGGTATTAATTTTTTGGTCTAAATTAGTTCCTGATATTTCTTTAGAAACCTTAAAGTGCAGACTCGATGTGAGAATAATTTTCAAGTTCAAGTCCGAATATGAGAACAATTGTCCAATTGAATGATTAACTTGGGCAAAAAAGGTTCAAGTTTCAATATGGGAACAATTACCTAACTTAGGCCCCAATATAGAAACAATTATCAAGTTTAATGATTATTTTAGACAAAACAAAAGTTTAAACCCTAATGTTGAAGTTGTTACCAAATTTATGTCCCAAATAATTATTTAGAAGGGATTAAATTAGTAGTGAGATTAATGTCAATTAAAATTTTGAGTAAAATTTTTTTGTTTCACTTGTGATTCAATCCATTTACATGTTGCACTAGACATTCTCAAATTATAATTCTCATTTTAAATTAGTCCCTAAACTTTAGGTGTGTAAATTACATCTCCAAGTTATAAATGTTATATCAATCATGTCCTTCCATTGTTGAAACCATTAATTTAACCATTCAATAACATGTAAAACCTTATGTGATATAATTTGAAATGAAAATTAAAAAATATATAAAATATTAAAATATAACTTTTAAATTTAAAAATTAAAAATAAAGTAAACCCAAAAAACAAAAGTGAATGATAATTTCTAGAAAAGGTTTGAAAACCTTATAATCAAAATTTTTAGAAAAAGAAAATAATTTAAGGCGTCTAAACTAGCAAAAATAAAAAAATTTGAGTAAAGAGTACTCAGCAAATCTAGAAATAATGTAGTGATATAGGCTTTTCAAAATCCAACTCCCTTTCATTTGCGAAATTTCTTTTTATTTTCAGAAAGTAATTTCAATTATTTATGTTTTTGAAAACTGGAAACCATATATGTTAAATTCAAAAATAAAAATATTAAAACAAGTTTGATACCTATTTTTCATAATAGAAATATGAGAAATATTAAAATTAAAGATGTAATATTAAAAAGTGTTTAATTCAAGATCATTTCACTGCTTAAATTTAAATTTAAGATCCATTGTTTTTAATATTTCTAATTATATAAAAGTTTCTAAAGAAAATAACTTATTTTTCTCTAAATTTCAAGTATTTTTATTTTTCAAAAATCCGAAAATAAAAATAATCCCTATTTTAAACTTAAAATTCACTTAAAATTTAAACCCCAAATGAATCTTCAACCTGGATTTCAAGTATAATATCGGTCCACCATGCTCTGCCGATGCTTGGTGTTGCACATCAACGTAGCTATTAATTGTTTCCTAGCTTTGGACAAACACCATAAGCTCTAGTGACTGCTAATAACAACATTACCATCCATACTACCCAATTGCCACCATTCAACCAGGAGAAACTGTAGCTACTAATTTGAGTTTGAACATTGTTCCAAAAACAGCCAATCATTATTAAAAGAAAAAAAATGGTATAGTCACAAACAATACCAAACAATTTCCCATTGGTTTTGCCCCCTCTTTCATTGGTTGCAGTCATTGTAAATCCGTCTCTGTACAACCCATTGTGGACGATGGATATGACAAACAATTTACCGACAGCCCTGTGATTTTTGGTCGACTGATTAATCTTCAATCTACCGTCATAATGCCAATAGATTCTGTTGGCTCTTTCAAGGCAAGTTTAAGCATTGCTATGCCACCGTAGCATTTCCAACTTATAAGAGGCAAACTCGAACAATAATTTTGATATGTACATTCTGTATAAAAATCTAACTGCATGGTTTAATCTCTCTACTTCGCATGTAGGCTAAAAATTGTGATGGTAACTCTGCTAGAAGTTCTTGAACAACAGAAGGCCCGTCTGCAAAGTGAAAATCAATTGTTATATAATCCCAAATACAAAACATTTCCGAAATATCAGAGTGTGTAGATGACTTACTTTGTACATCCCTAAATGGAACAAATTGAACGATATCACGGGAAGCAACACGTCCGGTTGAACTTTCTAGTCTTTCCCCCTTGTCTGCATCCAAAATCTGTAAACGAGACCTGGTTAGCATTCTCCCTCTAATGGATATAATTGGGGTGATATAAAATAACAAGTACCTCCATTTCTTTGAAGTCGGCTCCTCCAACACCAACTATGAGAATAGACAATGGGAGATCCGATGCTTTTACAAGGGCATCTTTGGTTTCTTGGAGATCAGTTATTACCCCATCCTAGAGCAATATTAACAACCATCAGAAGCAGTGGCAAAATTAGCAACCTTTTTCCAGTCAAGAATACAAGATCACATGCCCAAATGTTTATATGAACTTCATCCAGCTGCTAGGAAAAGCCATCCTTTTTTTTTTTTCTATATCTTACCGTGATTATCAACAAAACAAAGTATTTTTTAGCATCATTTGCCAGGGATTGGCTGGCAATCATAGCAGCTCTGTTAATCACATGCCCAAACAGTGTTGGCCCTGCAAGAGACACATTAAAAAGGGCACTGGTGTAGGCCATCATAATTCCTCCAATTCCTTCAACCTGGAGACAACGGTACTTTGTTAATATTGAGGAACAGAGAGCACAACAGATAAGTGTACAAGATACAGAAAATAGATTGATGCTAGCAACAGCTTACCTCACAGTAGTTACTGCTTCCATTCAAGTTGAAACAGTGAGAAACTGGACCATCAATGGGCCGTGCTCCAAATCCCCAAGCTGGAAAGCGCTTGTCTGCATCATAAAACTGCAATACCTCTCCGACCTCATAGATTGCCTGGTTTAAAGATGCGCAACATTTTCTTAGGTACATGAAGAAAGAAAAGAAAAGGGAACTAGTGAAGGGATCCATTTCTTACTTTCTGGTATGCATTCAGCCGTCCTGATGGATCAATGTAATGCAAGGAATCTGGGAGCCGGGGATTTCCGTTTGAAGCTGATAGACCAGAAATAAGAATTAAAAAAAAAGTACGAACGTATTATGGTACTTCTGCTGAACTGGGACATGCAGCCATATCACACTTCAACTAGTTTCAGATTTATAAAAGTAAATCCTAAGGTCTTAAGATGCAGAACTGCAGCAACATTCAAACCTAAGACCTATATACTTACAGCATGTTTTAGGTGATTCACGCTAAAAAAATTGTTAAGCTAGGGGGAAATGGAAACAGAGAGAAGCAAGAAGCGATAATAGCAGAAGTGTCCTTAAAAACTATTTGTTTAATTCACTAAACTATCTTCATCTAAAAAGTTCGCTGTAGTTCAGATTTTATGTTCATATTTAACTTCATTAAAGATGTGGCATGTTCTGTTGTTAAACATAATAGGAAAAGACAGAAAAAGAGACGTGCTTAATAGTTGACATAAAGGATTGCAACTGGCAGAATGTTAATCGGTCAAATATCCATTATAAGAGTAAACAGGAAAGTACCAGTGAAATCAATAGCAACCATAAAGTTAAGTTCAAAACCCGCAGCTAGGTAATCCAGGAAGGTATATTGGACTGTCTCAGAATATTTTTCCACAAAAAGCTTGCTTTTTAAAGCCTACATCATGATTAGCAAATTAGTAAAATAAAGCTGAAAAGAAAGTTCACCATGCAATTACTTTCAGTTGAAATAGTTAAACCTTGTTCTGGTTATCATGCCCAACCGGAGTTGGCAAAAATAAATTTTCTCCTTCCCTTCCAGTATGAAGCTTTTCCAAATCTGCTAATGACTTCTGGACTTTTCTGATAAACCACACCCCCCCCCCCAAAAAAATAAATAAATAAATAAAAAGAAGCTACATCAGCAGGTGTCTAAAAGAAAAGAAACATAAGAAAGTAAGATCTACAATTACCCAATCAGATCGTGTTTGCCATTGCTGTTGAAGTTAAAACACTCTATCACTAATGGACAATCCTGCAAGTTCATTTTGAAAATGACAATTCAGAAAATAAGCAAGAAACAGAAACACAGCTTATAGACAAATGCTTAACATCAATGACGAAACCATCTACACATGTTAAGCAAAAACCAATTCCATGGTTAAAGATCTCTGAATTTTGAGCAAGATCAGGATTACAAACAAGAAGAATAAACAATTTGATGGGAAAAAAAATGGTTGTTTCCAATAAGGCATGTCTGAGCACGATCAAACTTGCACTGCTATGTAAGAAATTAAAGAAATAGTAGATCATTGTTAAAAAGTATAAACAAGAACTTGCTATACCTTGCTTCCCACTTGTTGAATATTTAAAAATACCGGCTTCCATGTTGGGTTGAGATCATTCTTTGAGACTTCAGTTTTACAGACAGGAATAGACATTCCACTCTCAACGACTTTTGATATTACCAAAAAAGGATCCTGCAAGACAAGTCCAAAAGTAAACCAAAAGATAACTAATATTCCTGATCAAATACGAGAGAGAAACTGAAATTAGCAATGCCTACGCTTTTTGAGAAGAGATCCTTAGATTCCAAATTTAAACACTTTAACGTCATCTCTGCTGTAGTCTTTGAGCTAAAACATTCTTCAGCATGCACAGTAAGCTTTCCTTGGTGTTGGGAATGAGTTGATGGGACAGATTCCTCCCTTTGTACAAGATCCAAGATTAATGACCTGTTTGGTTTGCTTACAATCTGTAAGATGTAAAGATTATTTGAAGATTAACTATATTGAAAATTGTAAAGTAAATGAAATTAAGCATAAGCTGCAAAACAGCAAGCGAAGAACATTTTATTTTATTTTAAACCCAAGTGTGTTCAACTAAAGTAAGGCATTCCATTATATTATAACTTCGTATTCAAATACCCTGGTTAACAGGGACAGGCACTAGATAAGGAAAGACAACTAAGAAGATACTTGTCTATACCTCTGACAATGCACAACTTGCTTCACCTAGAGATTGCTGCTCCTCCAGCTTAAGCATCTGTGAAGGAGTGAAAGTTATCAACCAAAAATTTCATGCTTGTATGCTCTATTAGGAGGGTAACATTAGGAGAAATGTTGTAAATTGGGTTCGTTAACAAAGTCAAATCATATTTCCAAATAAAACAAATGTAAATAAGTACGGTAAAAAACTACTTCAGAGAAAACAAATCCCAAACAACTAGAACAAATACAATATATATCCATCAAGTTTAAGGAGGCAGAGTGAAGAGGAAGGACAAGAAAAGGTAGCATTAATCAAATATACCTTTACTTCGACATTATGAAACTGAGTGTCAATATCAAAGACACGAAACCTGAGATAATGGAAAATCAAACAAGTTCAATTACAGTGAAACAAATCAAATAATCATTTTGCTGAACCCAAAAATATGATTTGAAGAATAGAACTTACAGCAATATTTGGACAATCTCAAATTGGTAAGTAATTGTATACTTTGTTATCCATGTAGGATTCAATGAATTCAGAACTACTTCAGTACGAAATACTTCTGTAAATGCTCCATCTCTTTCTTGAATATAAACCACCACCATAGGATCACTCTAAAGCAAACAAAACTTATGAGATATCAGGCTAAGTTTTTTGCAAACAAAATACAATTCTTGTGACCAAAGAATAAAGCATGAGTGTGAAGTACATAAATATTATTAGTTAATACAAAAACTGTAAATGAAAATGTTGTAAGAGGCCAACTAAGCATTCAAACAAAGCTAAGCAGAGACTTACTTTTGATGCATGTTAGATTTACCAATCTGTCCATATCAAGTTGTTACCTAAAGATTCAATCAAGATAATGGCTGTATCCATAGAGTTAGTGTCATGATCCTTGGATTCATCAAGCTCATATTGCTTGGTAATGAAGGAGTTTTTTAAGTATTTAGCAACATGAGTGCCTTGCACATTTTATCCTTGAAACATAGGATGATCCATAACTTTTAGTCAACACTACTACTCTGACAGCTAATCACACAAGACCACACCACACCCTTCTTCGGTGCATGGTGAGCTAGCATCTTTTCATTGGTTGCGTTAAATGCACCATTTAATTCTAACCTATCTATATGGCATCTAAGTCTAGGTTTAGTGACAGACTTTCTCCATACAATGAGACTTCTTGCCTTCAACTCCCCACTTCCCACTCCTCGAACCTTATTTCCTAATTCCATTTATTCAAAGGCATCATTAAGTCAGCGCACATAGAAAACACCCTCCAAAAATTCTAATACCAGCTATCAACTAATACAATATCATCGTGTTGCCCCTTAAGCTTAGAATTAAGAACTTTTTTTCGAAAAATATTTACTGACTTTTTTTTTTTTCACATAATGTTAATTTCAACAACAAGGTCAAATATGGTACAGCAAAATTAAGGCACTGAATTTCTTAACTACATCATTGCTTGTAGAGTTAGCGTCAGTTTTGCAGTTCATTCATATACTTACATACCTTGGAGAACACATCCCGGTCTCGCAAACTCGTAGCAGAAAACGATAACTGCAAAACATTGCGCAGAAAAGTCAATGAACAGTAGACAGTTCGCAAAGAAGATGATGATGAAGAAGAAAAGCTCAAAATTTAGAGAAAATGAATCAGAAACCAGCTTATCTATTCAACACTATCAAAATCAAGAACTCCAAATTTAAATACTACAATACCCAAAATTTCCTACTCGGTAAATCAATTAGCCAATCATCTACTCGGTAACAAAGTAGATTGGACCTTATATTCTAAGCAAAAACTAGGCACTCTATTCATCATCACAGAAGTAACTGACAAAAAAAAAAGAAAGAAAAAAGGACCTCGATCTGAGAGAAGATGCCGTGTATGCCATGAGACTTGAAATACCAATCAGCAGCGTCGTTTTGGTTGCTAGTGGAAGTCGACGGGGCGGTGCCACCTATAGCCGTCATCCCGCCGCCAACGTCCGAGCAGCAATTTCCCATCGCTAACTATACTCACTAGCTCTGTTTTCTCAACTCGATAAATGATGCCTATGCATGAACCGAAAAAAGAAAAAAAAACAATGGAAAAAAAGAAGAAAATAATTCAAAAGTGAAAAAGAGAGAGGGGGGGCTGAACTGGTTTTTTTTTTATAAATTGAAAATTAAAAATTATGGAGACTAAAGTAAAATACTTAGCTTCTTTCAAGTTCTTAGACAATGTCTGGAAATGGGCAAATAGCCCACATTCTTTCTTTTTCCAAAATAAACAGAAAACGCGTTTTAGGTTAGTTATACCTATAGAGCAACTTTATTTTTATATTTTATGTTATATACATAAATTATATAACTATATAATATATTTTTAAATCATTTTATATATTTATGCCAATATATTATTTTTAACTTAAAAGAAAAAAAATTTTGTGATTTCAAATCACTTAAAAAGTTCAACGTGTTTATTAGTCATTATTATGAATTATCGGTAAAATTTATGCTAAATTAATTAAATATGTCAAAAAACTGTTTATTGATTTTTTTTAGAGAGTATGTGAAAACACTTCAGTTGGTGAATTTTTTGATAACATATCAAGGAAAGTACACTTAATTAGACGCGATTTCTATAAAATTTTCAAAAAATCACACATTCTCTAAAAACAATTTATCCTTGAAATTTAAAAAAAAAAATCTGACTCATTTAGCTAATTAAAAAATTCTTTTAACTACTTTAGCCTGAGATTTAAATATAAAATTATTTATTGCGAATAGGAAATACAATTTGATAAATAAGTTGAATATAAAAATACATGCAAAATAGAAGAAAAAATAAATTAAAAGAAGAAAATGATATAAAAGTGTTAAAGAATCAACCTCGTAAGCAATGAATCAATGAGCATAGAAGATATGAGTTTGCTTAAAGAATTGGATTGGAATTTCCTTGATATCAAAGCATTCAAAAGACAACTTCTTTTTAAAAAAAAAAAGGGTTCTTGACAGCTTATAATAAGTACATGGACACGCTGTCTTGTGTTTAGCATCTTTTTTAAATTTAATATCTACACAAAGAATAATTATAAAATGACTTATAGATTATATAAAGTAAGTAAGGTCTCGTCGATTTAAGTTGATCCCTTCAACGTAAGATATGATTGAATATTTAAAATAGGGTTTATATCATAAATGGGCCTCTCAATTTTATCAATTTTTGTCAATGTAATATTCGTGAAAACACCAGATTTTATTTAGAAATTAACCAACATTAAAAAAACCAAATTTATTTTTAAAATATTAAATACTATACATTTATATAAATTATGCATTTCATGTTTAAAGTAAATTATTTATTTTAATTAACAAATTTCAATAGTTAAATATATATTAATATAAATAATATTTTATATCGATATAATAGATATATCTGATCTACTCAAAAATTAAGTATAATTATATTAATAAAATCAATAATTTAATAATTAAAATATTAATTATAAAGTTATATAAGACGATTTTAATTTTACATGATTCCTCTCAAATATTTTATATATAAAATTTAGAAGTCAGCATTGTTTGTTAATGGCATGGCATTCATGGTAATGATGCGGGCTGCAGGGGGGAAAGGTGGCACAACTGCTCGAGAGTGCTGACCCCACCATTTTTCATCAAGTCAATCCCACCAATAAGAGGGGGGAGTAGTAAATAGTCTATATATAGTTGGAGTTTTGAATTTTTAATTTGTTTTATTTTATATTGTTTTTTTATGCAAATGTTTTAACGGTTAAAGCAATTAAAATGTGTATTATAATTCAGATTTTTCATCTCATAAGTATTTAATTGTATAAAAAAACTTCATGAATATTTTAATATTTCCAACTTTAACGTGTAAAAACATAATTTGATAATAAAAATGTTTTACTCTATCGAGATAACTAATCATTATATATTTTAATTTTTTCATTAATATTATATAATTTATTATTAAAGTATTATCTGCATAAAATGTAATTTAAAATTATAAATTATTAACACTCAAATCAACACAAACCAAATAGATAATTAAACTGTCAGAATAATTAAATTAAAACCCAATTAAAACGTTAAATTATGTGGGTTTTTTTACAGTGGTGAGTAAAAGGAATCAATTTTCCGGATTGAAGTACATGCAATACATGAAGGTGTAAGCATGACATGGGAGAAAGGACTCAGCCAAGTAGAATTAGAATGTGACAGTGCACTTTCAGTAACACCCCCAAATTTTATACCGTCACTTGAACAGGGTTACAGAACATTAACATATCGAACAAATTACGAATAACTCACAAATAGTTAACATACAAAATATAAATTTAATCCTTAAGTCCCTATAATGGACCATTGAGGCCCAAAACACGTATTAGAAATGGATTGGGACTTATCCAAGTGCTCGGAGAATTTTCATAAATGTTTTAAAAAAATTAGCTCAATATAACCTCATTTATATACATCTAAACTTCCCTGCAATTTCAAACCGAAACCAATCCAATATCAATGATATAACCAATTCAATTCATACATGTAAACATCTAAAACATACCAAGATTAGTACTAGAATTTACTATATGATCATTCATACCATTATTCAAATTAAATTAAAAGTTCTATTCAATTATCAATTCAAACATAATGTTATATATACCATTTCATTTATTTAATTTTTCATTTACCAAGTTAAATCATCACATATTATCCTTACAATCCAAAACCATATTAACTCAAAATACAACCTAGGTGCATGCCACATATACCAAAATAAAATATACATCACCAAGGTTGCTGAAATCAGGATTGGTTCGGATGCTGGACTAGATTTTGACTCTTACTGACTTACGCACAGAAAATAACCATACGCTGAGTATAGACATACTCAGTGGTATTACTATAATTCAAACTATAATAACAATAATGAAATATAAATATTAAACATATAAAATTTGAATTTTCTCAAATATTAACTCATTCTTAAACTTCATTCGTTAATAATAGTAACACAATATCAACTATTTATCAGTTTCAATCAAATATCATAGACTTCAATTTTCTTCACTACATCAACGTTTAGTTCATGCCTTTCATTTTCAATCTCAATTTCAATCCACAATTTAAATTTCTCATTTCAATTTTTCACTCTATTAATAGACCCGGACTTTGGCGGATACACGGATCCAACCAAACACACTAGAATGGCACCCAGTGACTCATCGGATAGTTCGAAGTAAAGTTGGCACCCAGTGTCTTATCGGCCTAGCCGAAGTAAAGTGGTACCCAGTACCTCATTTGTAATAGCCGACTTTCAATGATGTCGAAAATAGTTGTTCGAGACCACTACATTCGGAAAATAAACTCATAAATTTATTTATTTAATAATTGTGAGCCAAATGTGATTTTTGAGAGATTTTTGAATTAGTAATTTGTGTTTTATAAAGATTTATTAAGTCAAGAAATTGAGGAAAACAGGTATCGAGACCTTGATTTTATCCGTAAATATTTTTATAAATATTTTTATAAATATTTACGGAGTATCAATAAGGTAGTAATAAAATTTCGTCAGAAAATTTTAACGTTTGAGTGGTTAATTAAATAAAAAGGACTAAATTGAAAAATGTGTAAAAGTTACTAAAAAGATTAAATAGCTCAATTTTCAAATGAGGAAGGACCTAAAGTGCAAATAAGCTCAAAAGAGATATTTTGGGCAGCAATAGTTGAGAAAAATCAGGAAATAGGTGAAATAAGGGTAAAATTGGAAAATTGCCAAAATTAGCTAAATAAAAATAGGACTAAATGGGAATATCTAGAATTCTCTTCATTTCTTTTCATATTCATTAGCTGAAAAACAGCCATGGAAGAGGGTTCAAGCTGGTTTTCATACTCTAGCTTCATGTAAGTTTAATTCTTGCATTTTCCTTTAAATTTTTATGTTTTTGGACTTTTATAATTGGGTCCAACTTACTATTTCTTTAGTTTTTGATCCCATGGCTAATTTTTAAAGTTGTTATGGATGAGTGCTGGAAGCATATGATGAGTAAACATAGAATTGAAGCTTTAATTTTGATATATGATGATTTTATCAAGTAAAATTGATGGAAATTGATTTTAGAACCTAATTGTTAAAGAGTTTGGAAATAAGATTTAATGCTAAAGTTCTAATTTTAAAGGGTTATAAAGTAGTTTAAAATGATAGAATAAAGTATTAATTGAGAAAAATTATCTCAATTGATGGGTTAATTGATCAATAACTAAATTGTATGAACTGTGAAATTTGGGGCAAAATAGAAATTAACATTTTCCACTAAAACTGTTTTGGACAGCAGCAGTAGTCCAATTTTGAAAAATCACAAAAAAATTTATAAATCAAATTATAGGATGAATAAAATATGAAATTAAAGCTTATTGAGTCTAGTTTTTTATAGAAGAAACGATGTAAGCAATGGAATTGTAAATCATAAGATATAATAAATTTTGTGAGACAATATCAGAATGATTTTGGGTTCCCCTATTTTAACTTTAGAAAATCATAAAAAGTTGTATAAAAACAATTAGGGGCTTAAATTTATATGTTTAGAATCCTGAATGAGTATATTTTCAATATAAATAAACGAAAACATCATTCAAATTCTGTATGAGGAGATAATTATTTTTTAGTGAATAAGGGTCGGAACTGTCAGACAACAGAATAGGGGTGACTTTAAAGAATAAACTGTACTTGTTGGTAAAACAAAAAATTCTGAAATTTTTATGGTAAAAAGATACGTGAGTCTAGTTTCAGGGAAAATTAGTGGATCTTAATTTGGAGTTCTGTAGCTCAAGATAAAAATAATTTAGTGACTATGACACGGGTGAATAGCTTGAATATTCACATAAGTAATTAGTGAAAATTATGGATAAGGTTACTTACAAGTGTGTTATTTATACTAAGGATGTGGATGGAGAGGGGGAGGAGGAAAAATATATGAATGACTTGTGTATAAATTGATCACATGCCCGATTATAAAACGATAAACGTTGAATTAGTAATGATATAATGTTTTATTTCAAATGTTCGTTATTAAATTGTAAATATTGTAAAAGTATGAAAATTGAATTAAATGTTCAAATTGAGTAGAACGCAGGGTTGAGTACTTTCGTTCATTGGCTAAGACGAATTAACGGAAAAGACCATGTTTGGACCATGTCAACATGTGATATGTGATCCGTATAAGACCATAGTTAGGCTATAGCATCGGTATGATGTGATTATGTGCTTTTGTGTAAGACCATATCTAAGATATGACATCTGTAATAGCCTGAATTTCAACGATGTCGAAAATAGTGGTTCGAGACCATCAAATCCTACAAATGAACTCGTAGATTATATTATTTAATATTTACGAGCCAAATGTAGTTTTTAAAAGATTTTGGAATAGTAAATTGTGTTTTATAAAGATTTATTTGGTCAAGAAATTGAGAAAAAGAGGTATCGAGATCTCGATGGTATAAACCGAGCCATAAATATTTTTATAAATATTTACGGAATGTCAATATAGCAGTATTAAAATTTCGTTAGAAAATTTTGACGTTTGGGTGGTCAATTAAATAAAAAAAATTAAATTGGAAAATGTGTAAAAGTTGCTAAAAGAATTAAATAGCTCAATTGTCAAATGAGGAAGGACCTAAAGTGAAAATAAGCCCAAAGGAGATATTTTGGGCGGCAATAGCTGAGAAAAATCAGGAAATGGGTGAAATAAGGGCAAAATTGGAAAATTGCCAAAATTAGCTAAATAAAAATGGGACTAAATTGGAATATCTAGAATTCTCTTCATTTCTCTTCATATTTGTTGGTACCATTTTTTTGGATGAAAATGGGGTCGACTTGGGTTTTGAAAAAAATGAAACAGGAGTCGCCACCAATCCTTTTTATAAGGTGTGATTGGATCACCTCGAAAAGCGGTCGTTTTTAATAAACGGTTTGATTTTATTAAAACAACAAGTTTGGTCCGCGAAATTCAGAAAACGGGTTCGGGAGTCGGTTACGCACGAGGAAGGATTAGCACCCTCGATACGCCCAAAATTGGTACCTTAGTTGATTACTTAATGTCTTAATGTCGAAAATTGAAAACTTAGAAGAATTAAAAAAATACGATCCTTGTATTAAAACGTTGAAAATTTTCAGGAAAATGGGCATATTTCACATTATTCGAGAAAGAGAATCATATCCAGTAAGTTAGAATACAATGTCTCGAATTTTCGATACGCGAATGAATGCCAAAATTTTATTTATTTGAAAGATATTTTATTATCCCAGGTTTAGGAAAGGGGTCGTGCCCAGTAAGTTAGGACACGATCTTTTCTTAATTCCGGAGATCATTTAAAAAAAAAACTTGAGTTTGAAAAGATTCGTATATTTAGATTTATTGTGAAAATCGAAACCCAGTAAGTTAGGGTACGATATTCTCGAATCTAAACACGAAATATTATTAATTCAAAACGAACTTGTTATATCAAATAAAATGAAATACGAAAATCGTAGGAAAAATACGAAAGCCAATAAAATCATAATGCACGCAAAACTGTAAGAATAATATGGACAATAGGAACAGTATAATAAAAATCATACTTACAATAAAAAAAATATACAAATAAATTAAAATATTTATTCAAAATAATAAAGAAAATTAAATAAATAAGCAATAAATACAAAATAAAATAATAGTAAGGAATAGAAATATAATACACATATATATACGTATGTTGAAATTATAAAGTATAAAAATACATATAAGCAGGTATTAATGTGTTTACGAAAATGAAAATATGGATATATACATATATATATACAATTAAAAAAATAGAAAAATATATAAGTACATATAAGTTGTAAAATAGGTACGTACGTATATATATAGATTATAAAAAGGTGGGTATATATAGGTATGTATTTAAGTTAATATATATATGTATATAACATAAGTATGTATGTATACGGAAAATATGAATCATATATGTAAATGAGTATGTAAATATATATATATATATGTATATTAAGATTATAAAATGAATAATAATATATATACAGGTATATGTGTATATGAACTAAAATATATAAAGTAATATATATGTATATGAATTTAAAAAGTATATAAAAGATATATTTTAAATTAAAGATTGTATGTAAGTATGTATATATATTTATAAAAATGAAAATATGTATATGGATATATGGATATGAATATAAGTTGTAAAATATATATAAAGAAAAAATAAGCGTACGTGTAAGTTATAATATATATGTATATCATAAAATATATGTACATGTATATATGTATATATCGAAATTTGAATTAAAAAGATAATAATAATAATAATAATAATAGGACTAGATTAAAACTGAACCAAAATTTCCGGGCTAAAATAAGAAATAAATTAAGGTACGGGATCGAATTGTGATACGCGCGAAAAAAGGGGGGACCAAAATGGAAAATAAGCCAAAGCCTCCCAAAACGCTGCACAGTAATGGACCGAATTGAGGCAAAAATAAAATTTTGTGGTGAAATTGCAAATATGCGAAAAATTTTCTTGAAAGCGCTACAGAATCAAAGGGACTAAATGCGCAAATTACCCAATAGTCAAAAACACGCGGATCCTCCCAATGGGTCGGGTTACCGCGCGGGTCAGAGACCAAAACGACGTCGTTTTTGGTCTCTGAACCCAAAGCCCAAACGGTGCCGTTTTGTGGGGTTATTTAAACCCAAAATTTTCCCAAAAATCTCATTTCCACCCACCATTAAAAAAAAATCCGAAAGACCTCTGTTTTCTCAAAAGGTCCGGCCCTTGGGTTCCCCTAGCGCCGCCGTTACGCCACCACGGACGGTGGTCGGCCTCGCGCAAATAGGCATCTTTCCCATCCGTTTCAAGACCTTATTGAAGGCCAGATTCGCATGGCCTAAAGAGCCGAGAGGAGAGGCCTTGGAACCCAACTTTTAGGGTCGATCTTCGACGGGAAACAACCCTCAATCGGCGCAACCGAACGGCTCTCAGGTGAGTTCCCTTCTTTTTCCTTTCTTTATTTTATATATGTGTAAATAAACAAAAAGACAAGAAATAAAAAATGAAAACGAAAAAAATACTCATAATCACCTTAAAACTTAGTTTGTATCGTGTTTCCTTTTTTGCTAATCTCTGTTTTTGTTACAAAGAATACCCCCCTTTACAAAATAGTTTCGGTGGCTTAATATAGCCTTCCACAATTTTCTCCTATTTTTTGTTTTCTGTCTTTTCTTCTTTGTTTTTGCAGGTGCAAGTGGCATGGGAGCGGCGGAGCAGGTGGAGCAAGTGAGCGGTGATGGGACGGTGGCAGAAAGCAGGTGAACGGCGGAGTTGGTGGCGGTGGCAGAGGGTAGGTGATGGGGTATTGTAATTGGGTCTGCTGGTATGGGTTCTTTTGTTAGTGGGCCGGGCAGAAATTGGGTAAGTTAATTGGTTTTGTGTTTTGTTTTTTTTTTTGCTTGGGCTAGAGGTTAATTGGGCCCGGGCATGAAAATTGGGCTTGTACAGCTGCCCCTCTTTGCTCGTTGTCGTGTAACGAGAACAGAGCAAAGATTAAGAAAGACCAATTTTTGCCCGGTCTCGCCGAGTCTTGACTCCTCTTGACGCTTTTCTTCAAGTAGTTTCATTCCAATCCAATGTGTCATGTTGCTTCAATCCACTCCACTGCAACTTCAGAGAGATATGACTTGTAACTTCAATCCATTCTGTTGTAACTTCAGGGGGTAAGGTCCATCATTCTGACCCGCTTCACTGCAACTTCAGGGAGATCGGACTCATATCTTCAACTTGCCCCACTACAACTTCAGGGGGATAAGATTCGTTGTTTTCAATCTATTCCACTGCATCTTCAGGGAAATAAGACTTGATGCGACCTACTCTGCTGTAACCTCAGAGAGATAAGATCCTTTATTTTAATCCACTCCACTGTAACTTCAGGGAGATAGGATAGTGTCTTCGATCTGCTCCGCTGTAATCTCAGGGAGATAAGATCTCTGGCTTCAATCTGCTCCACTGTAACCTCAGGGAGATAAGATCTGAAATTCTTTGGTCTGTTCCACTGTAATCTCAGGGAGATAAGACCTGATGTGATCTTCTCTACTGTAACTTCAGAGAGATAAGATCCTTTAATCCGCTCCATTGTAATCTCAAGGAGATAGGATTACTATCTTTGATCTGCTCCGCTGTAATCTCAGGGAGATAAGATCTGAAATTCTTTGGTCTGTTCCACTGTAATCTCAGGGAGATAAGACCTGTATTATGAACCTAATTATGCCTAATGATTAGGATGACATGATCAAAATGAAACAAATGCTCCTAGACATATGTGAATGGTGTTTGCCTGAATGCAGAATTTTATTTTTCCGAGAATGATCTCGCTTAGGTTATCACTACTCGCAGTTTATCAAAGTTTTGTGACTGACGTGCTACAACGCCTTCTCGCTTGACTGATTTTTCTGAAGGAACATTTAGCCAGACTGTCCCCATTGTAAACCTCAAAGTTATATCCACTGGGACGCCAAAATTTGTACCATCATTCTCTCACAGTAATCTAAGGGTAGAAATATGTGGCTTTTCCTCTGTCCTCTTTTATCACAACCCGGGGATATAGGATTTGAACCGTTCTGGTTTCCTACACCATTCTCAAGGTGTCGTACCAAAGTCTTATGCGCAAATGAAGGCTCTCTTCTCCGAGGTAACCTCTTCTTATTGCTTGATGATCATTGCTTGCTTGTTCATTTAAGCTTTGTAATTAACACGACAGCTTGTCATTTTGTTCAATCAATGTTTAGACGACAAAATCTGAAAGGATAGTCTTTAACTTAGACTCTTCCTTCCTAGCTATTTCACCCTTTAAACTTGGTATTTTCTAAACAATAGTCATGTTTCAGGTCCCTATATTATTTAGAAATTTTCCAGAGTAATGTGCAAAACTTCTTTCCTGAAAGTTTTATTAGTTCGTTAATCATTATTCCTATGCAACATGTTTGCAAAAAGATCATAACAATGGATAAGAATAAAGCTAGTTCTGATCATGACTCGAATAAAACATCAAAGATGGCGAAAGAAAGGTAACAAAGAAGTGGATTGAGAATGTGCGTTTTCACAAGAGGCAAGGAAGAAAGAAAGAAAATAAAAGAATGTATTTTCAAGAATACATATAAGAACTAGGTGCCCCAATTATCGCAGCTTGAGTTTTCTCTGTACAAACTTTCCGAAGACCCTTCTGAGTTTGACATGTGTTCAAGAGATCTGCAATACTCTGTCAATGCTCCAAGACGTTGCATATCCTTCCTTATTGGTAAAGCAAGATCATCATATGCCCTTGATCAAAATTTGATCCGCTCAAGTCCTGATGTTCCAATCCTGCCCCAATACTTGAGTCGCCCTTTTTCGGGTTTTCGACTCAAGCCCTCTTTGGTCTCAAAGTGCCCTTTACGGGTTTTCACCTTAGCCTCTCCAAAGTTTTTTTTTTTTTTTAGGAAGAAAAGTGCCCTTTACGGGTTTTCACTTTGGTTCCCCTTTCTTTCATGTGAAGTATTTCTTGACGGAGTCTGCGTTTACCAGATTTGGTAAACTTTTGCCATCCATCTCGCATAGGATCAAAGCTCCACCAGAAAAGGCTTTCTTTACAACATAAGGGCCTTCCCAATTTGGCATCCATTTTCCTCTAAAATCTTTTTGCATAGGAAGAATCTTTTTTAGTACCAAGTCCCTTCACGAAATTCTCGGGGGCGAACCTTTTATTATAGGCTCGCATCATTCGTTTCTGGTACATTTGCCCATGGTGAATAGCTCTTAGCCTCTTTTCTTCTATTAGGTTCAACTGATCGTACCGAGATTGGATCCAATCGGCTTCATCCAACTGTAGCTCGGATAACACCCGTAGAGAAGGGATTTCAACTTCAATGGGTAATACTGCCTCCATTCCATAAACCAGAGAAAAAGGCGTTGCCCCAGTAGAAGTTCTAACAGATGTTCGATAGGCAAGGAGGGCAAATGATAATTTCTCATGCCAATCCTTGTAAGTTTCAGTCATTTTCCCCACAATCCTTTTAATGTTTTTATTGGCCGCCTCCACTGCACCATTCATTTTGGGACGATACGGCGATGAGTTATGATGCTTAATTTTAAATTTGCTACAAACTTCAGCTATTGTGCTATTATTCAAGTTCATCGCATTGTCGGATATGATCCTCTCAGGCATCCCATATCGACAAATGATCTCCTTCTTCAAGAATTTGCTGACTACTGCTTTTGTGACATTTGCATATGAAGCAGCCTCCACCCACTTGGTAAAGTAATCAATTACTACGAAGATGAAGCGATGCCCATTAGAAGCCTTTGGTGATATTGGCCCAATAACATCCATACCCCACATGGAAAACGGCCAAGGAGAGGTCATGACGTGAAGAGGTGAAGGAGGCGCGTGTATTTTGTCTCCGTAAATTTGGCATTTGTGGCACTTCCTGGCATGATCAATACAATCTCCTTCCATGGTGGGCCAATAGTACCCAAATCTCATGATCTGTCTGGCCATCGTGAAACCACTGGCGTGCGTCCCACAAATACCCTCATGGACTTCTTCCAAAATTTTCTTGGCTTCTACCGCATCTACGCATCTTAACAGTACTTGATCCTTCCTTCTTTTATATAACACTTCTCCATCTAAGACATATTCAATGGCTATCTTTCTCAGAGTTCTTTTGTCATTCTCTGTCGCTTGATCAGGGTATTCCCGATTCTTCACATATTGTAAGATACTCCGATACCAAGGACAATCATCTTTTCCCTCCTCCTCAATATTGCAACAATTAGCCGGGGTCTCAGAGATACTCATCTGAACAGGCCTCATTGCCTCAAGTCTATTCACCTGAATCATCGAAGCTAGAGTAGCTAATGCATCAGCCATTTGGTTTTCCTCCCGTGGGAGGTAATAGAAGGTGATATCGTCAGACTCCTCAGCCAATTCAAGAACTAGTTTTCTATAGCCCATTAGCTTAGGATCTCTAGTCTCCCACTCCCCTTTGAGTTGGTATATCACCAACGCTGATCCCCGTATACTCTCAGTACTTTGATGTTCCGTTCAATGGCTGCACGAATGCCCATAATACATGCTTCATATTCTGCCATGTTATTTGTACAATCGAAGTCCAACTTGCTAGCAACAGGATAATGATCTCCACTTGGGGATACCAAGACTGCCCCAACTCCATTACCCGTAGCATTTGAAGCTCCATCAAAATTTAACTTCCATACGTGATCCATTTGAGGATTTTCTTCAGTATTCGCCACATACATCAAGTCCTCGTTTGGAAAATCGAAATTCAAAGATTCATAGTCCTCCAAGGCTCTACTAGCCAGGAAATCGGCTATTGCACTTCCCTTTATGGCCTTCTGACTGACATATACTATATCAAATTCTGAGAGCAAGATCTGCCATCTAGCCATTCTCCCGTTCAAAGCAGTCGATTCCATCATATATTTTAAAGGATCTAACTTTGAAATCAACCAAGTCGTGTGATACAACATATACTGCCTCAGTCTTCGGGTTGCCCAGATTAGAGCACAACACAACTTCTCAATTGATGAGTACCTCATTTCGCAATCGGTAAATTTCTTACTGAGATAGTATATTGCCTTTTCTTTCTTTCCCGTCTCATCATGTTGGCCTAATACGCATCCCATGGAATTCTCCAACACCGTTAGATACAATATCAATGGCCTATCTGGACTTGGAGGTGATAAGACTGGAGTATTAGCCAAGTACTGCTTTATCTTATCGAAAGCCCTCTGACACTCTTCATCCCATTCGCCCGGATTATGTTTCTTTAAGAGCCGGAATACTGGATCACATTTCTCTGTCAGTTGTGAGATGAACCGAGCAATGTAATTCAGCCTCCCTAGGAAACCTCGAACCTCCTTCTGAGTGCGCGGGGGAGGTAAATCTCGTATTGCCTTTACTTTGTCTGGGTCAACCTCGATCCCCTTTTTGCTAACTATGAAGCCTAATAACTTCCCTGATCTGGCTCCAAACGTGCATTTGGCCGGGTTAAGCTTAAGCTGAAATTTCTTTAATCTCAAAAATAACCTTTTCAAGACCTGAACATGCTCTTCTTCCGTTCTAGACTTCGCGATCATATCGTCAACATAGACTTCGATCTCCTTGTGCATCATGTCGTGAAACAAAGTCACCATAGCTCTTTGATACGTTGCTCCCGCATTCTTCAATCCGAAGGGCATTACCTTGTAACAGAATGTTCCCCATAAGGTAATGAATGTGGTTTTTCTCATGTCTCCAGGATGCATCTTTATTTGATTGTATCCAGAGAAACCGTCCATGAAAGAAAACAATGAATAGCCCGCCGTGTTATCTACCAAAGTATCAATGTGAGGCAGTGGAAAGTTGTCCTTTGGACTAGCCTTGTTCAAATCCCTATAATCCACACACATTCGTACCTTTCCATCTTTTTTGGGAACAGGGACGATGTTGGCTACCCAATCCGAATACTTGACCTCTTGTAAGAATCCAGCGTCGAATTGTCTTTTGACTTCTTCTCTTATCTTCAACACAATGTCAGGTCTCATTCTCCTGAGCTTCTGTTGAACGGGTTTACAATCCTCTTTTATGGGCAGACGATGCACCACAATGTTAGTACTTAGCCCAGGCATATCTTGGTACGACCACGCGAAAACATCCTTGAACTCTCGGAGCAAATTAATGAGGTCTTGTCTTGTCTTTGCGGTGATTTCAGTTCCAATTTTCACCTCCTTTCCCTCCTCTAGGCTCACTATTTCTAACGATTCCCTATAAGGTAGGATATGCTTATCCTCTTGTTCCATCATTCTTAACAAGTCCGGAGATGCATCATAATCTTCGTCATTTTCAAAGTCGTGGGATCCTTCTGAACACACCTCTTGCTCAAAAATAGGCTCCGTGTTTGAGGCAGCGTCACTCATGTCATTGATATCTGAAGACCTATGAAGGCATATCAAAGAATATACCAAGAATATAAATTTATGAATATGTTTGTGCAAAAGAATTACAAATGAAAGAATTATTTGTAAGACAATCAACCAAATGAAAAATATAAAAAGAAAAAAAATGACTGATCAAGATGAACGTTGACACGTATTTCATTAAAATAATGATATTTAGGCCCAATGCCTACTTCACAAAAAATTTCATATTGTTTCTAGGCCAACAAACAACAGGAATGTTTGAGCATTACTCTGAATAAGCCCTAAAGACTACAGGGATTTCTTCAGCAGTCCAATTGTTTAGCTCGCTTCCAGGCTCATAAGGGCAGATCTCCAACAAAGCCCTCCTTTCCGTTACTTCTATGGCGTTGGTATAAACATTTTCCAACATTCCTCCCATGCCGCTACCGGACACTCCACATTCAGAATGAATAAATCCTCCCGACACAAAAGATGTAGATATGTGGGGAAAGGTTAAAGGCTCACACTTAGCTTCATGTCCATTCAAACGCGCCCTTCTTCTCTCTTGTCTCTTCTCTACTTCTTTCTTCTTCTGCTTCATGTCTGGCTTGTACCCTAAACCAAATCTATCAAACTTTTCCTTCGGTATTGGTGCCTCGATCCTTCCCTGAAGATATTTTCCCAATCCTTTCCCGGGTAAGGCTCCTCTTCCTACCATCAATCGCAATCCCATCTCAGTGGTCCTGGATATTTTCGGTACTGGAATTCTATTTCCCTCCGCAATAAACATCGCGTTCACAAATTCTAACGATCGAAAAGAACATTCTAGTGCCTCATCGTTGATGTCCACATAAGGTGCATCGCTAGTCATCATTGCGATAATATCCTCCTCTGCATCTATTGTTACCAACCGATCCTCCGATACCAACTTCACCTTCTGATGTAATGATGAAGGTACTGCCCCTGCTGAGTGTATCCACGGTCTCCCCAATAGACAATTGTAGGAGGGTTTAATATCCATCACCAAGAAATCCACCTCATAATTGACTGGGCCAATCCTTAATGGTACCTCAATTCTCCCCATAACCTCCTTTTTGTTCCATCAAATGCTCTTACTATGCTCTGGCATGCTTTCATGTGCGAACTGTCTATTGGTAATCGACTAAGAGTGGACAAAGGCAATACATTAGTGCAGATCCATTATCAACCAAGGCCCCCGGGAGTGTGTACCCTTTGCATCGGACAGTAACATGTAGGGCTTTAGTAGAACCTCTTCCTCCGGATGGTATTTCATCATCACTGAAGAAGATAAAATTGTCAGCACCAATATTATTGATCAGCCGATCCAGCTTGTTTACCGAAATATTGTCAGCCACATATGTTTCGTTTAGCACCCTTAATAGTGCATTCCGATGTACTTCTGAGTTTAAGAGTAAAGCTAATACAGAAATGCGGGCTGGCTGTTTGTGCAGTTGCTCCACAACACTGTATTCACTGTGTTTCAAAAACTTCAAAAACTCCTTTGCCTCCTCTTCTTTTATTGGTTCATTTACCAATGGTTCAACTTCTACTGCTTTCCCTTTCCTCTGTTCTTTCTTCCAATTCTCTTCCCTGGACGACTCTGCTTGAGCGTCATATCTTTTTCCATTGCGCGTGTAAGAACCTGTTTCCTGATTTCTTTCTGCTTCTTTTCCCAAAACGGTCACATTACACCCGTAATTCCACGGCACCATTTTGTTATCCCTATAAGAGAAATTTGATGGTTTTTGGATTACAATTTTCGGTGTTACCTGAGCCCTAACATCATTACCCTTAGGGCGTGAGATAATGACCACTGGATGATTTGGAGCCTTTGTTCCCAACTCTGTCGCGCATATGCTCCTCATTTCTTTCGCATCTTCGTAAAACCTCATCTCTTTGTTATCCATCATGCTTTGAACCAAAGCCTTAAATCCTTCACATTCTTGGATTTCGTACCCTGTTTTATGGTGAAATTCACAATAATTTCCCATCTCATGCCCTTCCTCAGAATCTGAAATAACCAAACATCTTTTCGCCATTTCTTTCCAGACCCGTTTCAATGGAGTTTTTACTTCAGCAATGTCAGTCTTGACTTCTTCTCCCGTACCTTCACTAACCATATTCACCCCCTTATCTGCGTGATTAGGTAACGGATTCTTTGCGTTAGGTGAGTCGTCAAGTTTGACAACACCTAAATTGATAAGTCCTTCTACTACCTTCTTGAAGGCAGTACAATTTTCTATCGAGTGCCCAGAAATTCCCGCATGATAATCACATTGCGCGTTCGTATCATACCATTTTGGATACGGGGGTTGTAGAGGACTCAAGTAACGAGGAGCAACAACATGTGCATCGAATAAAGTCTGATACAACTCCTTGTATGACATCGGGATTGGCGTGAATTGGGGCTTTTCAGTAGTTTGCCTAGCTCCTGACTCTTGTCTTGATGATCCCTGTTGATTAGCAACCACTTTCTTTGGTTGATTCACGGTAATTGACCTACCATAAGCATTCACATTATTCACTTCATTTTCTCTTTTCCTCGGGGGTGCCCTCCTATTATTTCTCCTCCATCTATTTTTCCACTTTTAATGGCATGCTCATCATTTCACCATTCATGATTATATCAGAAATTTTTGAAGCGCTTCCAACATGTGAGTGATGACGGGCTTCAAATATTAATAAAAAGCGTCGTCATCTCTTTTTCCAAAAGCGGTGGTTGCACCTGAACCGCCACCTCTCGCACCTCTGCGCATTGTTGAAGCTTTCGTTACGATTTCTTTCTAAATTT